>NC_136471.1:104319996-104721983 GCF_902686455.1 Sciurus vulgaris | reverse complement strand
TTTAATCATTATACTCCTTCAGTCTGTGTTCTGTTCCTTTCTGTCTCAGGGTCTCTGCACATACTCTTTTTATTTGTTCCTATTAGTTCTACATGACAGTAGAGTGTATTTTGACATATTCTACATACATGGAGTATAACTCCCCATTTTTGTGGTTGTACAGGATGTAGAATTACATTGGTCATGTATTCCTATATGAACATTGTAAGGAACAAGGCTGCAGCTATTCTCCCCTGATTCTACCCCCTCCCCACACACCATATTTTAACCTAGACTGTT
Source organism: Sciurus vulgaris (assembly GCF_902686455.1). NCBI lineage: Eukaryota > Metazoa > Chordata > Mammalia > Rodentia > Sciuridae > Sciurus > Sciurus vulgaris. Next base: position 104,721,704 of record NC_136471.1, on the reverse strand, counting down.
AACTTTCTTGTCAATCATTGGTCCAATTAGCCCACGGGCTTTCACTATTTAAGAGTAATTCCCCTGCTATTTGCTCTCTTTTCTCTCTTACTTTCACTCTCACTCTCATACTCTTGCTCTAACTTTCTCTTTCAACCTTAAGGGCAGACACTTTGTTCATCTGCTAATAAAATCTCTTGTGTGAGTTCCTGAGTTCTGAGTGGTTTCTGGGTGCTTTCAAATATAGGAAAATTCTGTCTGATTCATTCTACTGTCTTTCCCATTCCCATCCCCCTCCCTTCCCTTCATTCCCCTTTGTCTAATCCAATGAACTTCTATTCTCACCCTGCCTTATTGTGAGTTAGCATTCACGTATCAGAGAGACCATTCAGCCCTTGTGCTTTTTGGATTGGCTTATTTCACTTAGCATGATAGTCTCCATGTCCATCCTTTTACTGGCAAATGCCATAATTTCATTCTTCTTTAAGGTTGAGTAATATTCCACTGTGTATCTATACCACATTTTCTTTATCCATTCATCTGTTGAAGGGCATCTAGGTTGGTCCCATAGTTTAGCTACTGTGAATTGAGTTGCTGTAAACATTGATGTGGCTGTGTCACTGTAGGATGCTGATTTTAAGTCCTTTGGGTATGTGCCAAGAAGTGGGGTAACTGGGTCAAATGGTGATTCCGTTCCAAGTTTCTGAAGAATCTCTACACTGCTTTCCAGAGTGGTTGCACCAATTTTCAGTCCCACCAGCAATGTATCAATGAACCCTTTCCCCACATCCTTGCCAACATTAATTGTTCTTATATTCTTGATAATTTATACATACTTTTCTGACTGCTTGCTTTCCTTAGTCTTTATTCTAAGGTAACATCTGTGTGTGTGTGTGTGTGTGTGTGTGTGTGTGTGTGTGTGTGTGTGTGTGTGGTGCTGGGGATGAAACCCAGGACCTCATACGTGTCAGGCAACTACTTTAATACTGAGCTGCATCCCCAGCCCAACATCTTATTTTTTAAATCTTATCTTAAAGGACAAGCTTTCCCTGATTTCTGCAATAGATAATTTTGCCTGCCTGTCTTAAAAACTGTGTATTCTCCAAGATGGCTGTAACAATACTTCCCAATCCTTATGCTCTGCTTACAACATGACATTGACACTCCTCCCATAGGGTTCTTTATGTTTTTTATTCCCTATTTAATATTTTTTATTGTAAACAAATGGGATAGATGTTGTTTCTGTTTGTACATGGAGTCAAGGCATACCGTTTGTGTAATCATAAATTTACATAGGGTAATGTTGTTTGATTCATTCTGTTATTTTTTCCCTCCCCCCACCCCTCCCACCCCGAGTCTTTATGTTTGTTCCTCTTGAACCAAGGTGATTCTGTGACTATGCCAGAAGTGACTCAGTATGATTTCCAAGGCTAGCTCACAAAAGGTGATGCCACTTTTGACTGATCTTTTTTCTTTCTTTTTTTAATGTTACCCATATTTATTTATTTATTGAAAACAAATGGGATACATGTTGTTTCTCTGTTTGTACATGAAGTAGAGGCATACCATTTGTGTAATCATACATTTACATAGGGTAATGTTGTTTGATTCATTCTGTTATTTTTTCCCTTCCCCCCACCCCTCCCACCCCTCTTTTCCCTCTATACAGTCCTTCCTGCCTCCATTCTTGCCCCCCTCCCTAACCCTAACCCTAACCCTAACACTAACCCCTCCCACCCCTCTGATCTTTTTTCTTTCTTTTTAAAAAATATTTTGGTATTTAGGATTGAACCCAGGGGTGCTAAACCACTGAGCCACATCCCCAGCTCATTTTTATATTGAAAAAAGGTCTTACTGAGTTGCCCAGGACCTTACTAAATTACTGAGTCTGGCTTTGAATTTGCAATCCTCCTGCCTCAGCCTCTGGAGCCCCTGGGATTACAGGTGTGCACCACCACACAAGGCTCTTTTGTTTTTTCTTCTGTTAAAGATACTCATTCTTGGAAGCCAGCAACCATATTATGAAGAAGTGGCAATGGAGACCACTGGTATCCCAGTTAAAAGTTAGAATCAACTTGCAGACATGGGAGTAAGGAAATCTTTAAGATTACTCTAACCCTCTCACTATATGCTGCAGCAGCATGAGAAACCCTGAGTGAGAATTGCTCAGTTAAGCCAAATTAAACCCAGAGATGTGAAAAATAATAATAAATGATATTGTTTTAAGCCAATAAATTTTTAGTTGATTCATTATGCAGCAATAGATAAATAAGCAATAGCATGAATCTATTTTATAAACTGTTTGGATCCATGTATTAGGGTTCTGTAGAGGAATAGAATCAACAGGAGGTATGATTATAAAAAGGGGATTTATTAGAGTGGCTTACATGATCAGAAGCTGGATCGTCCACAATGGCCTTCTGCAGCTGGAGAGCTGGAGGAACCAGCAACTCTGCAGTCCAAGACACAGAAGCCCCAGAACAAGAGGGATCAACCGTGCTACCCTAGTCTGAGACCAAGGCTTCTGGAAACTCCCTGGAGAATCACTGGCAGAGTCTGCTTTGGAAGAGTGAAGAAGCGAGAGTCTGATATCCTCAGAGGACCCAAGGCGCAATCAGTTCAAGAAAAGCCGAGCTTGCATCTGCATCTGCTTCCTTATTCTTCCAGTTTTTATTCCATCCTACTGGACAGTGCCACCCACGCTTAGGGAGGGGCTCCAGTTCAATTGACTATCCCACATTCCAATCATTCCTAGACATGCTCTCATGGACACACCCAGAAGCCTCTTGATCATAGGCATCTCTTAATCCAATCAAGTTGACAATTCAAATTAACCATTAGGATCCATCACAGTACTTACTTGTATAAAGCATTTGAATAATATCTGCATTTCCCAATAGACCAAAATCTCCTTGATGCAAGTGGGGACAGTGTTCTATTTGCTCATTATTATATTATGACACTAGTAATGAGCACTTGGTAAGGTACTCGAATAACACTTTTGGAATCAATTAATAAATGAATGCATTCCATTTTCTGTGCAAGTCTTAAAAACTTTTCCATGTCAAGGTTGGAGATGTGACTCAGTGGAAGAGCACTTGCCTAGCATGTGTGAGAGACCCTGGGTTCCACCCCCAGCACAGAAAAAAAGGAAAGAAAGTAAAAAAAAAAAAGAAAAAAATAGAAAACCAACTTTTCATATGAAAGCTTGAATGAACATTTTAATAGATATAATTATATACTCTTTTAAAAAATTTTGTAGTTGTAGATGGACAGCATGCCTTTATTTTATGTTTATTTATATGTGCTACTAAGGATTGAACCCAGTGCCTCACACATGCTAGACAAGCACTCTGACACTGAGCTACAGCCCCAGCACTGTATAATCTCTTAATGCTTATTTGAGGTGATATTTCACAGTAAAAATAATAAATGATGTCAGGGTGGTGGTGCACACCTGTAATCCCAGCGGCTTGGGAGGCTGAGGCAGGAGGATTGCAAGTTCAAAACCAGTCTCAGCAACCTAGTGAGACCCTAAGCAACTTAGTGAGACTCTGTCTCATAATAAAACATAAAAAGGGCTGGGGATATGGCTCAGTGGTTAAATGCCCTTGGGTTCAACCCCTGGTACCAAATAATAATAATAATAATAATAACAATATTATTATTATTAAATGATGATTTAACATTAGTTCATCAAATGTTTGTTGGTCCTGTGCAAAGTCACTTTGGGAATATCAAGAATTACACCACAGGGTTTCTGCACTCTAGTTACTCACATGTAGAATATTTCCAGAACTTACCAAAGACCATTGGTATTTAAGGATTCCACATTCCCTGTTGCTATGGTCTGAATGTCTGAGTTCCTCCACTATTCATATATTGAAATCCTAGCACCTAACATATTGACATTAAGAGATGAGGCCTTGGAGAGATAATTTACATCATCAGAGTAGGGCTTTCAAGAATAAGACTAGAGACCTCATAAAAGAAGCCCAAGAGAGCTTGATTGCCTCTTCCACCATATAGGGATGCAGTGAGTAGGCACTACTTAGAAATCATAAAGTAAGCCTTCACTACACACCAGATCTGCTGGCACCTTAATCTTGGACTTTCCAGGCTCCAGAACTGTGAGAGATAAATGTCTGTTGTTCATACACTACTTAGTTCTTTTTGTTTTTTTTTTTTTTTATAGCAGCCTGGATGAACTAAGATAACTAAGTTTAATATTTGGTGAAAAATTAATAAAACACTTATTCAAATCTTAAAGGTTCAGCTGCTTAGTTGGTGAATGAACAATCTTGACACAAGCATCTACATCTCGTTAGAATTTTCTTTTTTGTCTGTTGAATGGTCTTTCTCTCTTTCTCTTTTTTTCTTGGTACTAGGGACTGAACCCAGGGGTGCTTAACCACCAAGCCACATCCTCAGTCCTATTTATTTATTTATTTATTTAGATGCAGGGTCTAAGTTGCTTAGGACCTTGCTAACTTGCTGAGGCTGACCTCAAACTTGTGGTCCTCCTGCCCCAGCCTCCCCAATAGTTGGGATTATAGGTGTGGACCACCATATCCAGCTACATGTTGTTGAACTGATTAAGCCTCTGTATTTTTGTTTCAATTAACTTGTAGTACTGTCACGTCTAGGAATCACTTGATTCTACCAAAAGGTGATTAGGGAAAAGGCTGGGAAGACATACAGAAATATCTTTAGCTTATATCTTGATGTGAGGGCCTTATTGAATGCCTAGGATCTGGTGGGGGACATTAAAAGTAGTAAAGTAGAAGAGAAGTCAAAGTGGGCTGGAGGAGTCAAGAAAACCATTATGGAAGGGGTAAGGCTTAAGGCAGATTTTGAAAAATGGAAACAGCTGACTGTGTGTGGTGGCACACACCTGTAATCCTAGCTACTTGAGAGGCTGAGGCAGAAGGATCTGAAGTTTGAGGCCAGTGTAGGCAACTTATTGACACCCTCAGCAATTTAGGGAGATCCTGTTTCAAAATTTAAGAAAAGGGCAGGGGATGGAGATGTGGCTCAGTGGTATAGTTCCCCTGGGTTCAATCCCTAGTACCGAAAAAAAAAAAAAAAAAAAAAAGAAAGAAAGAAAGAAAAAAGAAAAAGAAACAGCAATGTGACCAGAAACATGAAATTGGGCATGTGCAATGCAATAAGATGAAATAGAACAGTCAGGTGGGGAATTGTGGAAAGGTCACTGGAAAGGAAAATTGGAGCCAAATTACCTGAGTATTTACAGAACAATCTAAAATCTACTTGATCCTAGAACCTAGAACTTACAGGTGAGTGACTGTCTAGGACAATGCAATGTGGCCTCCTGGGGTTGTCAAAAGCACATGCATCTGGATGGCCTGATTTGCACTATTCCATCTGGAGTACCCTTCTCCTCCCTACTTTTCTGGGGTCCCTTCTGTAGGGGCAAGCAGCAAGCCCTGTGACTGGTGAGCATGTTTTTTCTCTGGGTGGGTTGGTGCAAGAAGAAAGTAAAATGAGAAGATTGAAATTATCTATAATATGATCTGAGGGCATCCTCTGAAGTTCTGTGGGGTTTTGTTGTTGTTGTTTTGTTTTGTTTTTTAATACCAGGAATTGTACCCAGGGCTGCTTAACCACTGAGCCACATCCCCAGCCCTTTGTAATATTTTATTTAGAGACAGGGTCTTGCTAAGTTGCTCAGGGCCTCGCTAAGTTGCTGAGGCTGGCTTTGAACTCGTGATCCTCCTGCCTCAGTCTCCTGAGCCACTGGGATTACAGGAATGCACCACCACACCTCGCCCTTTGAGGGTTTTTTTTTTTAAGGCATAAAAGTTACACAAAAAAGGCAGACTCTAAGGAAGACACTATGACAGTGGGTCCAAAGAGTAAGAAGAAAGGCAATCTAGAGGCAGAAAGTTGATGCCTCCGACCTTGCTGGGTATCAACCCAATATCCACTGCCTGCTTCTTCATTGCTTGGCAGAGCCCCAAATTTGTCCCATTTCCACCCCTGCTCCATAAGAGTTGGGGGAATTTAACCCCACTCCCAACTCTAGGGACAAATCCTACTTGCTGTTAGTCTGAGGTCCTGTTTCCACTACCAGAAATCCACTTAGGGTGCACATGTGGCACAGCAGGACACTGAGATGTGAGGGAAGACTTGTGAAAGCTTTCTTCACTTCTCATTGATGACCAGGTTCCCTGAAAAGCAGATCGTGGGATGGTGATGAGCATGCCAGAAGTTCATGAAGGACACTTATGGGAGGAAAATGAAGGCAGCAGGAGGGGCCGAGGGGCAAGTTCCCTGTGATGTAGTTTCCGTAAGGCCTCAGATGACCCAACGAGAAACTCTGAAGATGGCTCTGTGCAGTTGTATTGAGTTGGGGTGAGGAAACAGGTCTTTTTTATATGCTTGTGGAAAACTGTTGCTGGATATTGGCTACTCCCTGGTAGGGAACGGGAACTTAGACAAGGCAGGAGTCTTCAGCAAAGGGTATTTCCAAAGGGGCTGAGAGCTCAGGCTCTTTGCAGGAAACACTCGTAGAAGCTAGAAGAATAAGTCCTTCAGTCTTAAAGAGGGATATAGGCAGTACAGTGCAGTGTCTGCCATATTCTTAAAAGAATCATACGGACTTGAAAAAGCCTCTCCTTTCCCATTGATGTTCCTTCAATATGAATGCAATGTGTGGAATGAGGTGGCCATTTTACAACCAGGCTGAAATTGGAGCCAACATACAGAGAAGAAAAGAATGAAGAGACCTGCAAGAGAAACAGAAGCAGAGGCCATATATGTGGTATCCAGTGCATACTTGGAGTTCTGGACTCCTTTATAAAGGTGGTAATAAATGTCCCTCCTGTGCATCAGTTGAGTTATGTGTTTCTCTTACTTGCATCCAAAGCAGCCCAGCTAAGATCATCAGCTTTGGAAAACATACAGAGAATGGATGGAAAAGGCATTGGGACAAAAAAAAGTCATAAAGAAAGTGTGAGTAAAACCTTGGTCTTGGCAGCATATGGGGTACTATGGTGACTTAGTAGTTCTAATCATTTTTGGTTTTGTAGCAAATGATAGAAACAATATTCTGGCAGATATTTTAAGTGACTGATATAGTAGATATGTGTTTTGTCATAACCCAGAATCCCTCACAAGTGGTCCCCTATTTTTCTCTGGGGAGCTACCTGTCCCTATTGTGAAACATCTGGTAGTATGGGAAGTCAAATGGCTTCCCCTCCAACTATTAAAGGCCAACAATTTTCAAGAGGTAGCAACTGTCCAATTCTTCCTTAAGTTTCTCAATACAGTGTAAGGTAGGTACCTTTTCTTGACCATTTAGACCTTGAATATACAATCAGTGACAGCAGAAATGATGAAATGGTTGTATTTTTAAAATCCTCAATAGTGCCATCTGTTTCTATAAAGCCTATTTTTCAATCCTCTGCCCCAACCCCTTACAAAGCAGCCTTTCTCTTGCTTGTATCCGAACCTTTTTCTTCTGCCTTCCTGTCAACATTGTGTACTCCAAAAATCCTACTCACTTTTCCCTAATATCCAATTTCCCTTTATTTAGTAATATAAGTCTCGAGTTTTAGTTAGGCACTTGAAATATAAGCTAAGGATGATATTTCACCTTTATTTGAAATTTGATGTGGCTATGATACTAAATTCTGGTCACTGGAAGAAAGAAGTAGTAATATATGCTATTTTCAAATTGTTCCTCTGCTATGGAAAGATCATATGTTCTCCCTTCAATACTGGCTGGGAGAGGATGAGAACTGGTCAGCCATCTTGAACCATGAAATGGAAGCCCCTTATTGAGGCTCACAGAATGACTTTACTAGCCTTGAACATCACATTTCTGTACTGTGATCTGAAAGAAAAACATATATCTTGAATCAGCCATTGAATAGTGGGCCTCTGTTGTAGCATCTTGGCATGTACTCTGAGGAATATGAGTTCCAGTAAGTTCTTCATTAATGAACAAATAACTTATTTAACATGCCTAGTAAATAAATGTTGATAACATGAAAATATTAATAAAATTCAAACTTCTGTGGTTTTTTGTAGCTCAAATATCAGCAGACATAAAATATTTAAACAGTTCTGCAGCCAGAAGAAGCTGCTGCAGACACTGGAATATTTATAGTGGAAGACAGGAAGACTCATGGTATTTGTGTTTCCATAAGACTGAGGAACCCTTTCCATCTTGGATCCAATCTAGAAATTATTTTTTCCTGCCAAAGCCTAACTTGGATAAGAACCCCTCCTTTACAAATCTGGAGCAGAAGCCATAGGAGGAGAAAACTGGCTTTCTACTGAGCAGAGAAGAGTCACAGCACAGAGAATGAGATTGAATTTTCAGAGTTGTATGATAAAAGGAATGACCTTTTTAATTTTTTCAAAAAAATTTTTGTACATGTATATAGGGTAATAATGTCCATCTCATTTTACCATCCTTCCCATCCCCACTGCCTGACCCCTCCCCTCACTCCCCTCTCTGCATAATCCAAAGTTCCTTCATTCTTCTCTACCCACCCCCCACTATGGATCAGCATCCACTTATCAGAGAAAACATTCAGCCTTTCGTTTTTGGGGGTTGGCTTATTTCATGTAGCATGATTTGGAATGGCCTTTTTGCAGTGTTGGAGAGAACAACCCAGCCTAATTATATAGTTGCTGCATCGCAGGATTTCAATTTTCTATACATTTTTCCAAAAGACCCTAAGACACACATTTATTGACCACCAAATATTGATGTGCTCCTTTACAATTCCTAGTCTTGTGGTTAGGTGCAACCATGTGGCTGGTTCTGACTGTGCAAAATGTGATGCTTCATTCCTAGGTTTAAGAGCCTTTCCACAAAGAAAACTCTGGGCCCAGTTGTCTTCATTCATAAATTCTGCCTACTATTTAAAGCAGAATTCACACCAATTCTCATGAACTCTTAGAGAAAACTGAAGAGGAAAGAACACGTCCCTACTCATTCTAAGAGGCCAGTGTGATTCTTGACAGCAAAACAGACAAAGACATTATAAAAAAGAAAACTATGGGCTGGGGTTGTGGCTCAGTGGTAGAGCACTTGCCTACCATGTGTGAGGCACTGGGTTTGATCCTCAGCACCACATAAAAACAAATAAAATAAAGGTATTATAAAAACTATGGCCAGTTCCCCTCATGAAAACAGATGTAAAAGTTCTTTAAATTGAATCAAATGATACATGATATAAAAGTGTAATACATCATGACCAAGTGGACTTTACCTTAGGAATATAAACTAGATTTAGCATTCAAAATCCAACCAGTATAATTTACCACATTAACAGATTGTTATGGTTTGGATGTGAGATGTCCCCCAAAATCTCACATGTGAGACAATGCCAGAAAGTTCAGAGGATAAATGATTGAGTTGTCAGGGTCTTAACCCAATCAGTGAATTAATCCCTGATGGGATTAATTGACTGGTAACTAGAGGTAGGTGAGGTGTGGCAGGAGAAGGTGGGTCACTGGCAGCATGGCTTTGGGGTATATATTTGTATGTGGCAAGTCGAGAACCCTCCCTTTGCTTCCTGATCATTATGTGAGCTGCTTCCCTCTGTCACACTCTTCTGTCATGATGTTCTGCCTCACCTGAAGCCCTGAGGAATGGAGCCAGTCTTCTATGGACTAAGACCTCTGAAACCATGTACCCTCTAATAAACTCTTCCTCCCCTACAAATGTTCTGGTTGGGTCTTTTAGTCACAGCAGTGAAAAGGCTGACTAGAACAAAGATCAAAAAAGAAAATCTTTAATTTGACATCTATTTCTGGAAAAAATTTCCAGCAAACTAAGACTAGAAGGAAACTTCCTGAACCTGAAAAAGAATATTCCAGAAGAACTTCAGTTAATATCATAATGGTGAAGATGGGATAATTTCCTTTTAAGACCAGGATGTCTACTCTTGCCACTCTTCCCTAAATGCTTTTTTTGGGGAAGTACTGGGGATTAAACTCAGGGTTTTGCACATGTTAGGCAAGTGCTCTTCCACAAAACTACGTTCCAAGTCCAACTCTTGCCACTTCTACGCAATGTTGTACTGGAAGTTCTAGACAGTGAAATCAAGCAAGAAAAGGAAACAAAATGTATTTGGATTGAGAAGAAAAAAGTAAAACAGACTATTCAAAGATGGCATGATTGTGTAGGAAATCCACTGGAATCTACAAAAAAGTGGTTAGAATGAATAAGCCAGTTCTCTGTACTATCCACACAACTGGAAATTGAAATTAAAAATAATACTCTTTGCAACAGCATTAAATATATGGAGGATTTATGGATAAATTTGGCTAAAGATGTGCAAGATCTGTATAATAAAAGCAATAATATATGGTTGAAAGAAATTCAAGTTTGTTGATCAGAATGCTCAATATTTTAAAAATGCCAGTTTTCCCAAAACTGATTTATATGTTCAACTCAATACAAATAAAACTATCAGTTGGCTTTGTTTTTGGTGGAAATTAACAGACTGATTCTAAAATGAATATGGGACTGTAAAGGACCTAAAGCAGAAAAATGACTTTGAAAATTTGGAGGAATAACACTCTGTGGCTTCAAGATTCATTAAAAGCTACATAAATTAATAGCATGGTGTTGGCACAAAGGTAGATCAACAGAACAGTGAAACAGAACAGAAACTCCAGAAGTAGATTCATGCATTTAAAATCAATTGATTTCATTTTTTCTCTTTCCTTTTGCTTTTTCTTCCTTTGTTTCTTTTCTTTCTGTTTCTATTTATTTATTTATTTATTTATTTGTGGTACTGGGGACTAAATAACAGCAATTGATTCCTGACAAAGATGTAAATGCAATGCAGTGGAATAACGCTAGTCTTTTCAACTAATCATACTATAACAATTAAGCAGCCATATGCCAATAGAAAAAGAACTTTGATCCATATTTAGAAGAAAACAGAAGAGAAAATTTATGTGACCTTGGTCTGGGAAAAGATTCCCAGATATGACACCAAAAGCATAGTACACAAAAGAAAAAAAATAGTGTTAAGTAGACTTCATCAAAATGGAAAACTTTTGCTCTTTGTAAGGTAGTGCTAGGAGAATTAAAAGATGAGCCACAGATGAGAGAAATATTTTCAATTACTTACCTAGTATATATAAAGAACTACTAAAGCCAATCATAAGATAATAACCCCCCATTCTTTTTGTACTTGGGATTGAACCCAGGAATGACTTAACATTGAACTATATCCCCAATTCTTTTTCTTTTTCTTTTTTATTTTAAGACAGGGTCTTGCTAAGTTGCTTAGGGCCTTATTAAATTGCCCGGGCTGGCCTTGAACTTGTGATCCTCCTGCCTCGGCCTTCTGAGTTTTTGGGATTACAGACATGTGTCACCATGCCTGGCTTTAACGCTTCAAAATTTCGCATAGATATATCAACAAAGTAATATGTGTATGGTAAATAAGAGCAGACACAATGTTCAACATCATTAGGGAAATTAAAATTAAAACCATAATGAAATATCAATAGATATATATATTCTTATTTAGAATGGTTAAAATTTAAAAGAATGAGCATATATACTAAGCATTAGGGAAAATATGGAGAATCTAAAATTCTCCTACCTAGCTGGCAGGAATGTCAAATGGGACATTCAAAAGATTTAGGCAGTTTCTTTAAAAAATTAACTACCCACTCACCATACGATACAGCCATTTCACTTGAAATAAAGCTGAGTGAATGAAATAAAACAAAAATTAGTATATATTGTATGATTCCATTAGTATAAATTCTAGAAGTTGCAAACTAATCTATAGTAAGAAAATCTTTTAGTGATTGCCTGGGGTAGGGGATGAGAGGGTGGAAAAGAAGAATACAAAGGGGTATAAGTAAACTTTTGGGAGTGACATATATGTTCATCATATTAAGTATGGTGATGGTGTCAAAACTTCTCTAACTGTGCACTTTAAATACTTGCATATATTATATTTCAGTTACACCTCAGTAAAGCTCTTTTTAAAAAGTACTATAAAGCTCAAATTAAATTAGTGGCTTTTACTAATTTCTCTGTGCATAAAATTACTCAGGGAAAAATGTGATTAAGATTGTCTTTCTCTGTTTCTTGTAGACTCCCTTGCCATGAAATCAAGAAAGAGAAAGAACAGGAGTAACAAAGTAGCAATATGTGCACCAGATCTGTTAACTATATTCCCCCAAGACTATGGATGTTGCCACTACATGGAATTGACTGAAATCATGTATTAAGAAGTTCAGGGTTGGGGATGAAGCTTAGGGGTAGATGGCTTGCACAGCATGCTCAAGGCCATGGGTTCTATCCCCTAGTATTACAGGGGAAAAAAGAAAGTCACACCTTTTAGTAAGTTCCCTTTTAATGTGTATAATTCAGTGGTTTTCAGTATATTCACAAAACTGTACAATACCACTAATTGCAGAACCATTTTATCACCTCAAAAAGAAACACCATACCAATTAGGAAAGTATGTAGGAAAGGAAGAAGTCACTTCCTTTCTTTCTCTTGTCCCAATCCTCAAAACCATGGATCTACTTTCTGTCTCTCTGTTTTTGCCTATTGTGCATGTAAGAAGAATCATACCATCTTAGAATTCTTGAATTTGACTTGTTACAGAATAATGTTTTTGAGGTTCATCCACATTGTAGCATGTGCCACTACTTCATTCCCTTTTACATATGAATAATATTCCATTATATGTATATACCACATTTTGTTTATCCATTCCTTCATTGATAAATCTAATAATTTTTTTCTGATACTGGGGATTGAACCCAGGGCCTTATGTATGGTAACCAAGTGCTCTACCACTGAGTTACATATTCAGCCCTTTAACAAATTCTAGTAGAGAATTTTTTCCTTTTTTTGTAGTACTGGGGATTGAACCCAGGGCCTCATACAGGCTAGAAAAGTGCTATACTGTTGGGTGTGATGGTGCATGCCTGTAATCCCAGGAGCTTGGGAAGATGAGGCGGAAGGATCACAAGTTCAAAACCAGCCTCAGCAACTAGCAAGCCCTCAAGAAACTCAGCAAGACCCTGTCTCTAAATAAAACAAAAAATGATGTGTATGTGGCCCAGGGGTCTAGTGCACCTGGGTTCAATCCCCAGTACCAAAAAAAAAAAAAAAAGTGCTTTATCACTGAACCACACCCAGTCCTTAAAATTTTATTTTGAGAAAGGGTATCCTTAAGTTGCCCAGGCTGGCCTAGAGCTTGCAATCTTCCTGTCTCAGCCTCCTGAGTGGCTGGGATTACAGGTGTGCACTACTGTGCCTGGAAAGTCTTAACAAATTTTTAAGACACTTGTACTGCTAGAGTAGCCACAAGTCTGGGCAAAATATACAAGAGAAAATATAGTCAACATTTGATTATTTAAGAATTAAAACCATCCATTAGGATGTGTAATCTTTATTTATCAGTGAAATAATTAAACTATCTGTGGGTTCCCAGTTTTCTAAGGACAACAGAGAAAGCTATATAGATTCAAGGAGGGCATGTCCTTCAGTACCTACTAAAGGAGCAGAATAGAAAAGGAAGAACTTCCATAGGGCAGATTGAATGATCACAAAGATCAGTGGATAGTAGTTCCTCCATGAGGGAAAATTGGAGACTGATTCAGAATGTCCTCTGCTTTTAAGGTAGGTGCATCCACCCATCTGCAGAACAGGGTTTTGGAAGCGCCATATTTAGTAGCTGCTGTGACTCTCTCCTTTACCATTCTAAATGGAAGTGTTTATTTCCACCACTATATGTTAGGTGTGTGAGGAAGTTTGAAAAGGCCAGACAATTTGTCCTTTTCATTAGGCTTCGAGACCAAGGAGAACCAGGATGGGTCCTGATGTGGAGACTTCCATGCATCAGCCAAAGGTGCAGAATTATGAGCTAGATTCATTAATACATGGGAATTGAGGTGATATTTGTTAGGGAAAGGCTGATGGTGTTTTATATGTGGTAATGTTTCGGATCAGGTTTCCTAGAAGTACAATCTTAGATTCTTATTCAAGTGATTTATTGGGGGCGTTTTCTCTAGACAAAGGAATTTAGGAAAGGAACATAGAGAAGGAGGAAAATACAAGAAAAATGTGGTATTAGATATAGAATAACTTCATTTTGATATGTGGACTAATTCTGGAGCAATAGAATTAGTTTCACCTTGAGGCAAGAGATGACCTTTAGAACCTGTGTCCTTCAGTCATTCACTGAGGTCCACCTCCACGGACACAGGCATCACCTTCTGTTCATGGAAGTTTCTCTATGGCCAAAGGCAACTTTCTGGAAGGGGAAATAGCTGTGAGCCATTGACAAACATTCACAGTAACTGGGATATGTGTGCACCTGCCTGATGAAAGGGATCAAATGGAACACCAAAAGCATCCACTACAGGGGAAATGGAAGCAGAGGGATATTTGATGAACAGAAGTGTGAAAAGTGGCAGAGACATTTACTGGTCATTGAATGTCCATGTGTTTCTCTACATTTCTACATTGGGTCATGTGGCCAAAGGGCTTGGAGAAGTAACATTTGTCATTTTCAAGCCAAAGCATTTCAGAGCCCTCTAATCCCTCTCTTTCCATGTCTCAGCAATCATGAAGCCCAAGCGTCAAGATGTCAGCATCTCCATCAGCCTGTGTCACTGAGTGACTATGTGGAGCAACCCCAGATGTCCTCCTTGTTGACCCATGTTGGCCTCATGTCCTGAATTTCATATACATTTTGTTGTGTTAAGCCACTGTTTTAGAGGATAATTTATCATAATATGAATTAATTTGTTAAGCAGGGTTCAATTAGGAAAGCAGAACCCCTGTAAGTGATATGAAATGTAGAATTATTTTTTTATATTGAGAATTGAACCTAGGGGCACTTAATCACTGAGCTACAATCCCAGTCCTTTTTAAAATATTTTATTTAGAGTCAGGGTCTCACTAAGTTGCTTAAGGCCTCACTAAGTGGCTGAGGCTGGCTTTGAACTTGTGATCCTCCTGCCTCAGCCTCCTGAGCTGCTGGGACTATAGGCATGGGCCACCACACCAGGCTGGAATTTAGAATTATGATAAGGATTAGATCTTAGGTAGGTGGGGAAGCTGGCAAAGAACTGTATAGCAAGTTATTGTCACTGCTATGGTGATGAGCCTGACATCACCACAGATAGCAGGGCCAGCAGTCAGAAAGAAAAGTTGGACATGTCATGGGAGAAAGCAAGACAAGCTGGAACCCACAAAGATAAACTGGAAACCATCTATTCCTCCCATCTCCAGCTTCAGTGATGTGGATGACCCATGGATGCTGGCATCTTTTGCATGGAGCTGCATATACATCTGGCTCAGAACTCAAATAAGTTGCCAGGCGCAGTGGCGCATGCCTGTAATTCCAGTGGCTCAGGAGGCTGAGGCAGGAGGATCACGAGTTCAAAGCCAGCCTCAGAAACTTAGTGAGGCCCTAAACAACTCAGTGAGACCCTGTCTCGAAATAAAATATAAAAACAGGCTGGGGATGTGACTCACTGATTAAACACCCCTGGGTTCAATCCCTGGTATGAAAAAAGAAAAGAACTCAAAGAAGTTAAAGGAAGTTGCTGAGGAATATGTGGGAGCAGCTGCCATCCCATGTCAACAAAGCAGGACAGCATATCAGCAGCAGCATGTACACCCTGCAGAATTGTCTGGCACTTTTGCACCATCCTTAAAGAAAAAGAGGAAAAAAGACACCATGTCCCTGAACACACCTTTCATTTCCAAGTACCTGGCCAAGTCAAGGGAACAAGGAGAGCAGGCCCAGGTCAGGAATATGCAGATAAATTAGAAGGACACTGACTTTCTCTCACGTATGCTAGGAACTAAGGCAAGTTCATGTTATCTGTAGAAAGCTTCTTTCTTGCACATGCCCCAAGACAGCTACTCACCATGCAACAGACAAAGCAAGCTAAACTGATGCTGCTTCTGTAATCCAGAAATCTCTTCTCCTTGTGGTAAATGGTGTGGACAAGAGCACCACAGAAAGGGAAGGGCTAGTCCAGGCAACCTTGCCTGGACAAAGCATGGAGAGGGGTAAGAGGTGCTACCCCTCTGGCTGTATGCCAGAGGACAGCATACAGTACAGGTATATTTGTCCAGCCCATCAACACTGGACTATCTGATGAAGCATCTGTCCAGCCTATCACCAATGGACCTCCCCTATCAGCATGTGTCAATAAATCCCATATGTCATATCCCATCTCTGGTTGTCTTCCTTGGTCTCTTGGCGACCTATCCCACTGCACTAGTACAAGTGGGCAGTAAATGGTACAACTTGACACTGACCTTCAGAGAATAATGGCTACTATTTCACCTTTACCTTCTAAATTCTCAAGTGGCCTACCATCAGAAAGAACCACATGGGGAAAGAAATTCTGCAAAACACCATTGCAGGTTAGCTAAGTTGACATACAAAGCCACCATATATGGCCTAACTTAATAAATCCCAATACAAATGGCAACAAAGTGAACTTACCAGAAAAATGTAAGCAACACAAAGTAAATCAAGAAAGAACCAAAAAAGCCAGGCATGGTGGTGCACACCTGGAATCCCAGCAACTTAGGAGGCTGAGGCAAAAGGGTGGCAAGTTTTGAGGTTATCCTGGGCAACTTAGCAAGAACATGTCTCAAAATAAATTTAAAAGGGCTGAGGATGATGCTCAGTGGTAGAGTACCCTTGGGTTTAATTGCCAGTACCACAAGAAAAGTAAAATTAAATACATAAAAAAAGAAAGGATCAAAATGAAGATAATTCTTTTAGCCACACCTGAGCTGAGGAAATTCATCAATTCTTTGTAGGAAAAAAATGGAAAATAATGTAGGAAATAAATTACAGTGCTATACACAATTGAAAGTGTAGGGGCTAAGGAAACAGGTTTTATAAAATCAGAAATAAATTTACAAGCTGTGTATTCTTACACAAGTTACTCATGTTCTCTGTGACTCATTTCTACATCTGAAAATGAGGATACTGAAACTTTCCCCATAGGGTCATTGTGAAGATTAAATGAATTTACAAAGGGAAAGTACTTAGAACTGTGTGTGGTAGATACATGCTTATAGAATGTTAATATAAATTTCATAACTATGCTTTAATTTATAATATATATGTGTCCATGTCTCTCTCTATACATCTATCTATCTATCTATCTATATATATTTATGATTCTCAGTAAATTTCTAGGTGATCTTCATGAAGTTCTGGGTGAAATACTTCCTCCATGTGCCATGACAGCTAGATAACCTGAATGGGGTTCTCTGCCTAGTGGTTGTAGGCAAGATTCTAGTGTCAAGAATGGGCAAAACTAAGTCTGCCATCTCTCTTGCTAAATACTTCTCATTTAAGAAAGCATCTGATAATATTCACCTCATTGACATGAATTACCACTTTAATTTTTGTTAGTATAATCTCTTTATTCAGAAAAATACTATTTAAAAGTTTTCCAAACTCAGAGTGGAGAGGTATGGTGATGGGGCTGTATCTGTCCATCCAACCCTGGTCCCCCACCCATGTAGTTTGGGCAGGAATAAAGGACTTGTGGGAATGACCCCACAAATAAAAATAGCCTATGGGTGTATATAGTAAGGATGTACGGAACTGTGGGAAGTGGAGGAGGACAGAGAGAGATGAGGTCAGTAATGAGCATACCAAAGCGGGAGGAGGTTATTTCATAACATTTTTCTTTTGGTACTGGGGATTGAACCCAGTGGTGCTTTACCACTGAGCTA
This sequence comes from Sciurus vulgaris, assembly GCF_902686455.1. Taxonomy (NCBI): domain Eukaryota; kingdom Metazoa; phylum Chordata; class Mammalia; order Rodentia; family Sciuridae; genus Sciurus; species Sciurus vulgaris. The sequence continues at coordinate 104,703,976 of NC_136471.1, read as the reverse complement.
CATCCCCAGTCCTTTTTATTTTTCACTTTGAGAAAGGGTCTCTCTAAGTTTCCCAGGCTGGCCTGGAACTTGTGATCCTCCTGCCTCAGCCTCCCAAATCACTGGGATTATAGGCATGAGTCACTGTGCCCAGTCTCATATCTTGATCAAACCATCACAGACACCCAACCTTCTCTGCCCATCAGCAGGACTAACATCTTGATAGTCATGGTGACAGTAACATTGAAGATCGGGGCTCTGCCTGTGTTTTTGATACCAAGATCCATGGTAAAGTCCCCATCCTGCATTAGTGAATCCTGGGTCACAGAATATTTCTGGCCCCCAGTTGTCAGAGAATTGTGAAAAAAACTTGACTAGTCTTTGCCAACCAGAATCCCAACCTCAGCTGACATGATGTTGATGAAGCTTTTCCCAGGGATGATGGCCCAGTCAGAGGGTGAGTCCAAGTAACCCACAATGGCCCTGTCCCGAGAGGTCCCCTCTGTCAAGAGATTGTGGATTGTGTATATCTGTGTTCCACCCGGCCAGGGCACTGATAATGGGGGTGGGGGAAGCTGAGAGCTCAAGGAGGTGCCTTTGTACCTCTACCCACTTTCACATCTTTATATGTGCCATTTGCCCACTTTTATGTATTTAAATGTGTCAGTGACACAGGATTTCTGATCTAGAAAATGATTGTATTTACATTTGCTCATAATGAGAGAGAAAATCTGTCTAGTTAAAAAAAATTCGTTTAAAATCTTCCCTGTATGATTGGTGAAGACTTCTTATTGAATATCAGACTCAATTCTGGTTCTCATGATAATTTTCACACACAGATAATTTTCTGTACTGGTGTGTGCATGCACACATATGTTTGCGTGAGAGGCTGTTTCCAATCAGAGTTTGTATTCAGTAGATTTCCACAGTCAATTTTGTTGACTGTATTTTGTCCCTTTAAAATATTCTGTGCCTTTCTGGGGGTAGGCATGCAGAGCCATGATTGGGCAAGACCAAATTGGTTAAGGAAGTTTATAAAAGAATCATCTCCTTTTTCTAACATAGGTATAGCTAGGACTTTCCAATTTCCTTCATTGAAAAGAATAGAGGACTTCAATGATATATAAAAAAAAATCATAGAATGCCCAGTGCTAGGGCACATGCCTACAATCCCAGTGATTCAGGAGGCTGAAGCAGGAGGATCACAAGTTTGAGGACAAACTCAGCAACTTAGTAAGACCCTCTTTCAAAATAAAAAGAGCTGGGAATGTAGTGTCCCTGGGTTGAATACCCAGTACCAAAAAATAAATAAATAAATAAAATAAGAGAGTTCTATTTATTAAGTCTCATGCCTGGGTTCTTTCCAAGGTCCTTAGGGTAGTGGGTGGGGCTCTTTGTAGCACCTGACGGTTGTAAATTGCATGCCATGGTTCACCAAAGAATTAAATCAGCCCCCTTTTCTCTAGGTGGGATCATAAGGAAAAATATTATCCGTATTTCCCCCTCTCTCTGGCTATACGGGTTCAAATTTAGCTAAATCAATGTGGACATTTTAAACAGAAGGATCTGTGCAACCAAGACTTCTGTTTAATAATAGAGCCAGGAAGAGCCTAGGGATGTAGCTCAGTGGTAGAGGGCATGCGCGAGGTCTCGGGTTTGACACGTGATCAGAAAAGGCAGGGAGAAAGAAAGAAAGGAAAAGAGTCCTGATTTTTAGGTCGTTTTATTTCTTCTAAGAATAAAAGACCTCATTTTCTGGATTCCCTTGCTGTAGGAATGTAATAAAGTTCTGGCCAACAGGATTTGGTGGAAGTGGTGTATGCAACTTTTGGGAAAGTTGTTTGAGAGAGGTGACTCAGTTGGTGGGGTTTTTTTTGCTTTCCTCCCATTCTATTTTCTTCCTGGAATACAGACATAAAACTTGTTTTATAATCAATGCAAATATGGTCTGTTAAAGACATAAGGAATTGACAGAATGCATTGATTATTCCATTTGTTATGTTTAGGCCCACCTAAGAAAATGTGGATAAATGCCAGTCTCAGTAGAGCAAGACAATTTCCATTATTGTTTCCTTCTCTTCTCACCTCTTCCCACACATACTACCAATGCTATTGCCACCACTACCACAAAAACCAAAGAATCAGTGTGGGAGGTGGGAAGGGAGGAAACACATCTGTTCGAATATTCATTGGATATTCTACAGAAGAACAAAACTGACAGACAAAACCTACAGGGCAAAATCCTCCACTGGAGTACAAGGAAAACAGCTGGAAGTAACATCAATGGGTTCTTATGATCAGAAGTAAGAATGGGGCTGGAGGACTTTGAAACCCAAAAGATCTCTGTAAGAGAGTTATAGTTTTGACACCAGACCTTGGAGACACAGGAAAAGCAGATTCTGGGTTCTTGGAGGTCACAAGTAGGAGACTTGGGAATGAAAAGGGAAAATTGTGTTAATCCTGTATGAAGCTCGAGTATATTTATATTGGTAAAATGGAATTTGGGACTCAGTTAAGCTCTTTTACGTATTTTTCTAATCTTAGGACCATTAGGGTAGTGAGTTGTTATGATGTTACATTGTCTCAGTACCCACTTTGAATATAAGTTGGACTTTCTCAAGTCAGGGGCAGGGCTCAGTCACCTTTGATGAAGTTCTCTGCTTGTTTCCAGCTCTCTGCTTGGTCCCAGTTCTTCAAGGTAATCAACCTAGATATCTGCTTATACGATCACCTCCTGTCAACCACTTATGCATGGGACAGCTAGATGCAACTTACTCGACTCGTTCCACTGACCCCACATCCTAAATGGACTGCACATATGCTATCGTGACCACCTCTCAGTAACGGGACTCCACAGAACTTACGCCTGCTTGACCTACACTCACTGAATTAGAACTCTGTGGGAAAGCTGCTTGGCTAATGCCCTTGACCCCAAGTAAAGGCTTGAGTCCACAGGTCTCCCTGTCTCTCTCTCTTGCTCCCTACTGCTGGTTGAGCACATGTGGTTAGATGGCTCCCCCTTTTCCACTGAGCCCACAAAGTGTACTGTCCTCTTCTCTGGGGAATCTGTGACACACTATTATGTTTTGCTGTGCTGCCTCCTCTGTGCCTCTCCTGACCACATACCTGACCCTAACATTTTTACTGGTTAAAGTTCACCTAACAAGTTTCCAATTTTTTTTTTTTTTTTTTTTTTTTGGTACTGAGGATTGAACCCAGGGGCACTCAACACTGAGCCACATCCCCAGCACTACTTTAAATTTTATTTAGGGACAGGGTCTCACTGAGTTGCTTAGGGCCTCACTAAGTTGCTGAGGCTGGCCTTGAACTTGCTATCCTTCTGCCTCAGCCTCCTGAGCCACTGGGATGACAGGTGTGCACCACCACCCTCAGCTGAGAGTTTCTATCTTGATAGGAATAGACTGGACTCAGTTCAGACAAGAGCCACAGTATAAATGAATTTCCTGTGAGAAGGACACATGGTCAAGTTTGAAAATCAGGTTTTAGGATGTCTACCATGATAAAGAAGTATCTTGTGAAAGGTGCACTGTAAACAATCATGACCACCTCCCCAAGAGTCCATCAGAGCAGGACTAAAATTCATAGCCATCCTCCAGAAAGAGATCTCAAGATTAAGGAAGAGGACTCTTTGGAAACTTGACTGTTTTATGCTGTTTGTCTTTTACAAAATGAATTTAAAAGAGTATAAAATAAATATTCCATACTCCTTCATTCAGTTAAATGTGAAAACACACGGAATTGCTCTTGATTGGCACAGAGAGTAAGAATGTTAAGGCAACTTTTTTCCCTTACTGGGCTCACAATTAGCCTACATTTTCCAATATCCCTCACAGCATGTTGGACTCATGTCACTGAATGCCAATGGAATGTGGGCAGGAGTTATATGTGCCATTTCAGGCCCACAGAATGTCAAGGCTCAAAGAGAATGCCAAAGTCACTAGATGACAGAAGTCAAGGTCCCTGAATGACTGGGTGGAGCGAGACCACCTGTTCACCCTTGGTGGATTAACACATGAACATTCATCATGCTGAATGACTCAGATTTGGAATGTCTTTGTTACACCACTTAAGTGGGCCACATTAATGCAACCCTTTCAGAGAAAATAACATAGAAATTTTACTTTTTACTAGAAGCTTGTGTGTGAGAAATAATATTCTGAAGGTTTATAGTAATTTGGAAGTTCATATCAGTTATTGTCCACTTACATTGTTGTATCAGAATTATATAGGAAGCTATTTTAATAGACATATTCCCCAAATGACTAGGCTTGACCTAGTGAATCAAAACCAGGTAAATCATAGGCACTCATATTTGAAAAACTTGTTTTAAATGTACCTTTGGCTAAGAATCGCTATGGTAAGATAACCCAAATTTTATCTTTATATCAAGCTATACTGTCAGACCTCATTGTTTAGTACCCATATAATTTATTTTACTAAATTGAGTTTTTAATATTACATTATAAACTATATTTTATGATAGGTATGATATTCAGTGATCACGTTTTGAAACTCTGCATAGTATTGGCTGTTTTGCACATCAACTATATATTTCACTACATAAATTGAGCTATTTTAAGGGGTATTTTCATTGTATTTTAAAAATTAAGATGTAATAAAACTGACCTTTTGGTGTACAGGTCTATGAAATTTATAATTTCATGCAACACCACCCAAATGAGGATACGGAGCAGTTCCATCACTCCAAAATACTGTCTCATGCCATCCCTTTGAAGTCATACCCTCCTCCCCACCCTTTACCCCTTGAAACCTTAAAACCCTGATCTGTCTCCCATTATTGCTGTTTTGTGTTTTTGATAACGCCATATGAATGGAATCATATAGTAAATAAGCTGTTCAGACTGGTTTCTTTCACTTAGCATAATACTTTTGAGACTCATTCAAAATTTTGTCCATATCAACAATTTATATCTTTTTTTTTTTTTTTTTGGTAGTGATGATTGAACCTAGGAGCACTTAACCACTGAGCCACATCCCCAGCCCTTTTTCTTTTTTTATTTAGAGTCAGGGTCTCACTAAGTTGCTTAGGGTCTCGCTAAGTTGCTGAGGTTGGTTTTGAACTTGCCTCCTCCTACCTCAGCCTCCTGGAGCTGCTGGGATTAGAGGTGTGCGCCACTGTGCCCAGGCAATTGTCTTTTTAATGCTCAGAAAAATTCTATTACACAGACCTACTGTGCTTTGCTTTCCATTCACCATTGAAGGATATGTGGGTTCTTTCTAGGTGTTGTGGATTGTGAATAGAGCTGCTAGAAAAATTTACATACTTTTTGTGTAAACCTAAGTTTTCCTTTCTCCAGGACAGTCTTTGTTTTAACGTCAAAACAAAAAAATCATTAACACTTTGGAATGGAGAATTCTTCTGTTTTGGGGGGCTGCCTTGTGCATTGTAGGGTGTTTAGTAGCACTGCCAGCCTCAACCACTCCCCCCACCAGCAGCAGCAATCTCCTTTCCCTCCTCGTGTGACAACAAAAAATGTCTCTAGATATTGTCAAATGTCTTCTAGGGTGGGGAAGGGGAAAATCTCCCTGTCTTAGGGGACCAGAAACATATTAATTTAGTATGAACCTGCTAGTGACAAATATCATCTATTGTCTTAAAAATTTCTATCCACATTTCTGAAACAATGTTCCTCTGGATATAGAATTCTAATTTGGAAATAAGGTACAGTGGTACACCTGTGTAATTCCAACTACTCCAGAAGTGGAGGTAGGAGGATTGCAAGTTCAAGGTCAGCCTGGACAATTTAGCAAAGCCCCATCTCAACATTTAAAAAGGGGGGCTTGGGATGTAGCTTAGAGGTGAAATGCCTTTGTGTTCAATCCCCACTACTACCCCACCACCACCCTGCCAAATTATATTTTGGCTTATGGTTCTGGAGACTGGAAAGTTCAAGATCAGGTGACCATTCTGGTGAGGGCCTTGTTTTCTTTATTCATTCTTTCTATTAATCTATTAGTATATCCATATATGGATGTCTTAATTTCATTGCTTATACTTCTAGAATTTTTTTAGCTTCATTTTTTCTACTAAAATCTTCACTTTTATATGAATTCCTTGAAAATATTAAAATATTAGAAGCAATTAACAGCTCTTGTTGGAAAGCAGTCTCAGGTACCAGGCACATCCATTTGGGCTTCCTTCCTATACCAAATTTTAGTCCCACAATTCTTTACTGTCTTGGTAGCACTCTGATACTCACAAATGCTTTTTAAAGCTATATACTTTTGTCTTAACTTTTCTGTTACTAGTGGTAAGCTGGTCTCAGCAACTTATTAGGAATTACCAGAAGACTAGAGACTTGCTTTTAAATGCATACAATTATATTTTATTAGACAATTGTTCCTGTTTGTAAAAGGTCAGTGCCATGGAAAAAACATGTGGGAGGAAATGCTTCTAGATTAAAAGAGACTTAAAAACCATAACAACCTAATGCAATTCATGGATTTTTACTGATTCCCAGTTTAAATTAACTAGCTTATAACTAGCTTATAAAAGACTTGAGAAGAAAGGAAACTTGAATATGAGATTGGGGAGTACCTGACATCAGAAAATAATTCACTTTGTTAGACAAAGTACTAACATTGTGGTTATATACAAAAAAATACAAAATGTCATTTTTAGAACTGCTTCCCTGATGTATTTAGGTGGAATGTCAGGATATCTAGCTAAAATAGGAAGCAAACACAGCAAAGTGTAAATGACAAATCTCTACGGATATTTCTTACATTAATTTTCTTATTTTTCTGTACATTTGAAATATTTCAGAGTAAAAAAGTTTTAAATAACCACAATGAATCAATTAAAAAAGTTCCTTTTAGTTGTAGATGGACACAATACCTTTATTTTATTTATTTTTATGTGGTGCTGAGGACCCAACCCAGTGCCTCACATGTGCAAGGCAAGCACTGAGCTACAACCCCAGCCCCACAATGGATCAATTTTAATAAATGTGTTTCATAGAGTAAATTTTCTAGCTTTAATATCTTGTCTTCTTCTTTTGTTTATTTTTTATTTTTGGAACTGGGGATTGAACCCAGAGGTGCTTTAGCACTGAGTCACATCCCTAGTCCTTCTTATTTTTTATTTAGAGACAAGGTCTCACTAAATTGTTTAGGCCTTCACTAAGTTGCTGAGGTTGGCTTTGAACTTGTGATCCTCCTGTCTCAGCCTCCTGAGTTGCTAGGAATACACATGTGTGCCACCACACCCAGCTCTAGCTTTAATTTCTAAAATATTACATTATCTAATAATTACTGAGGAAATCAACTTACACATCCATTTGATGCTTAAAGTTTTCTCAAATTGATTTAAACTTTTATATAATTTTCATAATTTTAAATTACTATATGCAGTGAATTAAATATTATAATAACAAATCAATATAAATGTGATGGCAAGTTGGAAAATACGTTACCTATAAATACGAAATCAACCATCCCTATGCATGGAATTTCAATGATTTTTAAGTAACTGTAAACTAAGAATATAATAGAAATTTTTTCTGTTGTAATAACCTTCAGGCCACAGGAAAAAATTCTGTAAAATCTTTAAAAGTAGTGTACTACTATTTTTACAAGTTCTCAACAAATTAGGTGGAAAAATTGCTTCTGAGAAATATCAAAAGGTTTTCTAGAGTATCAAAAAAATTGTGTACTTTGGGGTAGATTTTTACCACTGAAACATATAAAATTTTTCTTAAGTAAAATATCTTATCACTTACACATTCCTTAAAGTTAGAGAGCTTTCTAGTCAACTGCTACTAAAAATATCTCATCTGCCAGGTGCGGTGGCACATGCCTTTAATCCCATTGGCTTGGGAGGCTGAGATAGGAAGATAAGAGAGTTCAAAGTCAGCCTCAGCAAAAGTGAGGCACTAAGTGACTCAGTGAGACCCTATCTCTAAATAAAATACAAAATAGGCCTGGGGATGTGGCTCAGTGGTTGAGTGCCTGAGTTCAATCTCTGGTAACCCCCAGCCTCCAAATATCTCATCTAAACTGGGCATGTTGGCACCTGCCCTAATCCCAGCAATTTGGCAGGCTGATGCAGGATTGCAAGTTTGAGGCTGGCTTCTGCAATTTAGCAAGACCCTGTCTCAAAAAATAAATAAATAAATAAAATAAAAAGGACTGGAGATGTAGCTCAGTGGTAGAGCACCCGTGGGTTCGATCCCCAGTAAACCCACCCAAACCTGCCCACCCCCAGACATTTCATCTATTGTAATAAACAAATTATCCATACCACATGAAAATGGAAGCCGTTGAAACTATATGGGAATGTAGCTTGCCCTGTTCAGGTAAGTTTTCCTGCTGTATTTTTTGTAAATTATTTTAGGGTTAGGATAATGTTTCCTGATGTTTTTCATTAGTAGTGTAAGTAATAATATGCCAAAGTAGTCATTGGTCATAGTTGTTGACCGCATATCAAAAGCCTGTTAGTCTGCTGTCTATTTATGGCAGCTTTTTCCAGCAGAAAAAGTATTTCCCCAGCTCCCCACACTTCTAAGAAGGTTTAGTATGGATTTGTATGCCACAAAAATTTAAATTACCTTGGGAGAATATCACTTTTCTAGTTAATTCTTTAACTCTCATTTGCTTAAAATCTGAGATCTTAGGGAAGATTACGACTGAGATAAATCCAGGACCTAATTATTTCAATATGCTTTCCTTGTAAACTAATTTCTCTTGCCAAAATGATGTACTTTGTTTAAAAAGAGGTTACAACTTGGCTGGCCAAATTTGGACTGTAGTTATGGTGCGGCTCTAAGTTCACACACACACACACACACACACACACACACACACAGGTGGATGAGTTATCCACATAAAAATACAGATTTTCAGTTTCTTTTTGAAATAGCTGAAGGTCTAGCAATCTGAACCTAGTATTGGGAAATAGCAATTACCAGCTAGAATAGGGCAGTAACTCCAAAATGCTTACCTGCCTAGCCCCTAAAAATAATTTAATCATGTGACCCTGAAACACATTTTGTGTTCAATAAAATATCCTCATTTCTGAGATGAAGATTGTTCCACCTGATATCTCTTTTCCACTTATTATTCTTTCTGGGGGGGGGGGCGGTAAATAGTGATTGAACCCAGAGGTGCTTGACCATTGAGCTACATCCCCAGTCCTTTTTATTCTTTGAGTCAGGGTCTTGCTAAGTTGCTAAGGCTGGCCAGGAACTTGTCACTTATTGATTTATTATTTATTTATTTTCAGTCCTGGGGATTCAACCCAGGGCCTTGCACATACCAGGCAAGCACTCTCTCACTAAGCTATATCCCCAGTCTGCCAATTTCTTATTCTTTATTTTTATTTTTATTTTTTTATTGTAAACAAATGGGATACATGTTGTTTCTGTTTGTACATGGTTATTCTTTATTTTTAAGAAAGTAAAGCACATTTTAAAGTCTGCCTAAAAATATACTCAAAGCTTTTAAAAGAATTGAGCCTCCTGTTGTCTCAACTTTATTGCAGCTTCTTCCAGCAGAAACAGCTTCACTATATTCCCCCAACTCTCAACATGAAAAATCTTTAAGCCATGTACCCTGGCAAAAGGGACTTTTAAATATGGAAATATTTTCAACTTTCATAGCCTCACAAAATCAAAGTGAGCAGAAAAACTCTTAAGTTGATAAGCATAATAAAGGAAATCAATCTGGCTCTGTCCCAAAATAATTATCGTGAGCCTTGTCTCTAATTCTATTGCCAGGCTATTCTCCTATGGGCAGAGGTCTAACAAGAACTTGGGCTTTCATTTTCATTGCCAGCCCTGATGATTATAAAACTAGCTGGACAAACTTTCCCTTTCTAGATGCTTTTTGATGGTGTTCACTGCTTCAGTTGGAAGAGACAGAGCCTCTTCTGCTCATGGAAAGACTTTGTTTTCCCTCTATGGATTTATAATAGCCTATGGGTAAAACTGTACTGTAATGAACCATATGGTGAATGCTTTAAAGAAATACTTTAACCTTAAAAGTGTGGTGCACAAATTTCTAAGAAACAAATTCCCATCCAAACTCTAAAACCCTAACTATGTCAATTTATTTGCTAATCATTTAACTTTCAATACTTGCTCACTGTGTCTGGAATCCCAATAAAGGTGACTCCACTACAATTCCTGCTTTGATTGGTGTAACTGGTGACACATTAAATGCAAGTTTCAACAACACAGTGTATCTCTATTAGACATATCATTAAAGACTCAGGATTTAGCAAGAGGTTCTGCATTTTAGGAAAGCAATAGTAAGAATTGAAACCATTTAAGCTATAAACAACAGAGGGTTATTTTGTGTGACCAGGAGTTCTCAAACTGAAACACTATTATGGGTTGAATTGCATCCCACCCCCAAAAGATCTGCTGAAGTCCTAATCCCCAAAATTTAATTCAGAAAGTGCTCTTATTTGGAAACAGGATCTTTACAGAGGATCTTTAATCTAGTTAAAATGAGGTAACTAGAGTGGGTTATATTCTAATTGTGATTGGTGTTATTAAAAGGGAAATTTGTAAAGATATATACATAGAAGACAAATATGGAGACACATAGGGAGAACCCCACGTGAAGACAAAGGATTGACATGATATATGTACAAGACAAGGCATGCGTAAGACTGTCAGAAGTTAGGACTTGGAGCAGGATCCTTTTCTAGTGCCTTCAGAGGCAGCAAGGCCATGCCAACACCCTTCTGCCTTCTGAACTGTGAGACAATATGTACCTGTTGTTTCAAGTCACCCAGTTTGTAGTACTTGGTTAAGGTAGCCCTGGGAAACTAATATAACACCTTCCCAGAACTATACATTTTCTTCTTCATACATAGAAGGGTCGGGTCTTCATGACTACTATTTTTTTTCTTTTATCTTTCATGTTTTGACATGAACTTCTATGATATTTTACAAGATATTAAAAATCTTATGACAGCTCATATTTAAAAAATTAATATCCATTTAACATTGGTCTTTAATATATAAGAACAATGTCAATGATTCCCCAATGTTCAAGTCAATGATTTCTATTTTCAGGTCCCATTAAAGTCAATAAGAAAGTCTGAAGCAACATCATTACAGAAAGGAAAGAAGAATGAATGAAAAAGATAACAAAGATGAATAGACTGGGCATTAAAATTCATTTAACTTTTTGTAAAGTTTAAGGTTATCAGTAAATACAACTTTTTTGTTAATTGATTGGTACTGGGGATTGAACTCAAGGGTGCTTTACCACTGAGCTATGTTCCCATTCCTTCCTACTTTTTATTTTGAGGCAGGGTTTTGCTAACTGGCTTTTAACTTGCAATCCTCCTACCTCAGTCTCCTGAATCACTAGGATTATAGGTGTGTGCCACCAAGTCCAGCAAATCCTTTTATTTTTGAAATTAGTGTATGGTTTGATTTAATCAATGATTCTTTTAAAGCATTCTCAAATATGTTAGCAGTTTTTTGTTTAATATTTACTAATCTCCTTTCCATCCAATTAGGAAACTTAAGTTTTTAAATTGCCCTATTATCTCCAATTGATAATTAGAATCACATCCCATATTCTTCATTTTACTCCCACATAACTGTGACTTTCCATTTTCTTAGTTTCTGGCATAACATCTAGCACATAGGAAGTAGTATTTCTTCAATGTAAAAGCCATATATAAAACCAAATTTAGAAAAGAAATATAAGCATTCACAGTCCAGGGACAGATCGTTGGAATGTTTTTATGAGTTTGTGTAAAAGCATTTATTCTTACCATTAAAACTGATAACTTGGGTGTTGATTCTCAAAAAACCACTTTATTCCTAAATTACTTTAGGAATCTCCAGTAGAACGGGGGTATTTTATCAGTTTTGTGAGGTTTATCTCATGTACTCTTCCAAGTGTTTCTGACCTAATTCTTTCCTTGGAAATAAGCTATTTGATTTCTTTCTTTCTTTCATTTTTTGGACCCAATGGCTTCTTACCACTGAGCTACATCCCCAGTCCCTCTTTTTTAGGGTCTCACTAAACTGCTGAGGCTGACTTTGAACTTGTGATCCTCCTGCCTCAGCCTACTGGGCCATGGGGATTATAACTGTGCACCACTGTACCCAGCTGACTTCTCTTTTTTAAAATAAACCTTTCCTCTTCATTTTTACTTCCATTTTGCCTATTTATTTGTAGTACTGGGGATCAAACCCAGAGCCTTGCAAATTCTAGGCAAGCACTCTTTTATCACTGAGTTACCTCTTCAGCCCTGACTTCTTTTATTTTGGAACTCTAGAGCCTCTTTGAAGGGGCTTGCCTGATTTAGGTCTGGGCTACCTTGGATTAGCTCCCTTTCCCCTTTAACTTAATCAACTAGGAATTTTACTTACATGTACAAAATCTTTCACTCTTTCCATATAGTGTGACCTGGGCAAGGGAGTGACATCCAATCATATTCACTGGTCCCATCCATACTCAGAGGAAAGGAATTATTCAGGGCATGTGGCACCAGTAAGTGGGAACCTTAAGGTTATGTCAGAATTCTGCACCACAAATGGTATGTCTTAGTACCATTTGTGAGTTGTACTTACACTTGGCTCCTATATGGTTTGTCTTGGTATTTTTTGCAATACTGTACTAGTAAACATTGAGTTTAAAATTGTATTTATCTTTAATAAAACTAGAATTCTATTAAATTTAATATTCACACAGAAGACTATTTTGTAAGATTTAAAAATCCTATCTACTCTGGATTAACGTTCTTACAATCCTTGTGCATGAAACATAGAGATTTGTTCTTCGTTTAAATGGGGCAACGATTACTGTGATTAAAGAATAAAATGTTTTATTCACGCAAAGAAATTTCAACACTCAGTTTCTCCAGAAATATGTTTTGTTGACACAGTTGCATTCATATTTTCTTTACTCAGGGGAAACATTTTATGTCCTTCAATATTTTAAAAATCAGATGTTGTGCTCCCATTTGAGCAATGGATAACTCCATGTACCTCCAAATTTTATTCATACTCATCCATTTTAACAGCAGAACCGACCAGACAAAGTTTATTAAAATAAATTCATTACAAATAATTTTGTTTCAGTTTTTAAAAATTTCAAATACATTAAAAACTGTTACAGTGTCATGAGATTGCAAACATTGTCTTATGAAATTATAAAGAAGTAAACCTGTTTAGTAAAAACTATGAAATATCTTAATTCAATTTTCACATATAAAAATATATTGTTTTATGCAACACTGAACAGTTAAGGCCACAACACTTCAAGAAGTTTGAGATGCACATATTTTGAAATTGCCTGTTAAAAAATTAGCATAAATAAATATCAAAACCGGTCGTACTATTTAAACTGATTCAAACATATTAACTTATATTTTAAAAGTCTTTTATCAGAAAATTTCCTTCAGAAGTCATAACATTTTTCAAGTATAAATTATGAATGTGCTCAGTGACCATGAAAACATAAATGTATATTTATAGTACTGTACAGGATTTTGACTTTCCCTCCATATTTGGTGGTGAAGCATCCTGAAGGTTTTGCCCCATGTGGTTCTGGTTTGCATCTTTCTTATTGCTTTGTAAAGCTATTTGATCTCCTATTGGTTTTATCTCTGGGAGTGGCTCGCTATTATTCTGCGTAATTTTCTGACCTGTCAATGACATCCGTTTAAAGAGGAAAATCTAGAAAAAACACACAAACAAAAGATTTCATTTCAGTAAGTGAACTGTTCACTTAGTATTTAGGGGCATCATTTTTTTTTTTTTTTTTTTTTTTTTTTTTTTTGTGGTACTGACTGGGATTGAACTTAGGGATGCTTTACCACTGAGCTACATCCCCAACCCTTGTTTTATGTTTTGTTTTGAGACATGGACTCACTACATTTCCTAGGCTCGAACTTGTGATCAGCTTCCCAAGTAGCTGAGATTACAGGCATGAGCCGTGGCACCTGGCTAGGGGTATAATTTTTAACAAGTTCAAACATGATTTCATCACATCGTTATGGGGTTGCACATGTATAATGGTACGTTCTTAGCAACCATCAGTCTTCTCTTTTACCAAAATGCAGTCCTAATTCCACCCTAAAGAAAGACCTTTCAGGATCTAATATCCACACATCAACATCTAGCTCATGTATTATCATTTTTCTTTAAAGGACAAATTTTATATTTCATTTTGTTGCATTAAAGGAAGAAAAAGGATGAAAACTAGGATATGATTTACTGTAATATTTAAATGTAACCAGGATGGATTGTTTTGGGGGCATATCTGCCACCCCCAGTGTATCACAGTTACACAAAATTTCTATTGTAATGTGCTGGTGAAGGAAGATACATCTCCCTATTCCTGTGGATCAGCTCTTTTGGCAAAATGTTAGTGCTGCCAAGTAATAGCAGTCTGAACCCTGTGGGACTGAGTAGGTAGTAGGAATATGGAGCTGCTACTTAGGCGAGGCCAGGGCTACTATAGATATGCAGAATACTGGTAAGAGTTGAAGAGAGGAAAGCAGCTCCAGTAACAGGGATTCCTGGTAGGCAGAAAAGAAAATGAGGCAGCTCAGAAGTCAGAGGAGGCAAATACAAGAAGGGAGTGGACAACAGGCCTACATGCAGGAGAGATCAACAAGATGATAATTCATCTGATTTAGGCTCTTTGAGGATTTGGCCAGAGAGAAAAACAATAGGATTATTAAGGAGTTACAATATAAATAATGGTTCTGACAAAATGCCAAAACCAGAAAAAAAGGAAGTAAACACTAGATGAAAACTTGTATCTTTCAAAATCCAAAATGGTGCTAATAATAGTAGCTAAACCTTTATCTTTAAAAATAGGAGAACTAAAATAAAAACTTGTAACCCCAAAAGTTAAGGATCTATGAATCAAAATGCAGGAATTTGGGGGTATTTCTGTTTTTGCTACATTGGAAGAATACACATCTTGAAAAATTCTGCCACCATTAAATATCAAGAAATTCTGAATAAGTTTAAAAAATAGGATTTTATAATGTGTGAGTAATCTCTCAAAAAAATTAAAGGAAATCCCCTGTGGACCACAAAATAAGGACAGAGCTTCAAAAATCCTCAGAGGTGAGTACTGACATAGTTATAACTCAGATCCTTGTTTGGGTTTTAACAGATTTTAATCTCACAAAATGTGGGAAATTAGATCTGAGACCCCTACATAATGTGGGAATCCTCTAAGGACTATGTCTTTAATGTAAGTCCAATACAAACATGGGGGGATAACAAAATAACATGCCTCTCTTGGCCTAGCATTTCAGTGAAGAAAAAAAATATTTGGTTGAGGTTGTTCATAATACCAGTGTGAGTGGGTGACCCTTAACCCTTAGGTACTTCAGAACTAATAGACTAATAAACATTCTCCATGGATGGACTCACTTTTATCTGAGTTTTATACAATTTCCACAAAGAACACCTGGTTGAACATGAACTTACAATCCAAATTTCAAAACGCACATGGAAATAAGTAACTCGTAGCAAGTCAGCCAAAGCAACACATAGATTTCACTCTCAAGGACTGACTACATTGGAATTAAGAAATAAAGAAAATAAGTATACTTAAATTATTTAAAGCACAAAACAAGATGTTAATTTTTAAAAGACCAGATTGATAAGAGGAACTATAGAATCAGTAAGAACCCTGAAATTACCCAGAATATCACTTGGACATAGAAAATATGAAATTGACGTTGAAAGATATGGACAAGGGCTTAGAATGTAGCTCAGTGGTTGAGCACTTGCCTACCATCTGGAAAGCCCTGGGCTTAATCCCCCAGTATCTCCAAAAATCAAAAAACAAAAAATGAAACAACAACAACAACAAATTCCAAACAAACCAAACATAAAAGACATGGACAACAATGAAAAGTTTTATACCCAAGTTTGAAGAGGAAGAGAGGAAATATACAAATATATAATAGATGAGAATTTTAAAAACTATGATAAATGATATAAATTCTCAGATTTAAGAGTTATAAAAATTTCAAAAGTTAAAATAAAAAAATTTACACCTAGATATCTCATAGTGAACTGAAACATATCAAAGACAAAGAATCTAAAAAAGCAGCCAGAGGAATGACAGACTATATATAAAGTTATCAGCAATTACACTAAAGCTATATTCTTAACAATGGTAGCAAACACTAAGAGAAAATAACTGCGAACTAGTCATTCTATCATTCAAGAACTACAGTAAAATAAAGATATTTTCAAATGAACAGAAACTCAAAGTATGAACCACCGACAGACATCTATGACAAGAACTTCCAAATAATTTCTTCAGGAAGAATCATACGGATGCCAGAAAGGATGTCAGAGATATAAAAAGGAATGTGAGTAAAGCCAAGTAGTAGAGAAGACAAATAACTTGATTTGTAAAGTGAAAAAATTTAAAATGCAGGGTATGATGAGTTGTAAAATGGGAAGGAAGAGGTTATAGGAAAGAAAACTATTCTAAGATCCTGGTATTATTGAGGAAAAAGATAGGAACACCTATTAGTTTTAGATTTTACGTAGGCATGTAAAAATATCCCAAAGACAAAATCCAGCTGTATAGGTCATTTAGAAGGCATCTAAAACACAAGTGAAAAGAGGAACAAAAGATCTATCAAGCAAATCCTAACTAAAGAAAGCTAGTTTATTAAAATGTAAAACATCAACCTGAAATTCTTCATGTATTTTTGGGTCATAAAAATTTATACTAAGGTAATTAGATGATGTGGATCACCATATAAAAAGCAGAAGGGTCGATTTGATACTAGGGTCTTAATACTAAAATGGAAAATTCATTTCACTTACCTTTTTGGCTTTTTTAATATCCTTACTTGGTGTTGACTCGCTAATTTCTGAAGCTTCTGAAGAACTGCTCTTCACACGATCATATATGTATCCTACAATTGAATACAGTTAAAAATATTGTTCCAACTGATGACAAGAAGAAAAGAGCTGATGTTTACTTCAGCACAACTCTATTGATCCTGAATTATAGGGTAATATGAAAAAAAAAAAAAAAAAAAAAAAAAAAAGCTTACCACTGGAGTATAAAGGGCAATGTCTATACCATGTATTTCCTAAAAAGGTGAGTTAAGGTTAAATGCCCAGGATGACCTGACCGGTGTTGAAATGTTTCTGTGATCAGTATCTAAATATAGTCATAAAGGTAATAGGAAAAGTTAGAGAAGATTTCTGTAAAAATATGAATTACTTTTTAAAATTTAACCTAGTTACACTTAGATTCTTTGTACTCAAATGGACATGTTATTTTTTGGTATTTCAAATTAACCCACATATTATGTGGTTGAGTAACAATCTTTAAAGTTTACTTATAAAGCATATGAATAATTTTAATGTTACAGACTTCTTACAGCTTATATTTAATTTCCTTTTGACACTATTAGCTATATGCTAAAAATACTTCAGAGGTGATAAATACTTTAACATTTTGTTTAAAATATTCTAAAACTTACTACTCTTTTTGTAGAAGTTAAAAGGACAAAAGGATTAACAAAGCTACTCCTTCCCCTGCTTAAGTTTAGATCAGATAGCCAGTATTATGGACAGTTATTTTAAAAAACTGATTGATTAATTGTGGTATTGGAGATAGAACCCAGGGCCTTGAGCATACTGTGCAAGCACTCTACCACTGACCCACGACCCCAGCCCATGCAGTTATTTTTAATGAGAACATGATAAAAAGCACACCCTGGTGTGGGGGGTATCAAAACATAATTTAGGAACCATACAGTAAAAACACAGATGATTTGCATCTATAAGATACAGGTCTTGAGGGCACTGATAATCTGTTCTATTCCATGGCACTTGTTCTCTAATGCTAATAGCCTGGCCTGGGAAAGGACTTCTCATCAATGCCCGTTTAAGGTCAGAGACTCAGCTCTGGGCTCTGGAAGGAATAACTGGATGGCTGCTAGGATTCCTGGCCAACCTAACATAGGCAAAGAGATCCACAGTACTCACCAGAGATATAAACTGGGATTTGGGGCAAAGGTCCAACTTAATAATACTGATTGAGTAGGAAAAAAAATAGGTAATAAAAAGTCTGTTCTAAATCCTTGAACACTGACACATGACCACCCATGAGTACTGTGAATATTTGCATGTGAGAGAGCTGTGGTGGTTAAAAATGAGAACAGATAAGGGTGTGCTGCACATTTCATTGCTTGTTATGAGGGTCCTGTGACATAAAAATATAAAAAGGAATGTATTATGTGAGTTTATAATCACCCAATCATGGCGTGCGCGCGCACACACACACACACACACACACACACACGTACATGTTCATATGTATATATGGAATGTATCTAGATTTTTTTAAAAAATATGCTTTTTGAACTGAGGTATGTTCATACCTTTTGGATTTTCATTGTATTCACAAATGGCCCGTTCATCTAGGTTGCCTTTTTCTTCCTATAAATAACAAAGAAACAATATGACAAAAAAATTTATGTGGTGGTAGAAAATTTAGTCTCAGTTTGAAAGCAGGGTTCCAGTGCAAGCCTCTAGCTGATGACTTAAAAATATGATGATTACTTCACTTTGCTGGGCTCTCGTAAAATGAGGGTTTTAGATGTTAACCAACTGCTAATGTCCCCTGAGCTCAAAATTGTATGTTTGTGTATATATATACATATATATATGTGTGTATATATATGTATATACATACATATATATCATACATACATATATATCATACTATATATATATTACATATGCTATATGGTTCAAGAATTCTCCTCAAAGAAGATTCAGGAATACCAATTGGTATATGACTTGTCTTAACATTTTACAATGTCAAATTGGTGTTCAATGACTCTATGTTAAAAACTTTTAGGGAACATTCTAACTTGAACTCATAAATGTTTTCTACGAACAGAATCATTTTCCCCTTCTGAAAAAAAAAAAAAAAAACAATAACTGCTTAGAATATTTTTCCTCAGTGTGAAGAAGTCTTAGAAAAAGAAGGAACCAATGAAGAGAATGACCTCTATAGAACAGTAACATTTTGTAAGTTAAAAGTACATGCATATAAAACAATGCTCTTTTCACAAGTACACATTCAAATAAAGGGCAGATATGATTTAGTAGTTGTCTACGTTAGGGAAAAGGGAGACAGGCAGAGGCCTAAAAGGGAATGAATTTAAATAGGAGAGAAGACCCTGGCACAGAGAAAGGATGAGAGTGTTTCAGCTAGAGGCAGGACCAACTCAGTGTTCTGCATGAGAGGTCCCAAAAGTGAAAATGAATTAATGTTATTGAGTTTGGGGTTTCAGAATTCTGTGCCTTTGAAATGAATCCACAGTACTGTTAGCAAAACAAATTACTTCAAACCTACCAACTGTCTCCTAGCAAGGTCATTCTCAGACAAAGTCACCAAATGGAGATTATGTTTTTGGCATTTCTAGTTCCACTTTCAGGATAATCTTTGCTTCCCAGTGATACTCCCTCTTATTTCTCCTACATATACTTTTGTCTAGAGTGCATCTAAAAGAACTGATTTCAACTTCAAATTCTGCTGTGACCAACTTTCTTTGCCCATATACATATTCATATACATATATGTATTCCATTTCTGCCACCAGCACGAGGCTTCTAACTTTGCTTTTTCAGCATTTCCAACTTTTTGGTTCATTTCCCAACAGTGTACTATCGTGGTCCATACCAGTTGACTTCCACTTATGCAGGGAACAGAATGCGACCAAGCAGTGTAGAAAGTGTGCTCCAGATGTTTGCTTGACTCATAAACTAGGCAAAGTCTTTCCCTGGCACATAAATGAAGTTATTCACAGAACTATTTCTGTTCCCAAAGAAAACTGTAATCTTCCCTCTGCAGGGACCACGGGACCTACATGCTTCTCTTTGGCAGGATCTCAGGACTTAAGCATCCATCATCATACCTCTGTATCAATTTTAGCTGAGTTGTCATGGATACCACTCAACTCTTCTGTTTCACCATCATCATCTTCAGAAACACTTTCATCACTTCCTATAGATTTCTTTTCTTCTATCAGATTTTTGGCATTAATATTCTTATTCATGTCTTCTGGTTCTGCTTCTTCAGTTTCTGAAGATTCCTCATTCTGTGACAAAATTGATAATGGGAGAATAGTAAGCTTTTCTTTTTTAAAAATAAGAGATTTGATACCGCTGTCATAAATAATTTATACCACCTCAAAGAACATGTAGGACATAAAATCACATATAGAAGTTGAAGGAATAAAATACTGTATAATCCATGATGAATATCAAGTTACTATATTTTATGCATGCTGCTCTATTTCAATGACTAAGGTTCCCAAAATTCTATTAGTACCTATGGCAAGGTTAAAATGTAAAAAAATGAAATTCATTTTCTTAGCTGCCTCCAGAGTGCTTTTAAACTTGAGAAATTAAAAAAACTTTTTATTTACTATAGCATTATAACATTATTATGTTAATTTTCTAAAACATAGGGATTTAGAATTCCTTCAGAGGTACAATTCACTGATATTCAGAAGAGAGGTAAGTATAACTATTTACATTTCAGGAAAAAAGATAAAAGGACATAGTTTAAATGCTTTGCGCTTGGTTATTAAAAATAAAGGGAAAACCAACTGGAGATAGAATTTGGTTTACCTGGCTATTATTCACCTAATCCAAATTATAAAATACCTACTCTATGGATCAAAAAGATGGTTAGTAAATCATATAATTACTAAGTAAAGACAGAAAATATTTTTAGTCCTTGCTCTATACTGAAAAACGTATTTGTAGTCAGGTTAGGTAGGTTTAACCATGAGGTAGCTACCACTTACCAAATATTTCTAATTTGTTTTTTCAGCATGATTTTCCCTCTACATGTATTATATAGTAATTATGCCTAGCCAGATACACATTATTGGTAGTTAACATTATAAGGGACAACTTCACTTTGAAAGGGAGTAAGAATCAAGACTACTAGATCAAAGAGTAATGGCTGATAAATAGATGTATTCATAATACATAAATGAAAGGCTAACTAGAAAGAACAATGCTCCTGAGAAACAGAATTTCAGACTATGCCACCATGCCCCCACCCCCATCTCACAGAGGGAGGGTAAGTGAGCAGTGTTTCCAGAACAATCCTCACCTGGAGAGTCCGGCTAATCTAGCACCTGGATCAACTCCAATCAGGCTTGTTAACTAAGGTATTAATGTCATCAGAGGATAAGAGCATGCTATTATAAAAAGGAATTTGACGTTTTACCTTATTTAAAAATAAGCAAAACACAACATCTGTTCTAATGAATTACAATCTTACTCATTAACTAAGAAAATCTATAATAATTAAGAACTACTGGAACTGCATCATTTTCTAAAATTTGAGAAAGCTATTAGAAAAAGACATTGTGCACTAAGAAATTACATCAATTTTAAGACTTTGAGATTATTAAGCACATTTAAACTATTCTACACATATCTGGACAACTAAATCACAGAAAGCACTTACCTTCAAACTGAAACAATTTAGGAGAGATTGGCAGAATACTGTCATTTTATAAAAAGAAAGGGGTGAAGTTTAAGCACATTCTTGGTACTAGAACCATATAAGACATATAAGGTAGTCTGAAATGGTCAAGTATGTGTGTTATGTTAGGACCCCAGTAAAGAAGTAAGTGGGCCTTGACCTCTTGTTCAGACACAGCACAATGAGCTGAAGTCTTTGGTGTGGTCCCACATGACATTTTTAAAAATATTTCTGCTTGGGATTATCACGAAAGCCAACATTCCTTGTAAGTTTCAGTTTGCTTAAGAATGTAATTACAGGGCTGGGGGTGTCGCTCAGTGGTAGAGTGCTTGCCTAGCATATGTGAGGACCTGGGTTCAATTACCAGCACCTCAAAAAAAAAAAAAAAACTACATTGCATATTTAAGAACTAGAAATTTCTGTTAGAAATCAGCATAGTGGTTACCCTGGGGGAGGGGATGGTAAAAGACTGGAAGGGTGTTGAAGAGGAGCTTCTGGGGAGTTGATACTGTGCTTTTCCTTGATTTGGATGGTGATCAGTTTGTAACGTGTGTTCAGTTTGTGAAAAATACATTGAGCTATGTATGTATGAGATATGCATTTTGTGTATAGTTCTATACAGTTAAAAGAACCCTAAATTCCACAAAATTATAAAGCATAAAATTTTGTGCTATAATTCTGTATTCATGAAATGCTTCCATGTCATTTAGTGAACTTTTTCCAAATAAGTTAATATTGCATAAAAATTTATATCTTAAGTTACAGCTGTCAAAAAAGTGTCCTTTTTAAACTTCAATTTCAGGGTTTTTTAAAGGAAAAGTTTTGTTTTTTTCCTTTGTGTGTGTATGGTGATCAGCCTTTCACTGCACTTCAAACACAGAGGGCCATCACTGACTTTCAAACACCGAGGGCCTTGTGCATGCTAGGCATGTTCTCTATTGCTGAGTTATACCCCTGGCCTTCATGTTTTAACTGTACTAGAGATTGCCAAGGTAGTAGTAGGGGGTGGGAAGGACATTAAATACAAAGGTTTAAGCACTGTTTTTAAGCCATGTTCTATCACTCACGGCCTCAGCATGGCACCTAATCAATGTACTTTACAGGCTATCTGTAAAATGGGAAAATAACATTAGCAATGCCTTATTCAGAGAGTTTGTGTAAAGATTAAAAAGAATACTTACACAAAAATAACATGAGCAAATAGTGTATATATTGTATATAAATATTACTGATTTTGTATAGACCCCTCTATAAAAAGAGTATTTCTAGTGTGCATTGAGGACTGTCAATAAATAAGAAGGTTGGACATTTTTGCCATAATGCCCTAGATCTTATTATTAGAAAATAATTCATATAAAGTACCCTTGTATTTATTCTACCCTCATCTACAAATTCTTTTCTTCTGAGCCAGGAGTCCTACAGCTAGGGCAGGTGAGAAGACAGCTGCATACCTGTCAGAAGCAGCCACGCGAGACCCCAGCAAATTGGGGGTGGGCAGCCTTGACTCTACCTCAGGCCAGGGTTGCCCCAGAGAATGATGCTCTCAGACACTCAGCCTTTCCAGGGGAAGTCCAATTAATATTTTAAAAATACAAAATATCCCCATATTCCAACATTGGCAACCAATCAAATTTTTTTTTAAAAAATCACTGTGTACATAGGCCAGATCATATTCAAAGGCTACCAGTTGTGACCTCCAAATTCTTGGCTTGATACCATTTTAAAATCTCTAAGTCTTCCTTCTTTCTAGGCACCAATCTCTTATTTCATTCTTAATTCTATATTTTAACTGCTGAATGTATTGTTTAACTCTGACAGACATAGACTTTGTTGGTGGTAGGCATTTTCAGATTTGTTGTTTTTTATTTATTTCCCTCTTCTTTCCTTAGACAATTTATTTCCTTTTTGTATCTTAGACAAAGGTATGATCCATGATTATACTTTCCATGCTAATTACTTTTTATATAATTTGACAACAATGTTGGCACACAGGGAAATCTGTTGTGTGACAGCACTAACACCTACACTATAGGTTAATCACACAAGTGTGATCAGCCTTTCACTGTACTTCAAACATGGAGGGCCATTACTGACCCACATATGGTGTATAAAAGTAGTTTTACTCCACCTCTTACTTAAGGGTTATCAATATTATCATCTACTTTATTCCCAAAGATCTATTCCCATAAATTATTTTTGTTTGGTACACTGTATTTAAACAAAAGCCAAATTCATAGGACTAAACTCATGCACATCAGTCAGTGACTTCAAAATTCCTGAGTGTACCTTTGTATCTGACTTGGTGTGATCAGAGAGGATAATCAGAATGATATAGAATACCACTGATGAGTGCTCATAACATGCTTCATGTATCAAGTACTCATTAAAGGATCCCTCCTTTATTAAAAGAGGAAATAAGACTCAGAAAGGTAAACAAAACAATAACTAAAAACAAAACAACACTAAATAACTACAACAATAACTAAAAACCTTTTCCAGGGACACAGGGCTAATCAAGTGAAAGGCTGAGATCTGGAATTCAGGTCTGGACCCTAGAACCCATGTTCTTTCCCAACTCTGCCCAAATAATTTGAAGATCATAAGGGCTGCCCTCATAGCTATTTTCATCCTCCAACACTGATATTCAAAGCATTGCAGACTCTTCTTCTGGTTCATAAGCTCCTGCCAATAGCATTCTATCCTTATGTACTACTGTACATATTAATAAACAAAAATTTAGGATGTTTTCACCAAAGTACCCAAGTCTTCAGAACATATATTTTCCTTTTCTAAACTGAGATATATACCAGGAGCACTCTATGCTTGATTTTTATTTTCTATTCCCTGCAAATCAGACTTCCTGCAGTTCAGTTTTTGCTGCCAGTGTCAGGTCTCTCTCCATTATACATATCATCTGTCTTCATCCCCACTGTCCTCTTCCAGGTCCCCTTCGTTCTTTTGTCTGGTTACTACAACTGCCTCCTAAATGGGATCCCCAACTCATCCTGTACTCTTCAAATCCACCTTCCATATTGCTACTGGAATGATCATACAAAAACCCAAGTGTGGTTAATTTATTTTTTCTTTTAACATCCTGCTTAACAATCATATCAGGCCCTTTACCTCTATTTCTAAGACCAAAGTGTACCCTAGGCTGTCACTACCTCAAACATTCCCATGACTCCCATCATCCTGGAAAGGCCCTACTCCTTGAAACCTTTGCCTGATTTTTTTATTTGACAGGACTCTGTTCAAGTTTTCCCACTTGTTCCTGGGAAGTTCTTTCTTAACTGTTGTCTGTAGTAGCTGAAGTTCCAAACAAACACTATTGTACTAGTTAATTTCCCATTCAGACTACAGAGTTCCTTGAGATCAGGAGCCTCATCTTACTACCTGCATACCCTTTCCTTCTTATTCATTAAGCGATTTAATGGAGGAAAGCCACAGACTTGCTTAGAGGGTCATATTTTTGTCTGGGCAGTCCTGGCAAAGAACATAGGGGTACAAATAAACAAATAGCACTGTTAAGAAATAGTTAAGGCAGAGCTGCCTTGGTGTTCCCTGGTGTCCTTTGGAAAAATATACCTAAAGTTCCTGATAGCTAAGAGGGCCACAGGAGGTGGACTGTAAGCTGCCCTCACTTTTTGAGATTGACCTGAACTGTCAAAGCTTCTACTGCTTTTTGGTGTTTGGTACATAAATATTTGTTGAATTAATAATCTGTACCAAATATTAAGCTATTATTCAGCTACTGGTACTGAATTTGCACAATGAAAAGAATAAAGGAAGGAGTTTCAGCACCTTCCTCCAGGTGCACATTTTATTTTTTTATATATACATGAATAGCAAGTTTATCTCCATAGTGAATTAAAAAAAGACATTTCAGTTGCACTCACCTTAAGTGCTGCTGTTCAGCAGCAGCAGGTATTTCTGTGGTACTCCTCAGCAGCTTACCTTAAAAAGTCTTTTTCTGCCAAAGTCCTGATTAGGAAATGGTAACTCAATGGATTCTATATATATAACCCACACTTCCCTCAGTGATAAACTACAGTAAAAGCTCAAGAAACCAGCAGATAGGAATGATAAAGAAGCAACCAGTTATTTTAATCTATGTAACCGAGTGTTAATTCATGAGGGACAATGTGGTCTCTTTCTTAACTTCCTTTTCTTTCTCTCCTTATCTTTATATAATATTTACAAATAGGTGATTTATATATAATATTTATAAATATGCAAATCCTTTCTATTCATGAAGGTCTCGGTTCTTTTAGCCCCCACACCATCCCACCACTAACTAGCAACAAACACCCCTTCATAAACTTCAGAGGGCACTAGACCTGCCACATATGTAATTAAATAAATGGCACTGAAAGTTGGCAAGCTTAATTTAGGATAACTATTTACTTCATTCTAACTGCTAGTATGCTTAAAGGTGGGGTGATTTTGGTGACTGGACTCAAGATTATTTTTCCTGAGGAAAAAAGATACCAGCAATTCTGGTTCTGACAAAACTATAGTTGGGAATGAACACCTAGTGTTCCTACAGAATTACTTAGATTGCCCATTTTAATTTTATACTTTTCCAGATGAAGAAACCAAAGCCTGTAAAGATGAAAAAACTGGCCCAAATTCATGTGGCTTGAAAGTACAAAGCTAGAAACAGGGCCTTGGCTTCAAAATGACTAGGTCAGTACACTTTTGACCAGAACACTATGCCTATAGAAACTACTACTTCTAAGATTTTGGCCATGGAAATGTAAAGAAATGGGTAAGAAATGTCGTCTAAAAGTGGACATCCAGACCAGTTCAAATACTAAGATGTGCATGTTAGAACATGATCTCAGTATTGCTGACCAGTTATCTCTTAAGTGGAAGATGAATGCCACTATTTTTAACATTATTAACTTGAGTTTGAGTTTCTCATCTCCCTTGAGTTACTTTATGAACTCTGTCTATCATTCATCTTATTTAATCCCTTTAAGTCTACTTTTCAATAATCATGTTTGGCACATACATTTTAATCACAGTATTAATCTTACTTCTCAAGCACTTAAAGAATGTGGTAGAATTTGGTTGCAGGTTGCAATGCCAAATCAATGTACTTGGTTAGCTATGGGAAGCTACCAGAGATTCCAGCAGTTAAGACACAATTTACAGTTGTTTCTAGAAAATACTTCACTTTGTTTGCTAGTCTTTCTTCTCACATTTGTTTTTACTTAAGAGAACTAAATGTGCAAAGTATTCATCTACACAAAATTCACAGGAAGTTTACTATCAAAATTTTCCTTGATTAAAGTATAAGAAATCCCTCATGTCAAAAATATGGAAGTGACTGGGAAAGGAAATTAGTTGAAAAGGCAGCAATGAATACACAACAAACAAACTAACTGCATTATATAGATTGAAAATTTATGAGAAGATTGAAATTACTCTAGTGGAAATCTAGCCTCTCTAAAATTCAATATCTAATACTAGACAGTTTCTTTTCACACACAATTACTGACTGTACACATTTAATCTTTATTTTACTGGTAACATTCTGACATGTAATAGACATACTGAGAATTACAGAATAGTCAATGAAGAATACATCAAAGGCACATGACAGAAACTGGGTTTGAAGGTTCTGACAGTACAGTTAGAGTTTAGAAATACAGAATTACAGAAGACAAGAGACATTAAAGCCATCAAAACTTGGTAAGAGTAGAAAACAGTAGTTTTTAAAAATTAAGTTAATTTTAAAGTATTTTTTCCTTAAAAACTTATACAAATAACAAAAATGATAGAGCAAATCAGTCTGTCAGAATGGAAAGAAGGTTAAGAATTAGAAGGGACTATAATTATATTGTCTCATCCACTCTGTTTCATGAATGAGGAAACTGGGGCTTACTGAGTAACTCTGCCCATCTGATAAACATACATACATTCAGATTATACATTTAAATAAATCTTCATTTCATTAGACATCCTGCCACTAGAGAGATCAATTAGGATGTAAGCCCTGAACATAGCTGTCACTTTGTAGACAAAGACTGAAAAAGTGTGCTAACATATTTATAAGAACTCAGAAATTCTGATAGCCCTTAAGGATCTGTGCTTTTTTAAATAGATTGATTATATATACAAACAAAATACTCTTATAGTATATTTCTATTTCCTAAATCTGACTTAATGTTGAAAATACAATGTCAATTATCTGTTATGGTGTTTTAATATTTTCTGGTTATAAATTTATAATTTGGGGCAAAAATACAATGAGATGCCAGTTTATGAGGAACCAATTTTGCAGTGCCTCCTGCTGCCTTTGACCCCTTAACACAACCTTCATCAGTTGCTTCTTTACCATATGTAAAATAACTACAGTACAAAATCAGTTTAGTAAAATGAGTGCCAATTACATGCAAGGTGTTCAAATGATTTGACTGGCCACAAGGAGGTCAAATTTGAAGTCTATCACTTCAATTCCAAATAATGTGGTAACACATTATTCCAGAATTTTTTGGAACCTGGTGGCCCATTCTCTGAAAGTTGTTTCGACTGCACTGACATTTTGAACCTGTGCTCTTTCCCCTTTCCTTGTGGGTTAGTCATAGGCTTTTTTTGGTATGTTCTATGTCTGTCACATTTCATAGATCCTTTTATTTTGCTCTCTCTTTTTGATTCTTCTCTGTTACCCTGACTTTCCTTCTCTTTTTCATCCATCCCCTGGTATTTCCCCTCTTTTTCCTCATTGTCTACCTCTTCTTCCTCCTCCTCTTCTCCATTCCTCCTGTTTTTCTCCCCTTTCCTCTCCTTCCTTTCCCTTTCCTCCCCTTCTTCTTCTCCTCCCTCTCCTTCCTCTTCTGCCTCTAGTTCCTCTTCACCCTTTCCTTCTTCATTTTCCCCTTCTCCTTCCTCTTCTCCCTCCTCTTCCCCCTCTTCTTCCTCACTTTCTCCTTCTCCTTCCTTTTCACCTTCTTCCTCTTCCCTCTCTCCTTCCTCATTTTCTTCCTCTCCTTCTTCCTCTTCCCTCTCATCTTCACCTTCCTCTTCCCCCTCTCCTTCCTCTTCACCTTCCTCTTCCCCCTCTCCTTCCTCTTCACCTTCCTCATCTCCCTCTCCCTCATTTTCCTCTTCTCCTTCCTCCTCTTCCCACTCTCCTTCACCTTCCTCTTCTCCTTCCTCCTCTTCCCACTCTCCTTCACCTTCCTCTTCTCCTTCCTCCTCTTCCCGCTCTCCTTCTTCACCTTCCTCTTCTCCCTCTCCTTCCTCATTTTCCTCTTCTCCTTCCTCTTCTTCCTCCTCTCCTTCCTCATTTTCTTGTTCTTCCCCTTCACCTTGCTCCTCTTTCCCCTCTCCTTCTTCCTCTTCCCCATCTCCTTCCTCATTTTCCTCTTCTCCTTCCTCTTCACCTTGCTCCTCTTCCCCCTCTCCGTCTTCCTCTTCCCCTTCTCCTTCCTCTTCCCCCTCTCCTTCGTTTTCCCCTTCTTCCTCTTCCCCCTTTCCTTCCTTCTTTCCCCTCTCTCCCTCCTCTGTTTCTCCATCTCCTTCCTCTTCTTTCTCGTCCTCTTTCTCTCTATTTCTTTCCTCCCCTCCCTTCTCTCCTTCTTTCTCCTTTCCCCCATCTCCTTTCTCCTTACCACTTTCTCCTTCCTCTTCACTTTCTTCTTCCTCTTCTCCTTCTTTTCCCTCTCCCTCTTCTCTTTCTTTTCCCTCTCTCTCTTTATTCTCTCCCTCCTGCTCTCCTGGCTCCTCCTCCCTTTCCTCCTGCTCCTCCTCCTGCTCTCCTTGCTCCTCCTCCCTTTCCTCCTGCTCTCCTGGCTCCTCCTCTCTTTCCTCCTGCTCTCCTGGCTCCTCCTCTCTTTCCTCTTGCTCTCCTGGCTCCTCCTCCCTTTCCTCCTGCTCCTCCTCCTGCTCTCCTGGCTCCTCCTCCCTTTCCTCCTGCTCCTCCTCCTGCTCTCCTGGCTCCTCCTCCCTTTCCTCCTGCTCTCCTGGCTCCTCCTCTCTTTCCTCTTGCTCTCCTGGCTCCTCCTCCCTTTCCTCCTGCTCTCCTGGCTCCTCCTCTCTTTCCTCTTGCTCTCCTGGCTCCTCCTCCCTTTCCTCCTGCTCCTCCTCCTGCTCTCCTGGCTCCTCCTCCCTTTCCTCCTGCTCTCCTGGCTCCTCCTCCCTCTCCTCATCTTCTTGCTCCTCGTCCTTTTCCTCCTCTTCTTGCTCCTCCCCTTCTCCTTCCTCCATCTCTTGGTTTCTTTCTTCCTGGTGGTCTTTGTCCCTCTCCTTTTTCCTCTGTTCTTCATCCCGTTTCTCCCCTTCTTCCTTCCCTTGCCATTGTTCCACTTCTGAACTACCCTCCTCACAGATTTGGTCCCCTTTACCTTCGGTCCCATCCTCTGCCTTTTCCTTGCCTTCACTCACCTCTGCTCTGTCTGAAAAGTCATCTGACAGGGTTTCTGCTTCCTCCTCCTTTGTTTCTCCTTCCACCTCCACATTTTCCTTATGTGCCTCTACCACTTGCTCCTCTATGCCACTTCCTTCCGAATCCTCTGCTCCTTCCTGCTCCTCTGGTATCTCTGACAACTGGTCACACTTAAAATCATACTTTGTCATGAATCTGGATATTCTGGGTTCAGTGTCAATTCCTTGTTCGACAAACTTTCTGCTGAACCACATGTGATGATCACTTTCCACTTCATCATCTTTCTCTTCACTACCAAATTCTATTGACTTGGGCTGCTGGAATCTGTCGGCTTTACCCTTCTGTCTCTGGCTTTCACATTTCATGTAACTGTCTGGTTCTTCTATCAATTCTCTTTCAGGGTCAAAGATCATATCTTGCTGCCTATTCCCTTCCTGAGAAAAACCTTCATTTTCTTCATCCTCAATATTCAGGTCTTTTTGTGGTAAGTCATCAAAGAATGTATCATACGGTAAACATTCTATATTCTCTTCTCTTTCTCTTATATCTTTCAGGCCTGCCATTTCCATCAGCTCGGTATTCTTCTCAGAGACTATTTCTTCTCCATCACTTTCCTTTTCTATTTCCTTAGTATCGAGTTCATCAACATCACTTTTACTTTCATGTCTAAATATCTCTTTTTGTAAACCCTTTTCATCAGTGTTGGCCTGAGGCTCCTCCTGGTCTGAGTCATTATCTACTTCCTCATCTGAAAATGTTTCCATAGTCTCAGCTGCTTGCATCATGAAGATCCCTTGAACTACCTGTTTCTTACATGCTTTCCCTTCTTTCATTTTTGAGACCTCTTCATATTCATATTCATTACTATCATCATCATTTTCAGTACAAGCTGCATGCTGAATCAGTTTCTCAACTGCTTCTTGTTTCTGTAAATTTTTGAAGTAATCATCATACTGCTATTAGTTGACAATGGTAACTTATCTGCTACAAATTACTGCCAAGATTTTACATTTTTAAAAGTAGAATAAAAATGTCCACTGTTACCAGATATTTTGCTGAAGTTTTACTTTCTTTAGAGATAACTTATGCCACTTTCTAGATCTGTAGTACATCTAATTTTGACTTAGTAACATGTATCTGTGTTTAACTTTCAATTTTAATCATCTGCCTTAATTTTGTCAATCACAACACCATCAATATTTATTATCTGCCCTTTTTCTCAATTGGAATCAATTCTTACATTATGACATTTCCAGACTGATTTTGCAAGATGCTGTTTAAAATTTTATGCTGCACTTGCATGTATCATTTCAGTATAATTTTTCTACCTTCTCTAACAATTTTCGAATTTTGATTAGTATTTTGAGTTCATTAAATCCACAAAATTAAAGAAATCAAAATATGAAAATTTTTAAAATTGAAAAAATGAATAGCTTATTTCTTGAAGAAAAAAACAGGAATGAAAACTGCACATGAGGGGTTGGGGAGATAGCTCAGCTGGTAGAGTGCTTACCTCGCAAGCACAAGGCCCTGAGTTCGATCCCCAGCACCACAAAAAAAGAAAAAAACAAAACAAAACAACAACAAAAAAAACTGCACATGAAATCTTTTTTTATTTATATGCTAATAAAAGTGTTTTTCTTTCTTAAGTAAAATCTTCATATGGGTTTTCAAAATTTACACCCTATTAAATTCTTTAAAATAATTTTTAAACATGAGAAAAATCACTAAAAAGAAAAAATACTTAGGGCAAAATATAAGATTTAGGTGAAAACTATGAAATCAAACATTGAGATTTGAATAATATATCAACAATATGAAAATAATTTCCTGAACAAAATATGGCAAAACCAAATTGTTGGCCTAAATTCTACAACCTAATGGATTCAAATATCTGATAAATTTGGATCTCTGAATGGTAAAAGTTCACAAAATCAAATTTTATAGATTGTAATGAGTGTTAAGGCATAGGAAGAGGTTCGAGGTTTGCCAAAGAAATTATTGAACCAGGACAAGTTACAAATTAACAGACTGATATAGAGAAATGGTATAACAAATATTTTTTTACTCACTAAAGCAGGCCTGGTGGAGCCTAAACTTAAAAGGACTAAGTACAAAATACATATCAGCTTAAAAGGAAGTGCTTTCCTCTTCTATTTGTTCTAGGTCTATCATTTTCAAAGGGCTAAAATTTGAAAGTTCTTTCCAGAACCCTAAGAGAAAAAAGCCCAACAGTCAGAACTGATTTCTAAATGTATGTGGCCTTTCTTTTCCCAGAACAATAAGGCAGCCCAGGAGAGGCAAAGCCCAGTATAAGAGCAGAGGAAGGAAACAGGAAAGATGGAAGTATAGTCAGTAACTAAAGCAGTTAATATTCATTAAGCTTCCACAGCTGTGGTGGGAGAATGGCACTCCCATAGTCAAAGGCATACTGTTATTCACCATGACTCTCACTGATATACATAAGTCTAATGAGGACTGGCTCTAACTTTTTATGATTTAGCAAGATTTTGTTTCATTTCAGTGGCTATGGTTTGAAGAATTTTTATCTTAATGTGGCAAAAGCACTAGAATTTCTCGGCTTTATTTTCTTAATCCCCAAACGCCTCATCCTTTTATCCCACTGGTGCTTATAAAGCCAGGAAAAGCAAATAATTTAAGGGAAGGCTTTTATTTCTCCAGGGTTGTGGAAACCTAGACTACTCCTTTCTTTTGCTATTTGTTATTCATTAAAGGTCTCTCTTTCACCCACGAATAGTCTTTGATTAATTTCCAAATATTTATTTTAATCATGTTTTATGCTATCCGCTCCTTGACAAATTAAAGACCAATCCAAAAACTGAAAGTTATTACCAAATATTTTCACTAAAATCAGAAAATATCAGACCTAGAAAAAATGTTAATATCACCCAGTAAAGTCAGCAGTAACTCATTCAAAGTCATACTCAACCAAAGTCAGAGAGCCACTCTGATAAACAGTAGCCTCCTATAAATAAGAACTACAATTATGCACTATTGCTAGACAGAAGAAAATATAACTATCAAAACTTAAGTTAGTAACTCCAAGGAGAAAATTTCAAGAGTGAAATTCTAGCACTCTGGCTGCATCACAGAAAATAAATACATACCAACAGAACAAACAAATGGATGTCATCTACATTGTGCTCCTCTGTCCTTTAAATTCTTAAATAAGTGAATACTTACCTTTCTTGTGTTCTTCCCAGAAACTTTTCAAAGTAAAATAACTTTAAATTGTTCTTATCCACCATATTAGAAACAATTTTCTATATTATACCTTTTGTTTCTGAATTGGCGAAAATGTTAATGACTTGTCATTGGAACTCAGGCTCATCATGTGTGTCTGAAATAAAAAAAGTTATATGTTCTCAAAAATATAGGCTATATGTAGGCTAATGTAGGCTATATATATGATTATACATGCATGCATTCTAAATACACACACACACACACATATATATACACATACACACACAAGTAAAATGAACACAAACGGTTCATATAGTAATATAATCTCTCAATTGCTATATTAATGATGTGAGAATAGAAATGTTTTTCATCATGTTAATTATACTTTGTTTGCTAATTTTTAACCAATAAGGTTGCTTAAAATTGGCAAAAACCAAAGCATGAGAATATAGAAAACACATGAATCAAAACTTACACCAAACTTGTATCTAGATAGATACAGAATCATTACCATATTTAAGATATCAGTAGTTTCTCCAAGGCTTTCTGAATCTGCTGCTGAAGAATTTTCTGTCTCTTTCTCTTTAGTCACATTATCTTGAGATAAGTCTGAATGATTAAAAGGGAAAAAGGAAATCCAGATTTCAATAGAAATATGAAAAGCAACTAGACAGAAAACAAATCATTCTGTAATACAATGTATGGGTACAATTTTATCAAAGGTCGTTTGATCTCATTTTAGGGGAGCTGAATAGAACTCATCCACAGTGATAATGTGTTTTAAAATCCCTTTTTCAAGGTTTAAAAACTTTGACACCAATTTGATAATAACCACATCATTTATATGGACAGGTAAATACTGTTCCTTTGGGATAGATACTACCCACATATTGAGCACTGGGTGCAAGTCCCAAGAAGAGTCCCGATCATCTACATCCTCTGGCTTCTTACCCCAGTGTAGTTCACCTATCCATCATATCAGGTATGGCCAATTAAATAAAGCAGACATAACTGTGATGTCATTCTAGCTCCTGTCTTTGTGCATGCATTGTCTCTCTTTTGGATCATCTGCTCTGGAGGAAGCCACGTTGTGAGCATCTCTACAGAGAAGCCTATGCGATGAGGACAGGAAGCCCTCTGCTAATGGCCACATGAATGAGCTGGAAATTCAGAGCTTCAGATAACTGCAGCCCTATATGACAGTGTAACTTTAACCCCATGAGTGAAACTGAGCCAGAACTACCTATGCTCCTAGATTCTTGACTCTCAGAAACTATGTGAAACAGTGTTTGTCATTTTAACTTGCTAAGTTTTATGGTCATTTTAAAATGTACCAACAAATAACTACCTCAAGCACCTTTCACAGAAAATGGCAGGTTATTACATCATAAAGCAGAAAATTAAAAGTCATACACTCTATTTGACCTTACATTTTTCTAAAATTTCTCATTATATCCTTTTGTATCACCTGTCCATTTATTTGAGGGGAGTTTCCTAATGAAGTCTTAACTACAAATGCCAGACCACACTGATCTCTCCATTTTACATCCATTCAAGTGAATGATTAAGTACTCATTTTGTGTGTGTTCCATGTATGGTAATATGCAGAAATAACATCTTAAATAACTGCTAATTCTTTTGTTGTCATTATCTATATTTAAGGTTTACAACATAGACTGTAAGTTCATTAAGAAGTAGCAATTAGCAAGGGAATATAATAACAACATAGAGGAAAGAGAAATCACACATGAATGTTGGGAATCAGGAATAGTACTAAGGAGATGCATGGAAGGATGGGTAGTGTTCTAAGAGGTAGGCAGAGATAGAGATGAAAAGGGAATAAAATGAAGTCCATTCCTAATAAAGCAAAGGAGTAGGAAGAGAAGGACAGAAGAAAGCAGCTTGTGTTGAAGGCTTCCTATGTCCTAGGAACATACACTTTTTTATGTGTTGGATTAATCCTATGACAACAAGAAAAGTTAAACATACATCCTCATTTTACAAATGAGAAAAGTATACTTCATTGACCATTCTGGTACCCAATGTTAATCTCAGGTCTGTCTAACTCCACAGCCCATGTTATTTCCAGTAAGTCATACTCTGAATTGCTCAGTTTGGTCAAAGTCAGGGGTTTCAAGTTTTTTTCTCTAAAAGGCCATATGGTAAATATTTTAGAATTTGTGAGCCACATAGTCTCTCTCCTAATTTAACCTCTGACATTGTAGAATGAAAACAGCCATAGACAACACATGAAGGAATGGGTATGAATGGGTTCTAATAAAAGTTTATTATCAAAAACAGGTGGCTGGCTAGATTTGGCCCACGGGTCATAGTTTGCAGACTACTGATATAAATGAAGGTTATAAGAAAAAATATTACTGGGAGAGAAAGAAAAGCAGTTGAAGTTGTAAGCGAACATTTATTTTCATAAATACCAGGGATCCTTTGAAGACAGTGGAGCAGATGGGAACTGAACTGGACTTAAGGGAGATTAATGTGAAAAGTGTTACACAGGGTATATTGGAGGGAAGAAAATATAAGTTTAGAAAATAGAGTAGTTTAATAAGCTGATGGCTTTGTCTCAGACTGAGAAAGAAAAGTCATTAGACATGATGTGCTTGAGCTTCTCACCAACAAACATATACCATTACCTAAATTTGTACCCAACTTCTCACTTTCTGTTAATGTAAAATGTCTTTCCTGTTACCAAAGACTGCTCTGCATGCCAGCCTTTCTTGTCTTCCAAGAGTTTTGCATTCTGTCTCCTAGGGCTACCAAGCTCTCCTGACTACAGGTATACAAATGTGTTCCAATATTTCCCATTTAATCCACAGTTCCTTTTAGCTGCTAGCCTAGTCTTATGGACTACCTCATAACTGAACAGGCAAAATAATGATCTACACCATCTATATCCTCTTCACTTCCTCATTCCCTATTCATGCTTTAATACTTATCACTCTGGCTTCTGTGATCTTTCCCTGGAACTGCTCTTTGATGAGGTCACCAGTAATCTCCAGGATACCAAATGCACTGGATGTTTCTTTGAACTCTTTTCCCTTGATCTTTGATCATAGCTGTGTATTCATGCCTCTACTCTTTCCTAATTTCCCTCCTCCCTTACTGACAGATAAGACTGAGAAAGGTAAATGTTATTAGGACTATATATCCTGGTCCCTTTTCTCTTCTGACTGTACTCTCTAATAGTTGGTTTTACCAACTATGTGGATTTTAAATAGCATTTCTCTACTGATGGTTTCCAAATTTCATCACTAGTTCAGAGCTCTTTTCTGAACTTTAGGCTTGTATTTTTCAACTGCCTGCTTAATATTTCCACTTTCATGTCTCATAGATAACTCAGGTTCAATTCTTAAATTTCTTCCTCAAATTGTCCACCATCCTATTGCTTAAGAACAACCCTTAATTCTTCCATTTACTTCACCGCTATGTGTAATCTGTTAATAAGATAAGCAAGTCTGGTTGGTTATATGTCTGAAACGTATTTAAAATCATCTCCACTGCAAAGACCTTGGTCCACACATTGCCATCTCTTGCAAAAAAAAAAAAAAAAAAAAAAAAAAGGCTGACAAGTATTTATCTTACTTCTAAACTTCTAATCTGGCTTCCCTAGAATCCGCATGGAGGTAGAAGTGATCATCTTAAAATATAAACTGGATTGGAACACATCAGTCCACTCTTTAAACCACTAATTGCTTTCTATTGTACTTAAAATCATTCAAACTAGACATGGTGGTGCACACCTGTAATCCCAGTACTAAGGAGGTTGAGGCAATAGGATCAAAGTTTGAGGCCAGTCTCTGCAACTGAGAGACACTATCTCAAAATAGAAAATAAAAAAGATTGGGGATGTAACTCAGCAGTAAAGTACCCCTGGGTTAAATCCCTAGGGACACACACACACACACACACACACACACACACAGAGAGAGAGAGAGAGAGAAAACCATTCAAATCTGAATATAAGCTGAGGAATAGTTTTTCACTCTCTTCTCCAACATCATCCTGTTCTGTCTTTTCCCTCACTTTATAGCCCTACTGGTCTTTCCTTTTCTTTGCCTCTTATTTTCTCTGCCAGGAATGTACACACTGTCAATTTATGTGGCTATATCTTATCCTTTATGTTTTATAGCATGAATGGCACCTTCTCAGCAAGACCTACCCTGATCCATTTTCTTCCATTATAAAGACAAAGTCTTCAAACGATTTAGAATAAGCCGTATTATGTACTGAGTACAAATTATAAGCTACTTCTTATCAAGAGAGTTTTATCGGTCACAAAAGGGGAAATTTTTCCTTTTGATCTAGGTACAAAATTATGTATATATTTACATTTAAATCTCTTGAAGTGGGAAATGACTTTACCCAAACCACATACTTTTCTTACATGTACATAGTGCTTGTCAGAATCTACCACACTTTCCATGTCTAGGAATGAAAAGCATCATTTGACATAGATTTTTTTTTTTTTTTTTTGGAAACTGGGGATTGAACATAGGGGCACTTAACCACTGAGCCTTATCCCCACCTTTTTTTGTATTTTATTTAGAGACAGGGTCTCACTGAGCTGATTAGCACATGGCTAAGTTGCTGAAGCTCATTTTGAATTTGTGATCCTCCTGCCTCAGTCTCCCAATCTGCTGGGATGAGAGGCATGCGCCATTGCACCCAGCCTTGACACTGATTCTTATTTCAAAAACAACCATATAGGGGTTGGGGTTGTAGTTCAGTGGTACAGCACTTATCTAGCACATGTGAGGTACTGGGTTCAATCCTCAGCACCACATAAAAATAAATAAACTACTGTTCCCATCCATGACTAAAAAGAAAACATACAAAAGTTGTGGGTCAGATGAAGGAAATCAGTTCATTATCAAGGTCCTGCCTAGATGCTAGACCTGAAACATACTAAAAACTATGTGCCATGGTTCTTATTTCCTGAAGCTCAGGTTTATCTTTTTTCTTTTTTGGTACTGAGGACTGAACCCAGGGGCACTTTCACTGAGCTACATATCCCAGCCCTTTTTAGTTTTTGAGATAGGGTCTCTCTAAGTTGCTTAGAGCCTTGCAAAGTTGCTGAGTCTGGCCTTGAACTTGTGGACCTCCTGATTCAGCTTCCCAAGTCACAGAAGGCCTTCCCTGTAGGCCTGTTCCACCAAGCCCAGTCAGGTTTATCTTCTTAATTTCAAATCTACTACTTTCTCTGATCTCTTGGTCCTGCCCCTATCATCCAAGCACACACCCTCTAATACCATACAGACACTCCTAAGTTACCCCAATGTCTATGAACACAATTATGTGGAACAGGTATATAATAGTGAAAGAGTTAGATTAAAATTTAAAGCATGAAATCTATACCTAATTGGCACTAAGACCAAGGTGTTAATAATAATCATAAGTGTATTTATTAAGGAGTTTCTAGAGGTGCTGAGCTCAATGCTAAGTGTTTACATGCCTGATATCACTTAATCATCAAAATCATTCTCTAAAGTAGGCATCATTAAAACTATTTAAATGATAAGGAAACTGAGACTTAGATTTAGTCACATAGTTAGTAAATGTCAGTGGTAGCATGCAACTGCAGACCAATTTTAACTCCATATTCCATGCATTTAATCATGATGCATCACTGCTTAAGTATAGAACTTGAAATAGATTCAAAAGATCTGCATTTAAACCCTTTCCACTTCACATATAAACTGAGTGACCTTGGGCAAGTCACTTGATTTCTTCAGGTCTAGCTTTCCTAATTTGTAAAATAAAGAATATAATTCCCACTTATTTCATGGAGTTGCTTCAGGTTTTATAGAAGGTAATATAAAGGTGGCATATATATTATCCATTACTCTATAAAGACATGCTACTATGGTTACAAGGTTCACTGACGGTGCTTTCTATTTGTAATGGTATTCCTGGATTTGAGTTCAGGTGGATGATATCAGGATCTAACTAGGGACAAAACAATTTAATGAACTGGAGAAAACATCTTAAAATAAAACCTGAAAGCAACAGGAATAAAAGGCACATTTCTCCTAACAGCAGGCACAGTGACAAATATTACCTGGATCCAGTGGCTCCATGATGTCAGAGGTGGATTTCTCTGGGAGGTAATCCTCAGGCAAATTGAAAGGGATTGAAGAGGAGGAAAAATAAGGTACGGAGGCAGGCTCCTCTAATGGAGGTAGTGTTCGAACCATGTGAATAGAATCCGGGGATTTCTCCTTTAAAATAAGCAGGTTAAATAACTGTCAACGATATTATATACAGCATTGGCATAAAGTTTCCTGTGGTTGCTAAAAATATTTAAGAGGAAGAGTTCAAAGTCTGCCAACATTCCATAATATTCACTTCTTAATAATCTCCAAGGGATCAAAAACGTTTTGTTCTGTTGTCTCTGTATCTTAGTTGCTCTAAATTGTCAATCTGAAAGCCTGTTTTTCACATATTGGGTAAAAAAATGTATGTGTGTGCGTTTTCTCTGCCTTCTCTTACAGAAATAAAAAATTGCCCAAGAGATATAACAATTACAAAACACGGATGGAATATTTCTCAAGCTTTTCATATATACCTTTTCATAAGGAAAAGTCAGGTTTAACTTACTACAAAAGGAAAACATTTAAAAACTTAAAATAATTTTCAAAGAGGAATGTCTCCTTTAAATATCTGGCATTTTCATTTTTTAAAAAAAGTGTGTCACTGAAACAGTAATTAAGATGATTAAATCCTAGACATCTGCTGTACAGCAAAGCACTGTGCCTATGTTAATAACATTTTATTGTACACTTAAAAATCTGTTACATGGATAGATCCCATTACTACAATAATAGAAAAAAGCAGGAGACAAGTTAAAGTAGAAGATGAATCACATGAAGTTAAAAAAAACAACGTAGCATCCACTCTGAGGTGATAAGAAAGGCCTGTAAAAGGATGCTTTGTATACTATCACTGTCTACAAGCAAAGGTTATCCATGATAATGTGAATTTTCTAATTTGTATCTTTTAATGGCTTACTCTGAACTCACTTTAAAAGTCCAAAATCTTCAGTTCTAATCACTTTATTAGCAATTTTATCTGAGAAGAGCCTTCGATTTATAAAGAAAATAGATTTTTCTTCATGTTTTCTTCACAGTGCTATATTATATATTATACAGAATAGGCCACAACTGTACCCGCTCTCTTCGCCGCAGACGTGCTGATAAAGTTTTATGCAGTAAATTTCCTGAGGTCAGATCACTGAAGGGCAGAGAAGTAGCTGCAGGTAAGGAAGAATCGCTTATTTCATCAAATTCAATTTCTCCTACTATATTGAGCCGTGGAGTGGCAAAAACTAGCATGTGACATCCACCACAGGCAACCTGCAATCATAAATTCACAGAAAAAATAATCAACATTGGCATCAAACACAAATGAGCTTTTAAACAATTATCAGATCAGCTAAAAGAAAGTTACTTATTGGTATGCAGTAGACTTCCTAGACTGACTGACTCATCAATTCTCTTTCAATCTCTCTTCTCTCTTTCCCTTTACACACACACACACACACACACACACACACACGAGTGTGCATGTACATAACACATGTATGAATTATATATATATATGAATTAAAGTATATATTCTTTAAACACCACAATTGAAAATTAGAACATGTTTAATTCACCATTTAACTTTGTATTTAATATAATATAGAGGAAAAAAGTACTTCTTATTCTGACACAGGGTCTTGCTAAATTGCTCAGGCTGACCTCAAACTTGTGATCCTTCTGCCTCAGTCTCCTGAGTCACTGGGATTACAGGCATGCAACTACTGTACCCAGCTCCAGTATTTTTAATACGCAGATTCTAGCCATTTTATAGTGTTTTGCCTATACCTTTCTTTTATAATATTTTCAAACTTAAAATTCATCGACATTTTTATTTACCACTGTTTGAAACGATAATCCCTATAAGATTATAAGCATAATGAATGAGGATTTGGTTATTTTCTTCATCACTAAATACTCTGTCTTCCTAATACTTAATCCAGTATATTGCACATAGCAGACTTTGATTAAATGGTTGTCCAATCAACAAATGGAAGTGTTCCATAGTATGAGATGATGCATCTTTGGAGAAGTAAAATTATTATCAAGTAAACAGAATTTTCACAAGTCTATACAGCTCTTAACTAGCAAAAGTATTAGAAACCATAAAGATACACTATGTGATGGTGATGTGAAACTAAAATCATATATTCTTATCCAAATAATATTTAGTCAATAAAACATATTTTCAAACCTCTTCATTTATTATCAGATTTCCTCTTGTACAAGATTTGAGAGTCTTAGTAACATTTAATTGCACAAATATTTACTGAACACTACCGTGTTTCAAGAGACATATGAAAATATAGTAGAAGAGTCAAAATTTCAACAAAAAGGAAAATGTGAAGGCGGAAAATTAGAAAAGGGACAGATTTTTAAAGTGGCATAAATGTCTGAAATTTGGCTTTCAGAAAACTAGTTATATTGAGTAGATATATCCATGATAGTCTCTAATATAAACATAAAAGTATTATCTATGAAATACTGAAAAACTCAATCATAGGAATATAAAAATATAAGGAGGGGAGCATGATAACCTTACCAAATGAACTGTAAATCTCAAAAAGTTAGAGCACAAAGTTGGAAAGAATTGATTGGTAAAATTCTCCAGTCCAAGTCCTAATTTTCCATGTCGGCCATCTCCAAAAGTATACATAAGGCCTACATCTAAAATGCAAAAATAAACAAATAAATAAGGCAAATTATACAAGTGTTACTTGTATTCATCTATTTATGATCAGATGAATATATTAATTCACACTGCAGTTATAATTTTCCCATCAAATTCTGCATTGAATTTAATCTGGTCCATTGATTTTTCCACACACTCTGATTTC
Source organism: Sciurus vulgaris (assembly GCF_902686455.1). NCBI lineage: Eukaryota > Metazoa > Chordata > Mammalia > Rodentia > Sciuridae > Sciurus > Sciurus vulgaris. Next base: position 104,661,932 of record NC_136471.1, on the reverse strand, counting down.
TGTGGTCCTACACATAACAATAGGCAAGAGAGAGTCTGAAAACAAATCACTAAACCCTGGTGGTTGGTGAAGTTGAAGTCTTCTGGTGCAAGAAATTTGTATAGAGCACCAGTGATGCAGCATGAGATCTTGTGATATACATTATATTCTCAAGGAGAAAGAGATGCTTTGTATTCTGACCTCTTATGTCCTCATATAACCTATTTTATTTTTTCCTCAGATCACTGATAGATCAGTTTCTCAACCTCAGCACTACTGACAGTTGGGCTGAATTATTCTCAGTTGTGAGAGTCTGTCCCGAGCATTTAACCACATTTCGAGCTGCTACCCCACTACATGCCAGAAAAATAACTCTCCTCTGCAGCTGTGACAATCAAAAATTTCTCCAGACATCACATGTGTCTCCTGGGGGGAACAAAATTGTCACTGATAGAGAACTACTGACTTAAATCAATCCAACTATTTCTTTTATTAATTAGTATCCTGGGCTGTATAATGCTACCTAAGGAACTACCATAAGCCAGTCAATGATGCTGACCAGTCCCTATACCAATAACTGGGTCTCATCTATAGCTGGGCTGATGATGATTAGTTCTCTCCAGTTAACTATTTTGCCTGCTACCACAGCAGATATTCTGAACTTCAGCCCCTCCTCTCAGGCCTCTCCTTCATACACACTGCATCTCAAGTGAAGTAAGTGCCATGGAAGCAGAATCAACTGGTACCAATATGTGTGCAGAGAGGGATTCCCTCAGAGTTTGAGGAATAGGGAAGGTGTTCAAACTGAAATCGAAAGGATGACTAGGGTTTAGCTGGAAGAAGAAAGGAATGAAGAATTCTCTAGGAAGACTCAGCAGTAAGTAGAAACATCTGAATCAAGAGAAAACGAGGCTAAGACAAGAAGGTGAAGGCAACCAATAAGCCCAGAGCACAAAGGGGAGAGTGTACGAGATGAGTCTGAGGAGGTAAGACAGAACCACACCACAGAGGGTTCCATTAGTTCAGATCATAATCATAATTTTTGAATTCTAAGGGCAATAAGAAGCCAAATGAATGGTTTTAGACTGGGAAATGATTAGATGACATTTAGGACTTCTGGTTTAAAAAGGCAAAGTGATTGCATACTAAAAAATGTATAAAAATTGACTGAAAAAATGACTATAAATAACAGTTCAGTAAAGCAATAAATTCAAAAATTAATTTACAGAAATAAATAGATTTGTATAAATAAGCAATAACTAGTGTTTAGGTATGTTAGCTCTTTTAATTCTTACTATTTCCTTTCTTTATACACTCTATTACTGTTATCCCTTCCTCTCCCTTCTTTTGATCCCAATTTCTTTATTCAAAAGCGATTTTAAAGCTTGACTTTCTAATTTGATTATCTTTTGCCTAAAAATCTCAACTCTGATCCAAGCTGCCTGATTACACTTCCAACCTCAGAGTGCTTTAAAAATTATGAGCCACTGGCTATAATAGGGAACTGATAAGAACTTACAGACAACTCACTACACACCTCTCATCAGTGTGAAAGTGTGTGTTTACATTCAAAGGCAATTTAGATGATGACAAATGGCAGTAAGGACAAAGAAATTGAGAGTAGGATCTCACAGCAAGGGACACATATCAACTCTAATGAATTAGACAACAAATGAGTAACATTTCTTTACATTCTATACAGTGCTGTTGCATGCTACGTTAACAAGAACTTACGTTAACTACTTGATGATACTACGTTAACTACTTGATGATAGGCAGGCCATCCTCTCTGAAGTGTTTGGTGGGGAAAAAGAACTGTGTACCTTCTGTGTGCTGATTCCTACTTCCCCTAACCAGCTACCATTAGATATGCTCCACTGCAGCAGCAGCATTTTTAGAAAGAAGGAAAAAAAAAGTAGAAATACAAATATCTGGATTATTTCAATATACTAGATGATTTCTGAATATTTGGTGCGTTATTTCATCTTCAGATAAAAAAAGTGAAATTACAGACCCTCTTGTTACAAAGCACTTAAATTTGTGGGGTATATCAATTACCTATAGGTAAGTGGCTGAATTCTTTTGGGGAAGAATTTTCTTGAGTTCTACACTATTAGCAGCATTTAATTTCTGAGGTTAAGAAGCAGGCCCAAAGGAAAATCTTCCTGGATAAGGCAGAAGCCACAAAGTGAGAGAGGTATTCACTTAAGGGGTCTTTGAGTATCTTTCTCTATCATTGTGGAAAGAGGAGTCATTCCTGAAAACGCCTCCTGGTGGCAAAAGCAGCATTAAGAATTTACTCAGCCTGAATGTAGCTCTGTAGCTCTGTAATAATGAACATGAAGAATGCTTACAAATAAGTTTTCTTCTGAAAAACTTCTTTCTTTCTTCCCTGTTGCTTGCACAGCATTAAAAGTCTTCAATTTCAATAGGATTCTAACTTTCTACCAAAGTATAATATTATGGTCTTCTGACATCAATTGGTCTGTTTTGAGGTTCTAAATCTTTGGGTCATTTACATTTTTTTTTTTTTTTTGGTGTTGGGGATTGAGAACAGGGACTCATACATGCTAAGCATGTGTTCTACCTCCAAGCTAAAAGCCCAGACCCTACATTTATTTTAAATTGAATTAAAATAATAAAAAGGACTTTACAACATTATACTTTGGAATATTAATCAAAGAATTTCATCTTTCTCAATCATTAATTCTTTTACTTGGATACATTCATTCCATATATTATTTATTTTATAATAAAATATACCCAGTTCTATAAATATAAAACAGAAAATCTAATCCATACCTGTTATCAAAGCTGTGTGATTTTCTCCACAGGCAATATAACTTACTCTCTGGTCCTTAATATTTGCAATGACTTTGGGTTCTGAAGTTTCAAAAAGAAAAGTGCCAAGGCCCAGCTGACCAAACTGTCCTAGCCCAAAGGTATACACAGTTTTCTCTGAAAGCAAAGGTACAATACAAGAAAAGGATTACATGGAAGCAGACCACTGTCACCATCACATCTAAAAAGACTGTAACATTCTTCCCTTTATATAACAAAGGTAACTTGCCTTTGAAAGAAATACCTATTAAGAATACTAATACTGAAGTATAAATTTTTCAGTGATGAAGAAAGAGAAAAATCAAAAGGCACACAATTAGCTGTGTGTAGTGGTGCACACCTGTAATCCGGGCTATTTGGGAGGCTAAGGTAAGAGAATCACAAGTTGGAGGTCAGCTTTGGCAATTTAGCAAGACCCTGTCTCAAAATAAAAAGGGCTGGGGATGGAGCTCAGTGGTAGAGCACTCCCGGGTTCAAACAAAAACAAACAAAAAGAAATAAAATCAAGAAAATGCACACACTGTAAAAATTATGGCAGGGATTCAGTTTTATCTTTCATATCTATAACCACAAAAAGAACTTATAGAAGTAAGCAACAGATACAGTAAAAGATACATAAATCAGGGAACTAACCAACATGTCCCTATAATTACCATGTCAATTCAAAAATCCTGAATTTTCATAAGGCAATTTCTTTCGCTGCTCAAATAAAAATATGACTAGTGTCTCCTACAAAAACATTTCTAACTTTTAAATAAAGTTTAATAAATCTATTTTATAAAACACAATTTCAGAAAAGAATATGTAGAGAATTAATGGATTATGATGGATATGCTAGATTTAGGCACAAGTAAAGCTCCTTTACTACTGAAGAAAGGAGGGGGAGAAGTTTTCCTCTACATTGATACTTTTGGGGTGAGTCCAAAGGATCTCTAATAACTCTACTGGTTCTTATGTTTTCTAGAAATGCAAAAGTACAAAAGCAGGATATATGCGTGGTGACAAATGGGTTTTTTTTGGACACAATTTTCCTGGTCAATGCATTAGGAAGTACAGTCTCCTTGATTCAAGTATGTGAAGAAAGAGCAAGAAATTTGCATTAAGGCCCGAACTCAAATGTCGTTATTACCAGCTGTGGCAAGAACACAAGTTACTTAGATTCTCTGATGCTATAATCTTTATTTAATAAGATTATATGAGGGGCTGGGGTTGTGGCTCAGTGGTAGAGTGCTTGCCTCGCATGCACGAGGCACTGGGTTCAATCCTTAACACCACATAAAAAAACTAAATAAACAAGATAAAGGTATTGTGTCCATCTACAACTAAAACTTATTTTAAAAAAGATTATATGATAAAACATACAGGTAGATTTGAAGACATTCAGCTGTAAAGAACAACTTAATCTTTGAAAAAGTAATTATCTAATCGACCCATCTAATTCTGACAATGGGGGTAACAGATGAATTCACAACTGTCTAATACCACATAGTTTTGCATCATTTCCTGTCTAATAAGAATGCTTGCTTTATCAATAAAACATAGATATTACTCCTGATAGAAAATATGCTGTATCAAGGATATGAAGTTACACAGAGGCAATGGCAAAACAGATTCTTGTTTTAATATAAAATATTTTAATTAATTACTAACCACATGGTATATTTCCAGTTCTAAATGTTCACTTAATAGTAGAATGTTGGGTAAATTAAAACAATTATCTATTGTTAGCTGATCAACAATTACTCAACTTTCCTTGAGCTATCTGATATTAGCCTGTGAAATGAGGCCATTTAGGCAGCTTAATCATATTTAAAAAGTTTTATTTGTTATCCTGTTATGTTCACTTTCAGGTGCTTGGATGATGAGTGATGATAGCAGTTTCTACTTTTTAAATGACCAAAAACTCATCTAAGGACACTACATATAAAAAACTAATACAATTTTTGGTCATATCACCTTTGTCATACTTAACAATGTAATTTATCACCCTGTAGAAAACTCAAGTTTGTCCAAACATAATCTGGAGAAGTAAAATTATCATTTGCCTTAGGACCCACAGACTTCATGTGGACCCCCTCCTATAACTGGCCTTTCTCATCTTCTGGTAACTGCTATGGGTAATGTACAAGACTACATGGATCACTCTGTCTTAGTGTGTCTCAAGTTCCATTCTGGTCCTTTCTCCATAGCAGTCCACTGTTCCCTGCTACTAAGGAGAAACTACAATCATGCCATCACTACAACCCATAGTTGTATTTTCTGACCTACTATGGTCACATGCCAATAGTACCTTTTAGATAAATTCATCAGCAATGAGCTGCTTATCTTTAAAATGGCTTGATTCAAACTGATTTTAAGATCAGAGTTATAGACACATGGAAAAACAAAGTTGGGGAGGGCCCCAAATGAATCATCTAATCACTACATAAGCGAAAAGAATGAGCTAAATCAGATTTTTACTTATTTTTCCCCAAGTTCTCAGAAAGTATTCCATAACTTTCTTAGCTATCCAATTTAGTACTTCGTGAAAATGATGATCAACATGCTCTTCAGGTCCATTATTTCATTACCTTAGGACTAAATATTACATTTTTCTGTCTAATTCCAGAACACAGGTTCCTTACCAGGGGTGGCTAATAACAATAAAGCTCTCACAGGTTCATGGAGAAATGTTAAAAACAGGCAAAGTAGTGAATTTTCCATACAGATAAATTTTACAATTTAACTAGGTATCTTTTATTACATATTTAGGAACTTTTGTTTTGAAAATGTTGCTTATTTTATGACATGATAGTGAAAACAGTCACTTTTTTCAATGTCCATCTTTAGGCAAATGCAAGTCAGAATTTGATAGCCATCTGTTATTTCTCCTTATGTTTCCAACTTAAAGTTTAAATTCTTCTTAAAAAGAAAATAAGTTCTTCACTGTTTCCAAGGTTACTCATGAATTATACAAATTCTATCTTCATATTTTCCCCTGTATTATAAGTTTTTCTCTTCTATTCCCCCGTTCAGTCTTGTCTACCACAAGTGAATAGACAGGAAACACAAAAAAACTTTTTTCCTGCATCCGTAGTGGAAACCTTAGCAGTAGACAGTAACTGCTCCAGATTTAACAATAAATATATCTCATAATTTTTTAAAAAGAACTTCACTGATCTGTGAGATCCCAAAGTGTAAAAATCTGAAGAGAAAAATCAATTTATGGAAACATGATTTGTAAACTCAACATCAAGTTCACAGAAAGCTAAATGCTATAGGAAAAAAAAAATCACACTTTAGGTGTATTCATAATTTTAAGAAAAATTTAAAGTATCATTGATTATATTTTTGTTCACTTTTTATATTTCACAATGTATAGTTGAATAGTTTATTATTATTATGTAATCAATATCTGTGTCATACCAAATAACCATGAATCACCCAATAAATTTTCTAGAGAAAACCCATAATACATAAAAAATAAGTTGTATTTTTGACTACAGAATAGATTTTCAGATAATTTATAAAGATTTAATTTAAAATACATTTTTAAAATTATATGAAAATTCATTTTACAAGCAGGAATTCAAAAAAATCTTAAACCTTAGAATTATTCCAAATTTAGAGTGGAGGTTTTGAAAAAAATTATTTCTAACTTAGAAAAGATTCCATCTAGAAGTTGTAATTCTGGGAAACCAAAGTTTAATATACATGACTGGGACTAGAACAGGAAATCAAAGAAAAGAAGTGCAACAAAGGAAAATCTAAAGATAAAATACGGCTCCCCTACCTTTCAGTATTAAGAATATTAGCTAAGAATTGGCTTTTATTCATAATTTGTCTAGAAGACTTCTAACTTTAGGTTACTGAAGATTAAGTAGTGACTATAAACTGTTAATTTCTTTTTGATCAAAAAATCATAACAACTCACCATCTAACTACATTATTGCCATATTACTCTTCTAAAATAAGTCTAATGCTGAAGAAATTTGAGCACATCCATTTAGCAAGCATATTTTCAAGTAGTGAGTATATTTCAATATATTGACTAGAATTCTAAGAAAGGATATGTCACATTGAATATGAAATTTGGAAGCCAAGTGAATTATTAAGATTCTAACTTTTATTATCTATAATTTAAAACCTTACCACTTTTTAATGAATTACTATAACAATGTAAAATCACAAAGAAATCCCTAAACTATACATTGTGAATATCACAAAGAATCATCAATGACATGTTGGAAATAGCATAAAGAAGCAGCTTCTCCAAAAGAAGATATTTTAGGAAAAATAATGTCATATCTTCCCCCCCCCCTCTCTCTCTATATATATATACATGCATACGAAGAAAATGGTTTATCCTTGAAAATAATCTAAAACCATTATTTTCTACCATTAAAGGATTAAAGGTGTTTAAGGCCATGAAGATATCAATTATGTCAGCAGAAACAATTTGACAAGATTCACTTTTTTCTGCTTAAAAATTCTTCCATAGGCCACTAATGTATATTAACTACAGAAATAAAAGGTGGGGCTCCTAATGGAAAGAGATGGAAGGCTAGCTTTTATGAGGAATCTAAAAGAATCAAGCTCATAAAAGCTAAGAATAGAATAGCTGTTGCTAGGAGCTAGGGGTGGGAGAAAGGGGAGATGCAGTACAAAGGGCACAGAATTTCAGTTATGCAAGAAAAATTTTAAAGATCTGCTATGTTGTGCCTATGGTATATCAATACTGTATTTACACACTTAAAAATCTGCTTAGAAGTTAGATCTTATGTTAAGTGTTCTTACCACAATAAAAAAAAATCATTTAAAACTGTTGTGAGCTACCCCAAATAGCAGGAAACAGAAAAGCAGATTCCACACATACCTGTGAGAACCACAGTATGCCCTCCACCACAAGCTACTTGGATCACCTTCTCAGGAATTTTAGCCACCAGCTGTGGTATTCTGTGATTGATCAGCATCTGACTGGGAAGACCTAACTTTCCATTCTCAGGTTCTCCAAATGTGTAGAGTTCGCCATCCGCTATGGAAGGAAAAGTAGAGTGATCAATGATGGCATAAATATGAACAAAGTACTGGTCGTTTTAATACATATTCTCATGTTCCATAAAAAAGCAGACAATGACAACTTACTAAATTTGACCTTTCTTGAGACATTTTTACTGTATGGTAAGGAAATAAAACTAGATTTTCTTTTTCCCTTGATTATTTTACTTCAATAATCTTCATGAATTCATGAACATCACTACTAATAAACCACTAACAAATAATTTTAGTTCTTTTGCAAAAGATATCTTCTGCTCACTTTTTTCCCCAGTATTTGTGAGAGGACCCAGGGCTTCGCACATGCCAGGTAAGTGCTCTACCACTGAGCCACACCCCCGGTCCTCTGTTTGCTTTTAATAAAGCAAATGACAGATACTAAGCACCCACAACTACACAGATTTTTGTCTTTGTCACCATAGTATCCCAGAAACCCAGCTGCATCATGTACAAGCATTTAATGAATACTTGTTGAATAAATGCTTTCTATGAAACTCATTTTAGGAAACTCACTTATTTGTTAATGACTTATATGTTGAGTGACTCTTAGGCTAGCAGACTTTATGGTAGACAGCACATTCTCCAGAAAGACTCTCTTACCCCAGGAACTCCTAACACTTTCACTGCCTTGTCTGTAACAACACTAATGGTTTGCTTCTGTATTATTCCACTTATCACACTATATTATGACTGTGAAGAAAGCAGAAACTTTGTAAAATTATATAATACTGTCAGTTATTCACTGAGTCATACTGAGCAATCGCTGTGTCCATAAAATGGAAATAACAGTACGTACCTATGTTGTAGGGTTGTTATTTAATAGGAATAAATTAATGAATGCTTTCATGAATACTTTTTAGAACACACAGTCATTGCCCAGTTATTATTTGTTGCTACTACATCCTTTTCCTCCTCATGTGAGTTTAGAAAAACTGTGTGCCAACAGAAGTCCTTTAGGCCTATAGAGTCCAAAGATCAAGGTCCAAATTCTGGTTCTGCAACTCAGCTGCAGCATCACTTTTGATACAGAAATGTTCTAAACCTGCCTTTGCATATGTAATCAAGAGACGCCACTGCCTCTCTCACAGAGTTATCATGAGATTAAGTGAAATGTACTTGTACTTGAAAACACTTTCTAGATGGCAAATCCTTATACATCTCGGAGTTAGTAGACTATAAACTCCTAGAAGATAAGTACTTGCTTTAATCAACTTGATATTGTAAGAAATATCCTTTAAGATGACTTGTACATGGTAAGTGCTAAATCATTTCTCAAGGTGTCAACTTTTTAAAATTGTTTACCTATAAAGGGTTAGAAAAGATATTTACTGTAGTTACCAGTAAGACCTTCTTTAAAGGTGTAGGTAAGTGCTTTTAATCCATATAAAACATTCAATTTAACTTCAAATTCTTTTTCTATTTATATATGAAAAGAAAATAACATTTATCATGATAAAAGAAATAGATCATTTCATCTTACTCAGTTTTACTTTATTTGAGCCTAATAATTTTTATATAACTTGGATTCCTCAAACTACCTACCTGGCTCTGATATCTGCCTTCTCTAAGATTCTGACCTTAACTACCTTGCCATGTGTCTTTTCTCTAGTCTCTGAAGCCTGCTCCATCCCTGCCCTGAGTTCCCACAACCCCAGCTCTTTACTTACATTCTCTATGGTGTTGCACATAATTCCCTCTTACTATATGATCCATTGGCTGCAATGCTCAGACCTCAACCACTAACACATCAGATGAAAGATGCAGAAATCAGTGATGATACTTGAAAAATCCATATATTTCAAATATTTTTAAATTAATTATTTTATATAATTTAAAACCATGGACTTGAATTTAGAACATGAATACAAGCACTCAAATATACAAGTAAATTAAAAATTTGTAGAAAGTCTTAAATGTAACTATCTCAGTGATATGTTCTGCATTTTTATTAAAAATTAAACTGTTCCTTTTGGTCTCCCAGTTTGACATACAAAGAAAAAAGATAACTAAAGTCCTTTTCTATATAACATTTTTATCTATCATGAAATATATATTAATAAAACTCTCTTATACTTGAGTTATTTCCAAGATGTGTAAAAAGTTGCTTTAAATGATTAAAGTCATAAAATAATGGCTGGTGTGAAAATTACTGACAGTTCATGTCAGTTGGTATAAATGCTCCAGCAAAATGTTTAGTATAACAATTCATGGTATATATAATTCTCTGACTATACTAAAAAAATCTTCAACTGTATATTTTAAATGGGTGAACAGTACAGTATGTAAAGTACATCTCAATAAAGCTATTTTTAAAAAAGATATAAAAACAAAAACAAAAAACTCAACGTAATGCCTACTGCTTAATATAATAATTCTGCATATTCCTTTCATGGCTAAAGCAGAGTTCATTAATAAAATTGGCTTGCTAACTCCATATTTATTAAGTTTATTCAAGAAAACAGAGATACAGTGATGAACAATACCAATACAGTCAGGTTTGCCTGTTCTTCGTATCATGCTGCTACCAATCTGTTGGTAACGCTGGGAACACTGGGATTAATCAGTCAGTACTTCTAAATTTGAATCTGTAGTATGCAGAATAAAGAGTATATATTTATTTATTTTTAAAAATAATTTAACCTTTATTTTTTATTATGGTGCCAAGGATGGAACTCAGTGCCTCACCTATGTTAGGCAAGTGCTCTACCACTGAGCTACAACCCCAGATCCAAGAGTAAATATTCAAGTAAATATTTAGAGAGGTATCTAAGAAGGTGCACAAGACTATTTTCTCCAGAAATTAGATGGAAATCCACAACCACACTTTTCCTATTATTACTAGTGTAGATGCAGACTACAATAGTGTCCAACATTTCAAATACTTCCAGGCAGAAAAGACTGTCAGTAGGCTCAGGAAAGAGAGAAATTTGGGATGCTGAGAAAACGCCCATCCAAGGAAACTGTACCTCATATTGAGCTTTCTTTCTTCTCAATCTAGACTTCACCTCACTTCCCACTCATTTACTTGAAACAATAAAAGAAATGATCATTACAAGAGTAAAGTAGGTTAAGGTGGGAAGGAAAGTGGGTCCAGAGGAAAGTGGGTCATAGGTCTTTTTTTCAATGCCAAAGGGATTTAAAAATCTTGAGAATCAATATTTAGATGGGTTTCAAACATATCAATTATATTATCCTAATAGACCTACCATTCACTGAAAAAGTTAATATGTCAGAGAGAATCTAAAATTATAAACTCTTATTATAGAAATGGAGAAACACTGTGACCTAACACAGACCCAAATCTTTTCATTACATGGATAACCATGGCATTATTTCTACAGAACTGTAGAATACATTAATATCATTTTATTATTAATTGAGTAACAACTTAGAAATGAGAGATAATGTGATGAATCCAAAAGTTCTTCTTACTTGTTACAAAAGCTGAATGGTAATATCCACAGGAGATCCAGGAGATTGGTTTCCCAATGGTCACTTGATGAGGCACACACACATTATTCATATTTTTTAAACCAATTTGCCCTTCAGAATTGTCACCCCACATAAAAAGTATTCCATCCTCTGTAAAGAAAACACAATGAGAAAAAAGGTAGTAGGGCTCTCTAGCTATTGTATTTCCAACAGATCATTTATTTTTTAAATTCAGAAAAATTATGTGGCTTAAAAGAAAAGTACTAAGACATTTATACGAGCTGGCTACTAGAATTCAATTTCTATTATGAAATACTTCAATAATAATAAAAAACACAGAATGACTTGATTGTAAATCACCTTGGTTATACTCATACTTTTATCTCAATAGTAAACACAGGATGTCATTTCCTATAATCACCTAATCTCATTCTAATGTCCCTAAACAAAAATATTTTCCTCCTTCCAAGCAGCCTACCTGCCACTGAACTGAGAGCCAGTACAAGTCACACTAGACATCTCCAGATCAAAAGAGCAACTCCCAGTCAAAAGTGATTGGAAGAGGTTGCTCTTGAGAATGCTGTGTAAATGTTTTAAGTGGAAAAGGAGGAGAAGGTTTTAAATGGAGGAGGAGGAGGAGAAAAGAAATATATTTCACTAACTTCTTTACACCTGAAAACACAAATTTTAGCTTCAGAGAATGAGATGATATATTAGCAAAAGTTTTAGAAAGGAATTACTAATATTTATTTGCTTTTAATTTTTTAATTAAAAATCTTTTCAAAATCTTTGAAGTGGTTTAATAATAAGTAAAATAAAATGGCAATTAAAAATTAGAACTGAAAGAAGAATATCAAAAATCTAACTATCTGGTTGGCAAAACTGAAGAGAAAGCACTTCAGATACAACTCTGACTTTCCTGATGAACAGAGCAACACTGGAAATTTATAGTCCCCTACGTGGAACAAAGCGGACAGCAAACAGCTTCCGTGACACCAAAGTGATCTTGACACCAACTTTGAAAGAAAGTTCTTGTATGTGCTTTTGACTGGGAAGGCTGAGAGATGAATGAACATTACAAGCCACATTTTTATAACATGCCCAACAGATTTCTATACATGCTTCTGATAGTAACTTCAGTTAAAACTGCAAGTACAACTTCTACAGCACACAATGAAGATAATATTTCAGAAAATCTAAATTAGTAGATTTTAAATTTTAGTAGAGCTTAAAATTTAAAATTTATTTACCAATTACCCTCTAAATGTATATTTATATCTCATGCAAAATATATTGAAATATGAGGCACACACACATTACTCATATTTTTAAAACCAATTGTGCCCTTTGGAATTGTCACCTTACATCAAAAATGTTCCATCCTCTATAACAAAAACAAATGTCTTGTGAAAGCACATAGTCAATGTAAGAAAATTAAATGGCAATGTTGTCTTGAGTTTACTGAGTTGGTATACCTTGGTCTAAAAGAAAGTATGTGTCCCAGATTGAAATTGAAACACGTCTTACCAGTTAGTGCAGCTGATGTGTTAGATCCAGCAGAAAGCTGTTTAATGTTATGCTGGGATGTAAAAAAGCTAATTCGATGAAAGGTGTTTCTCTCTTCAGTGTCACCAAGTCCCAATTGCCCTTCATTATTTCCTCCAGCTGCATATACACTGCCTCCTTCTGTACATGGGAAAGAAACATTAAAATACTATAGTCATCCTGTTTACAAGACAGGTTAGTAGGTACCAGATATCCTCTACTAACAGTGAAGAAAAGTATAAACAAAGGCAGACTGGTGAGGAGGAGATGAGGCAGAGAGAACAGTTTGAAGACAGAAGCAGCTTAGGGATGGAGGAAAGGAAGGAGACAAGAAATACTGCTAAGTAGTCAGGAACTGCTAACTGTTGCATTTGTTAAAAATATTCTCCATTGACTTGCCTTAGCACCTTTGTCAAAAAGCAGTGGGGCTTATATGTGTGAGTCTACTTCTGTACTCTATTATGTTTCATTAGTCTTTATCTAGCTTTTTGCCAATGCCATGATGTCTTGAATATTGTAGCTTTATAGGTCTTGAAATCAGGTAGTATCAGTCTACAATTTGGTCTTTTTCAAAATTATTTTGGATATTCTATATCCTTTGGTCTTTCACATATATTTTAGAATCACTTTGTCAACTTCTACACATACATACACACACACAGAGCCTGTCTGAATTTCAATCAGAACTGAGCTGACTTTGGGTGGCTTCCACTTACCCTCAGTAAGGAAGAAGGAAGAGCAAGAACAGAAGCAACTAGACTTTGAGGTGTGCCTACAGGTAAGGAGATGCTGTCCCTTGATATAACCCAAGAAAAGCTTTTTCTTTAGTCATTCAACATTTATCTGCATATTGACAAAGGCAAACGTGCACTAAGTGCATTTTAAAAAAAGCCCTAATCTATCTACTGCCAAGGTACCATTTCTATTAATTTTACAAACCCCAAAACATTACCAGAGTGAGATCTCAGTTCTCAAAGCTGAACAAGAAGTCACACCAGTTAAATACTATACCTGTTGAAACTAGGGTGTGGTTCCTTCCACAGGCAGCAAGTTTCACTTTTTCAGGTTTAAGAGCTAAAAATATATGAATATGAAAATTAAAATATTTTATGGTTATGAAAATGATAAATAGTCCAGGTCAAATGTTAACTAAGTAGTAAAAGAGATTGCTTATTTATTTTGGTGGTGGGGATCAAACCCAGGGCTTTGTGCGTGCTAAGCATGTGTGCTACCACTGAGCTACACTCCAGCCCCAGAACTGAGATTAAAAGTAGGCCTATCTAATTCCAAAGTCAATGTTCTTAACTAGTTGTACATGATAACACAGTGAGTCACTGTCTGAAAACAGAGTTGGTGGGTCTGACGTAGGGCTTAGGTATCTGTATATTTTTAAAATCCCACAGGCAATTAACAGGTGCCAAGATCCACTGCATTCTGTTGTGCTGCCTCCTCACCAACCTGATCCATTACTTAACCTGCCATCACCATTATCAAGCTCACCTTTTCCCACACTCATTGGAAAATGGTAAGCCCAATATTCACAGGCATACACCCATGTTAAAGTTGCTCATTAACTTATCTACATATTCCAAAAAAACATTTCTAGAATATCTTCTAAGTGCTGGACATAGCATCTACACAGATTAAAAGTCCCTGGTCTCAAGGATCTCAAAGTTTAGACTACTATTTAGACTATTAGATAAGATGTTAAAGAGTAAGCACCATAGTCACCATGAATACCCACAAGTGTTGAGCAGGTTGTGTTCAATAAGTAGTTTTTGACCATGTGGAATATTTCAAAAGTCCCATAACAATACCTATAAATAGTATGGATAAGATAGATTCACACTGAGATTTTGAGCTGCAATTTAAAATTTAGCTAGAAAGATAAAGAATACTGTTCTTGTCATATCCAAGGAATCTCTATCAGTCTTCAAATTTAGTTGATGTTCATAAGCTTTGCAAATAACAGTGAGAAAGGTTTTTTTAAAGGTTATTACACATCCACATATTCTGTGACAGTCCTGATTTCAAATGTTTAGTCCTGTAGTTCTTGCACACCAGTACTAATCAATCCCAGTCTTAATGTTTTGTTCAGTTTATCCCCTCATTATATACTTCAGGATAAAGCATGTTTTATAAAACTAACATTAGACCATGATATAAATCAGAGCTCAATAACTCTAGCACATTATAATGTCTGTTATCTATATATGCAATAACAGTAATATTTAAGTCATTTTACAAAGAAGCAAAAATAGGATGTACAAATGCAATACTGTAGAATCATAACTTCCTTTGTGATCCCTGGCTTTAAAATCAATGTGATTTTTAAAAATAAAAGTAGTTTTGAATTTCATATGAAGTTAAGTGCTGATAATATTCAAGTAAGTGTTACAAAATGAAGAACTAAAGACTTTGTCATTTACTACATTAAACAACTACACAAACTGTATGGAAGTACTTTATGTAGTTTTTTAAGTATTTAAAGTGATAAAGAAGACAAGACCCCAAACCTTTGACACACGTTGGCTTGTTGATGGTTGACTTCGATCCTAATCCTAATTGACCCCAGTTGTTACTACCAAACATGTACAATTTATTATTTCCTAGTGGAAGAGAAAAAGAAACAACAAATTGAAGCACTCTTCACATAAATAATGTGAGATAACATCATCACAAGACAATAAAAAACTACACCTAAAAACAGTCACTGCTTTGCTATGTTGAAACAGGTTACCTTGTCCTTCAATGTATGACCAGACTTTATTAGTGCTTCTAAGATTACAGAGCAACAATTTTTATTACATTGAAATAGATTTACTCCGAGAAAGTTGTGTGAATAGAAAATCATATTTTAATTAAATATATTAAAGTAACTTAAAATCGAAAAGACTCTTGATGAGTCAATTTGTGAAGAGCTCTCTAGAAATATAAAAAACAACACCTTTTATATATCTTCAACATATTGAAAACACAGCACATCTATATTATTTAGGATTCTCTAAATATTATTGTTCTTCATTTAGGATTGTAATACTAACCTGTAACAATAGCAGTATGTTCATCTCCACATGAGAGATACGTAGGTATGTCATGTTTAAACCAGAACTTACTGGGCATATTTTCAGCAAATTTAGTTTTTCCAAATGTAAACACTGCACCCGAATCTGCAAATATAAGATAGTTTCTATTTAACAACTTTTAATATGTTTCCAGTTACGAAAATACACTTTTAGTAATTTATCCACACAAATCCTTGTTTCACAACAGTTCTGCCTTTGCTGGAGCACTTTTTTTGGGGGGCTGAGGTTACTTTGCTGGAGCATTTTTTTTGGGGGGTGAGGTTACTAGGGATTGAACACAGGGGTACACTACCACTGAGCCAGATCCCCAGGGCTTTTTAATTTTAATCTTGAGCCAGGGTCTCCGTTAAATTGCTGAAGCTGGCTACAAACCTGTAACCCTCCTGCCTCAGCCTCTAGAGTAGCTGGGATTACAGCCATGCACCATCACATCCAGCTTCGAGCACTGTTTAAGTTTTCCTTCATCCTCCTTAATCCAGTCTTATTCCTTAAACTTCATTCTAGGTTGACCTATGAAATCTATTAAATTGATCATGTATTATTCATTACTGGTATAATGTGAGAAATATGCTATCACAAGGAAGGCAGTCATCTATTACTAATAGTTCTGCTGTCATCAGGTAGACATCTGATCCTGGGAATGAGCTGGTACAATGTGTGCCCTATTCACTTTGGGTAACACCTCATGGTCTGGTCCCTGGACCAAGAGCTCTTTTCTACATTCAGAAATAGGACAGTATTGAGTTTTCTGATTAGGCTCACCAGGACATCCTAGGGGAGGATCTATATAGTTCGGATTTTCTTTGGTTCAGTTTTTCCAAAAAACCTCCAGTGTTCTCATGCAAGGGAAGGAATATAACCACAAATAGTTAACTATTTCTCTACTGGTAATTCCAATGAGTATCCATAAAACTAGGGTCAAGACAGAAACAAATTATTCACACGATACCTCTTTCATTTGTACTACAGGAAGGCAGCTAGACAAAAGGGCTTTAAGCGTAATTCGGTATTCAAATTCTCACTCTGTGAATAATTAGCTATGTGATCCTGAACAGGTCACTTTACCAAGACTTTGATGATTAGTCTTTATTGGATAGTGTCTTAGTACCAATATTCCTTATTATATACCCTGAATCTCACACAGGTACAAACAGGTTAGGTGAATAAATGCAAAATGTATTTATAATAGTGTAAATACAGGGCTACTCCAAACTCATAGGGTTGTTTTGAGGATAAAATGAGATAGTATATGTAAAGAACCTAATATGGTGCCTAGAATACCCAACATGTTAGCTCACAGCCATCTCTGTAAACATTGCCTTTATTCTAAGAGCCGGAAGTGATCATTGGTTTCTCTGAATTATGTGATGTACAGAATTTATATGGCAATTAACTATGCACTATTAAGCAACCTCTCCAAATTGTTACATACATCTTTTGTTACTCAATTTTTTGTTTTCTCACTTATATTCTAAAGTTACTGAAGGTGCAGATCTTTAATAAACATCAATTATTTTTGAATCTGTGACTTTACACATAGAAAAGTTCCCTCTTACACACATGCATTCATAACTGTTTTCAGGTCATCTTAATGGTGGGAAGGTAGTCAAACATAACTTTTAACACTTTCAATGTTAAGGATAAGATTATCTAAGTTTTTAATACAGAAGCATTTCAGTTTCCTGCTATTTCTACTCAGAACTGAGGATTCAGTTTAAGGATCCAGAATAAAATAAAAAATTCTCTCAATAGAGCTACTCAGGAAGCTTCTCATTAGTTCTGGAGAATTTTTTTTCTCTCTCAAGCTCCGCAAGGGAACGAATGGTTTATTTTGTTCCTCCAAACACTATAACAAAATGCCATGGTTCTTGGAGACTAGGGGACAGCAATGTCAAGATTTAACATTCTTAAATTAAGTCATTACTTGATTTGAGTAGTATTCACAAATTAGCTATGTGATCCTGAACAGGTCACTTTACCAAGACTTTGATGACTAGTCTTTATTGGATAGTGTCCAATTGTTTTGGTCCAGTACCATTTTGAGGAGAGTGAAAATCCCTGCAAGCTTCCAATAACCATTTAAATACATACAGGCCAGATCCAGTTTTTGAGGAAATCTCAAGGAGGATCATCACACAAACTAATTGGTACCAGAAAGGAAAATGTAGCAAATATAAGTATTAGCATCAATGCACAAGAGACCAGCCACTATGGAAAATCTTTTGAGAACCCTTGTGAAGCATCACAGTTCAAATTAATAATTGAGAGTTGGGAAGCCAGGGTCAAGAACAGTTTCCCAGAATGAATCACTGAACTGTTTTGTCCTGATTCTCTAGGAAGCGTCCCCCTGACACCCCACCCCAAGCTAGAGTTTAGTGGCTCTCTTCTGGTCCCCTGGCATCTACCGTCAAACTGCACTGTTATTTTATTTACTTTCTTGTAACTTCCATTATGCTTGAACTCCAGGAGACCAGGAATCTAATCGTGTTTGAGTCAGGAGCATGGTACAAAACGCAATACACATTTCATGACTATATAATACTGTTCTAATCAGCGTGGTTTTTTTTTTTTTTTTTCTAAACTGTTGGTCATGATCCATTAGTGGGTCTGAAAAATCAATTTAGTAGATCAAGATCAGCATTTTTAACGAATGTATTATAGAAAACTCCGAGCGAATCCCAAGTGCTTATAACAAGTAGTGCTTCATGGAACTTCTGTGTTGTCGTAAGAGGTACAGGTCACAATGTCAAATGTATTTCAAATTGTTGAGCTTTGCGGAGGGGGAGTCTTAAAAAACAAACCCCAAATCGCTCGCTCAAGGTTTCCTCTTCTTCCCCTTTCTCTAATTCGTTTCTTCCACCCCCTCCAACCCCAACCTCCTCAACACCCCCTTTTTACTGCACTCAATATGTTACTGGGTCCCAAGGACCTCTAAGGCGCCCAAGTTTGAAGCCGGTACTTAGGGAAGTTTGTAGTGAAGAAAAAAGTGTCCCTGCTTTCGAGAAACTCATTGAAAGTTTATTTAAAAAGAAGAAAGACAGGAACCCTTTTCCCCACGGTCCCCTGTCCCGTCCGTCCCGTCGGGTCCTCTCCCTGAGTTACTCTTGGAAGCCGGGCAAGAGCGCCGGTCTTGGCCGGGTCGCTAAGGCTCGGGCCTATACCCCAACCGGGCCCGCCCGGAGGCGGGGCCTGGCCGCTCGCCCGCCCGCGGACCCTCCCTCCCGGCCCGCCGCCACCGCCGAGGGCGCGACTCACCGGGCACCAGAATCTCGGGCTCCCCCATGCCGAGGACCGTAAGGGAAATCTCCGTCTGGACTGGGAAGGGCGCGGGGGCAACTCGGGGGTGCTTAAGCCAGCGCTTCGGCGCCAATGTGGGCCTCAGTACCCCCGAGGGTCCCCATAGCGACCCTCTTGGCATTGGCCGCTGCCGCGCTCCCGGAAGTCAACAAACAGCCGCTATGGGCAACGGAGGCGGAGCGTTAGGGCACGAGGCGGGACAGACGCCGTGTGTGGGGATGGGGGAGGGGAGAGGAGGCGCGGCGGCCAGTGCTGCGCAAGCGCAGATGGCAGCGGGCGGGGCGGTAGACACCGCGCGCCCTCTGGCGGCTCGGAGGGGAGGAGCGGCCCCACCGGGCTGCGATGCTCAGGAGCGAGAGCTTCTGCTGGGAGAAACAGGCCCCACAGGGATCCTGCCTGGATAGTGACAGACGTCACAAATCTCACATACTTGCTCACTGGGGCCTTGTGACATACGCAAACGTCGACACACAGCTATGAAAATTCTACTAATAATGACCACATATAGCATTAAATGAGCTAAGCTTTCTGCTAAACGTTTTATATCCTAAATTACATTTGTATCCCCAGTATGTCAACCAAGGCATAGAATATACTAGGTTTTCATTAAATATTTATTAAACAAATGAGGGCTATTATAGCCCTGTAAGGCGGCTAATGTCACCCCTATTTACAGATGTGCAGATTATACACGGGGAGAGTAGGAGCCATACTTAGCTTGCCCGCTTGTGGTCTGAACAACCTTGCTTCCCGAAGGAGGAAAAAACAGGTGTATAGAATTCACTCTACTCAGTGAATATTGTATTTTTCTGCTTACACATTGGTTTCCCATGCATAACACATAACCATCATAAAATAAATAGGCAAAAAGTCATCTTCCAGAATGAGTACATATATATACCTGTGGTAGTTGTAAGCAAGGGCTCTAGAATCAAACAAAGTTGGATCCAAGGATCCTTGAATTACTTGTGTGAACTGGAGCGTGTTCCCAACTCTTTCTCAGGGAAAAATGGCATTAAAATTCACATTAAAGTGGCAGACTAAATTATCCATTAATTATTAATCATTTACTAACAAAGCACACTGAGGCATAGTAAGAAAATATTTAACAAGAAACACTGGTGTGGGATGTTAAGAAACACTCATCTAGAGAAAGGACTTTAAGTCTAAAAACTGAAGTAGGGGAAGCTGAAAGGGAAATGAGACCTCTGGGCAGAGCAAGTTGGCCATGCAGCTCATGAGGAAGTTTATTCTTTCCAGGAACTCAGAGGCTGGCTCCAGGCTCCAGGTGAGGTGGCAGAGTTTGGGTCCTGTTAAGGAATCTGAGATTTTTATCCAAAGTAAACCGCTGAGGGGGTTTTAAGCAATGGAGGGATAGGACAGGATCAATTACATGTGTTCCTGAAATCATTCTGCCTGACTTGGCTTCTCTGTGGAGAGTAAATCAGAGCAGTGAGAAAAGTTCAAAGGGTATTGCAGGTATACAGATAAGTTAGTGGTCAGGCTGACTTGGAGTCCAGTGCATTGGCACTGGAAAGTAGCAGGCAGATTTAAAAATATTTTAGGTGGTAAGATCAACAGGAAATGGTGTCTGATTATCAACTCTTTAAAAAAGTGCTGGATTGGGGCTGTGGCTGTGGCTCAGTGGTAGAGCCACATGTGAGGCACATGTGCGGCAGTGGGTTTGATTCTCAACACCACATAAAAATAAACGTAAATAAATAAAAATAATTAAGTTATTTTTAAAAAGTGCTTGATTACCACCTAACAGATCAACAGCAAAGAAAGGGCCCAAAGGATTTGATGTTCATTTTTAAAGGATCATAATAGTTACTATGGGAAAATCAGAATTTCAAAAGACTTACATTAGTCATGATATGCTTTCATTTGCTTCTTTTAAACTTTCAGAATGCAGTAAAGCACGTTTTGATGCTGAGCACTCCCCTAAGCATTGATGTACCCTACTCCCATGTTCCCAGCATAAGCAAATTGGAGGGATATGGCACAATTTATGGAGGAAGGAGGCTCGGGTTAAGTAGATAAGGTGCAGAGAACACAGTGAATTCAGCCTTGAGCATGCTGACATCTAGGTGTTGAGCTGAGCAGGAAATTGATAAGCAGAAGCCCCACACAGAGGCACATATTTGGTGAATGCCTGGGTTTATGTGGTGATAACAGCCTTGGGAACAGGTGAAAGACTGGAAAGTTACTATAGAATGGGAAGAAAAAAGAGGAAGAGGCTATTATGAGTAGTATA
Source organism: Sciurus vulgaris (assembly GCF_902686455.1). Classification (NCBI taxonomy): domain Eukaryota; kingdom Metazoa; phylum Chordata; class Mammalia; order Rodentia; family Sciuridae; genus Sciurus; species Sciurus vulgaris. The sequence goes on along the minus strand of NC_136471.1, from coordinate 104,640,461 downwards.
GAATGTTAAAATCTAATGGCTCAGCAAAAGATGATTAAGCTGAAAAGGAGTTAAATTGACCATAAAGGGAGAGCCTATGAAAAAGTGTTTCAACAAGAAGGGCATGGCCAGTTGGGTCACAAAATGTGGACAGATAGGGTAAAAGCCAAATGCCCACTTCATTTAGCAATGTGGTGATCATTAGTGTTGTTGAAAAGAGCTGTTTGGTAGGATCATTGGAGTAGGTACAGAGTGAGAGAAACTGAGGAAAAGACATCAAGGTGAAAGCTTTGGATAGGATATAGAGATGGATTCAGAGGGAAGAGGAGACAGTAGTCAGGGAAGTTAGGTGGATGGAAGGCTTTTGTGAAACTAGGAGAGACTTGAGAATACTGAGGACTCAAATGGAGTAGATAGAGAGTGCAGATTCAGGAGGAGATGACATCCAGACCCCATGTGGACAAGCTTCCCTGTTAGAAGGAGACAACACTTCTAGCATACAGGAAGAGAGGGAGAAAACCCTCTTTTCACAATATAATACTGATGTATATGATACATTTATATATGTAGATACATGATATCTATATACCACTAATATATATGATCTAGAGTTATGTCATATGTATCATACTTATAGCTATGATATAGGTCTAGATCATACACGATACAGTATATGATGGTACTACTGTCCAGCTCAGAAGGTTGTTGGGAGATACTAGGTAATGCATGTGAAACAACTTGGAGCCTGGAATAGAACTGCACTCAATAGCGTTAGCTATTATTAATGAGGCAGAGTTGACTATGCCAACTGTATTCATCATCAAAACCTAGGCTATGCCACAGTTCAAACACCTGAATCTCAGTGACCTAACACAAAGAAGTTTCTTTCTCACTCATGCTATATGTTCAGCATGGGTCAATGGGGAGATCTGCTCTACCTGGTTACACAGGAGCCCAGGTTACTGAGAGAAGGTTGATTACCTTGTAGCTACATCATATGCAACTTGTGATCTCTTTGAATGCTGTAGCAAGGCAAGAGAGAGGGAGCAGGAAATTGAATGCTTCAGACCAGAAGTGATATGTTTCTCCTTCTTATAACCCATTGACCAGATCCAGCGTTATGTGCCTCTGTGCTCCTCAGGGGAACTGAGGAATACAGGAGAGCCCTTGGACATTCAGTGAGCAGTTAATACCTCTGCTGCAATCACTGCAGTCAGATTGCCTCAGCCCATGGAGTTACCTCCTTCATGTTGGAGAAGGTAGGGTTTTCCGTGGTTTATGACTCTCAGCAGTACTCATGTCCTCTTTTGATGCCCTCTGCATACATGGCCAAACACTCAAGATAATCCTCAGGAAATCATGTTGATGCACAAAAGTCATCACACATCTGAAAACATGTACGAGTCTCAGCAATTTCCTCTATTAATTCTAGTTGTTATTCATTTCTGGAGCATTTTGTGTCAACTAAAAATAGAGGCATGTATGAACAAGGAAGACATTTGATGGATTATGCTTCCTAGCTGAATTCATTTCTTTTTTGACAGCATTCATCAAAACTTCCAAGGCCTGCATTCCGAGTTGCTTTACAGTACAGCTGCCATTGCTATTTATTTCTCTGCGTGTCTCTACTTTGCAACCTTGATTGTGAAATTTCCACAAACATCCAAAATTTCAACACAGATTCTAATGGCCTTTCTGATTTCTGAGTTTTTTCATGCAGCTCTGAGGACTCACAAGTCCAAATCCTTTTTACTTATGAAAAAGAGGAAGGTCGGGGGGGGGGGTGTCCATGATGCTACCCCAGAGAAAAAAATTTGCATTTTTGTTCCTTTCTTAATTATTTGGTCCAGTATTTTTAAATCCTTAATTTGTACACACATCATCTAGACATCTTGTTAAGGTTCTGATTCTGCATTTTTAACAAGTTCCCAGTTGCTGCTGTTGCTGTTGGTCCATAGAAACACTTTGGGTAGTGTGTTAATCAGCTTTTCATCGCTGTGATCAACATACCCCACAATAATTACTTAGAGGAGAAAAAGTTTATTTTGGGCTCACAGTTTCAGAGGTTCAGTTTATCGTCTGCCAACTCCATTGTCCTGGCCTGAGTGAAGCATAAGATCCTGGTAGAAGAGCATGGCAGAGGAAAGCAGCTCAACTTATGACAGAAAATAGAGAGCACAAGGAGCCAGGGACAAAGTATAAACCCCAAAGTCATGTCCCCAGTGAGCCACTTCTCCAGCCACACCCTACCTAGCTTCAGTTACCACCCAGTTAATCTATTCAAATTATTAATCCATAAAATCTGATTTATCTACTGACCAGGTTACTAACAGCTCTCATAATCTAATCGTTTTACCCTGAACATTCCTGTATTAACACAGGAGCTTCTGGGAGATGCCTCATATCCGAATGACAATAAGTAACAAGAATTTAAACTGTGGAAAGGCATAAAAACTAGTCTATAGAAGCCAGAAAGGAAAAGACTGATATATGTGATTATAGATATTTAATGAACAAAGATGCTAGTATTAAGAATATGTATAGACATCAATAAATCAATAAGAAAAAGGCAAAAGATGATAAAAATGGGCAAAGGATATTGCATTCATAGAGTTAAAAATCCAAATGGTCAATATGCTTACTAAAATATGTTCAACCCTCCTGGACATAAGGGAAATGGAAAATAAGTAATAATCAGATAACACATTATACTTGTAAGATTGGCATTAAATATCAATAATTTTAGTTTTGAGTGTTTATACAGGCTATATCTTCATAGGAAGACTATTGGCAAAATTTGTGCAATCACATTAGACATTAATTTGCCAATAGTAAATAAAATTGAAAAGGTAACCTGTGCCAAAGAGGCATATATGAGGATTCTCATTACAGCAGTATCCTAGGAAAAAAAAGTGGATATTATTTGGATAAGATTCCTCGAAAGGCCAATGTGTTAAAGGTTTGTTTGATAATCTACCACAGTAATGGAAGATAGTGGAACCTTTAATAAGTAGGGCCTAGTGAAGGAAGTTAGGTAATTGTGGGCATGTTCTTGTAGTAGATATTGGAACCATGGTCTCTTCCTGTTTCTTTTGCCTCCTGGCTGCCGTGAGGTAAGAAGTTTCCTCAGCCACATACTCCTTCCATGATGTACTGACTTGCCACAGGCCCAAAAGCAGTGGGGCCAACCAACTGAATCTCTGACATTTTGAGTCAAAATAAAACTTTCCTCCCTATAAGTTGCTTATTTCAGGTATTTTGCCACAACAATGAAAAGCTGACTAACATTTAACCTCAATGTCCATCACCAAAGGAGTGGACACACTTTATTTACATAACAGGATATTATGTAGCAGTCAAAACTGATGAACTAGTTCTACATGTATAAAAGTGAAAAATTCATGAAAACATAATTTTGAGAGAAAAAAATCACAAAATAATGTGTATTATGTTATGTTATTTTATTAAAAAATTTAAACTCAGAAAATACCTTCCCATGGCTACTGGTTTCACCCATAAGGAAAGCCAGAGTCCTAACCATAGCCTACAGGACCACATTATATGGCTCTCTACCTCACTGAGCTCATCTCCCACCCCAAATCTGAAAAGAAAGGAATTATTAAATCACTTTACATATGTTATTGATTTGCAAGTGATTCTCTTAGCAAATATTGAACCAGGATTCAATCCTAGTTTTATTCATGCTAATAACTGGACTCCCTCCATTACATCATACTCTAATAAAATGGTGATTTTTTGCTGTAATATAAGCATCACTCTTTGCTAGATATGATTCATATATCCAAATGAGACAAGTCCCCTTCTTTGGGAGGTCACCTAGCCTAGCATTGTTGCAAATTGCTAAGAAAATTCTTTGACTCTTCTTTTGGAAGAGACACCAAAGCATGGGATATGTTCTGGTTAAAAAGCTATGGAAATGGAAAATCCTTAATCTTTGCCTATAAGAAAGATTTTTAGAAAACAGATTTATTCTGATTATATTTTTGTAAGCCAAGTTATTTTGAACAATAATTTGAAGCTTAAGTTGATGAAAATTTAAAATACTGTCAAGAAGAAAAATAAGTCACAAATACAGGGTGACTACAAAGAAGTACATCTGATGATCTTGGATGGCTAATGAATTAAATCAGGATGCAGTTCCAAAAGAAGAATTTTTCAGTAACTGTGACCGTAATTGTATGATGAGGCAATTTCCTGGATAGCTACTTTGAAGGACCATGGAGTACGGTGATTGTAGCTTAGGTTAATCCTCTCTTATTATACACTAGCTATTTCCTAGGCATTCTACATATTAACTGTTCAACTCCATATATTACAGGAGAGAAAACCAAGGTATTATGTTATCTATGGTCTCTCAGCTAAAATATAGTAGGGCTGAGGTTTGAACACAGGCTAACTAGAATCCATGCCTCTTAAAAACTACACTCTACTGCCTCTTGAAAGAGCACTGAGTAGTACGCTTCAAACTTTTTAGATTATACATCTTCACTGCCAGTCAACCCAAAGCCAGAAGATATAAGAGCCCATTGATATGGCCCATGCAAATCAGCTTTCCTGGGTTAATATCTTGCACTTGAGGCTATCAGCTGGTGCACAGACTCGGAGGGGAGACTGAGGAATGAGGCTCAGACAAGAGGGCAGAGATCAGAAGATATTACCCAGCAGAAACAATAATGTGTATTTACATATTTATACTTCTGTGTTAATATGTTGTATGCACTGTAAAACATTCACAAAAAATAGAGAATTTAAAAGATAAGATTAAAAAAATAACTAAAAGTTATATTATTTGTTTTGCTTCACTAAGATGGATTGTCTTGAACATCCGAGGGTGACACACACCCCACATTAGAGACTAGGCTTGGGAAAGTGAGATTTTGGATCCAGGCATTACCACTGATTACCATAGTAATCTGGGCAAGTTGCTTGCTCTCTGCCTCTGATTCTTTATCTGTTAAATCAGGACAATAACTTCAAATTTGCAGAATTGGGTGGTTTAAATGAGATGATGTGAACAAAAGCTGTAGTTCCTGGCTTTCAGCAAGCTCTTTACATATTACTTTGCCTCATAGTTTTAATTCCCCTTATTTGTGTTTCATGGTCTGTGTTTTTAAAGTTTTATTACTTTGTACACACTCCTATAATTAAGTTGGAGGCAGCCTTGCAGTTAGTCTTGGTGCATCTAGATGGAGCCAGATTAATAGCTTTTCCATGCTGCCTCATTCTAAACATGGCGCAGCTGTTTCTCTTTCACAGCAAAGAAAACTAGGGAGGAGACATCTGGAAGAACCTGTGTGCATTTTACTTTGTGCAAAGCACTATAGGAATTGGGAGGGAGAGAGGGAGGACTTAATGACTGTCAGACACTTAAAAATGAATAGCCCAACTGTTCAGCAATTGTGTCTGTGAACAGAGGTTCCCTTTTACATCAGCTGTTTGTCATTGCCCTTTGTGACTGGGAATCAGGCTTGAAAACTCTCCAAGTGTATTTTGAGCCATTTTTTAATCTCAGCCTTTCCATGGGTGACTTTTTCCTAACAGGGTCCCTTGGATACATTCAGCCCATTTACTACTACCATTCACTGAAAATTTCACCTTTGATCCCAACTCTGAACTTTTGTTCCTTCCTTATCCTTCTTTTAGAATGCAAAGTCTGTTGGGTTTCCTTGTCATAAAGTTAACCAGAAAAGGAATGTAATTGAAGGTCCATCAGCTACGTTTCCAAATAACAGATGACAAACTCGTGTTAGGATAATTTCAGAGTTTAAAAGGAACCAATTTTAGAAGTTCATTGGATTAGACAAAGGGGAATGAAGGGAAGGGAGGGGGATGGGAATAGGAAAGACAATAGAATGAATTGGACATAACTTTCCTATGTTCATATGTGAATACATGACCAGTGTAACTCTACATCATGTACAACCACAAGAATGGGAAGACATACTCCATGTATGCCTCATATATCAAAATATACTCTACTGTCATGTGTACCAAAAAAGAACAAATAAAATAGTTTTTAAAAAAGAAACCAATTTTGAAGGGGTTGGGACAAACCCAAGGCATAGTGCTAATAGCAATGTTGCACAGACCCAGAGCTAACAGCAGTGGAGTTGTTACTATCCCTTGGCCCAAAGATATAAAGGGATGGAGAGTTTATTAGAACTTGGAAGGAGAAAGAGTCGTGTAGAGCAGGTCACCTTGAATGGAAAAGTAAATCTCTATTGAAGAGCAGGCCAACCCATGAAATCCAGATAGGGAGGGAACAATGAGAATAAACAATTTTCACTTGCCCTTTCCCCACTGTCCTGCTGGGATTCCAATAGTCAAACCAACCAAAAGCTGGAAGATGAGAGCTTATTGATGTAGCCCACACAAATCAGCTTTCATAGGTAGATATCTTGCATGTGAGGCAATCAACTGGGGCACAGAGTCAGTATGAAGGCTGGGGATGACTGGGGAAGGAGGCTCAGAAACAGAAAAGACAGAGATCAAGAAAGGCCACCCAACAGAAATAATTTGGCTAAGACACAACTGCTAGATGTAGCTGCTGCTCTTACCATACTTCTAATCTCACTGATTGTCCCTTCACCATTTGGTCACACTCCCAAGAGCAAAGTCCTGAGTGGGAGCATCCAATTGGCTGAGGCTAATTCACCTATCCACACCCTCTTTTCCAAGGGTTGGATAGAGGAAATATTTCCTGCCTTTGGCTTTCCTGGTGGGAACTGGGACACTGCCTTTCAAAACTCACACAATGGGAGATTTCTAGATATTAAGAAAAAGTTCAGAAACAAGACTGTGTCCCTTCTAAAAACAGACAAGTCTCACTGACAAATGACCTCCTCAGTCCCTTTTTATTAATCTGTAATAGTAAGACTATCAAAAAGGATTACTGACTTTTTAAAAAAATTCTAGTTCCCTTCCTTTCCTCCCTCCCTCTCTCTCTCTCTCTCTCTCTCTCTCTCTCTCTCTCTCTCTCTCTCTCTCTCTCTCTATCTCATATATCCTTCCTTCCTCCATTTCCTGATCTCAGGAAGGCCTCTTTGTAGATCTTTATGAAAGAGAGCAAGATGAAGGTACACAAATTTAGTTGGGAGTTCAAATGCTGGGCAGTCAAAGATATATACAGGTCCATCCAGTAGAATTCTCTAGTCAATATTTTCTTGGTAGAATGCTTAAGACCTCTTGGGTTATGGATGTGTAAACTTCACTGAACATGCATTTCCTTTAATACAGTGTTGGAGATTTTCAGCTGCTATCTTTATAGGAAACATTTATATTATATTTATGTCCTTAAAATGAAATGCAACATTTATTAACTTAGTAATAAACATGACAGACATAAGAGGCTCCTCCACCCCATATGGCTTCTGGTGTGTATTCATAGGGACATCAACATTCCTACCTTCTGAGAAGTCATTCACATTTTCCTCAAAACCTCCTTGTCTCCAGTCTTTAATCTAATTATCTGGCCAAATTATCTGCCTAATTATCTGGCCAAATCATGAGCTACTGCTCATGAAGTGGTATACATCCATGCCTCAGATCATCTCTCCTTTCAGCTAAAATGCAGTGAGATACACTGCTTGAAGTATTGCTTTCTGGGAACATTTACCTTATTTCACTCCTTAGATTCAAAATGGCTGCTCGTCAATCTACAGTGAATCTTGAAGTATTAGACCAATCTAAAATTACATTTCTCATCCTCCATCAAGCATCCTTATACATATTCCCATGTACACTTCTCAGAGTTTTTACCAACATGAAGTTTGGAAGTTCATTGACTTTCTCTAGCTTTTGACTTTGTTAGTGCCACCTTCTTCTTGGGATCATGCTGACGTCTGACAATCTTGGGAATTGTTGGGGAAAGGAGGAGGATGAAGCAAACTGACTTCATCTTGCAGGGTAACTCCCTCAGGTGAAAGAGCATCTTCAATCAAGGGAAGAACAGTCTCATCAGGCAAGGTAGGAAAGATTTCTTAAGCTGGCAAGGAAGATTCAATGAGAATTAAAGGTTCAGCATTCGTAGGGTCCTCTAAATCCTCTCATATATTTCCATGTCAATTTTCCACTTTCAGTCTAACCCAGATAATGCCACAATATGCAACTCAGAAACCTGTCAGGACTGTGAATACTACTGATATTGTAATTCATCAACACACTGGATCAAGTCAAAATCTGAATTTATCTTCAACCATCTCAGATCTGCTGAGGCAAATGACTTTTTTACACCATTAAGCTATTTATTATAAGAAGCAGTCACCTCATCAGCTGCCATTGAACTCCTCATGCCCTTCATACTATTCTCCTTTGAATTGGATGTTCATTGGACATTCCAGGTGACCATAGGCAATTGTTTAATAAACTGGTTTGCTGCTGTGTTTCTAAGGGGGAGTTTTACTGTCAGTCAACCAATTCCAGTTTTATCAATTTTCTCTGAAGGTCAGTTGCCTCCAGGTTATTTTATGATACCAATTTCTGAATCAGTCAGAGTTCTTGGGGGGAAAAAGATTTAGTGGGAAACCATCAGGGAACTCAGAGAATTAACAGGAAGCCTGGAGAGGAATACTTGGGAAATTGTGAGAAACTAGGGAGGGGAGGCAACAGGAAATCAGGTTGTGGTGTAGCCAGTATCTTAGCTGTTGTCCACAGCCACCACCAGACCTAGTCACTAAGCAAGACATTGCTAGCCACTGAACATGGCCAGAAATACTGATGGATACCAGCATGGTAAATTTCATTTCACTGGCTCTTTTTCTTTAGTCATTCAAGATTCAAAACCCAAGGTGGGAGCATCCACTGGATCATGTGCCAATAGGCTAGATTCATGGAGGGAGGGTAGAGAGAGAGTAAAACTTTATACTAGCTGAAGTGGAGGTTTGGATGGTGAGCAGTGAAAACTTTTCTCTCAGTAAACAGTAAAAAAATGCTTCCATTAGAGGTCCAAAAGTTGTTTTCGTTCTAACATTTGCTTTCTCTTTCTCCCCCCTTTAACTGCTTTGGAGGTCACTGTACCTCTCTAGTCCTCTGGAGGAAAGAGTTAGATTAAGATGTTCAAGGTCCATCTATGTCTCAGACCTCTCACAAATCTAGTAAGGAAGCTATGAGGTTAACATTAGGAGTTTAATGAATGCATAATTTAGGATCTTATTTTTATCTGATGAGTTGTTTTAAATGATCATTTTTGACCCAATTGCTCATTAAATATAATACTTCTGCATATGTCACATTCTACATATTCATTGAATTTCCCTATAATATTAAATACTAAAGCATTTGTTACCTTATGTGCCTTTTGACATTTCTTGTTGATTTTAATAGTTTCCTTGGTAACCACCTCCCCTGCCAATTTAAAATGCATATAAAAATCAAGGTGAATCTTAGGGAGAACAGTGATAAAGGAAGTTGATATTCCAGGAAGCCTTAGGGTCTTATCAAGGTTGATGCATCACTTTTACTTTAAATCTCTTATCTATCTAATTATTTCACCACTTTGATTAAATGAAGCTAAAATTGGTATTGATGAAAAGAGAAAGCACAATCAAAGAAGCAGATAAGCAAATAATTGAACACAAATAACTTTTAATTATACTCTCTTAATAAAGTTAAGGAATGGTGTCAGGTGCCAACATCACTTTGTCAAATCAAAGGGCAGAGTCAGGATGAAAAAGAAGAAAATAGCACAGAATGTTTTGAAAATTGTGGTCAATTTCAAAACTATAAAACACTTTTATAATAATTTGGCTCCAAAACAACCTTAAATCCTGGGCCAAGAATATGTTCATGCTCTCCAATGAAAACTCAATTGTTTACATTCCTCCCCTTTTGTAACCATTTGTAGAATCCTACTGAAGTCCCTGGGATTCTTTAAACTCAAAAAAATAGGTAGACTTCCAGACATGGCAGTTACACCTGGCAAGTTTCAAATGCTGTTCAATTTGGAATTAGAGTAGGGAAACTAGCAAATAGATTTCACTTTAAGTTGATCAAATAGTTTCTTCTAAACTCAGTAATGCATTTACCCTTTGCCACCTTCCTAACACAAAGGTTATCTGGATTATTTATCCTCTCTGTGTAGTGTCCTGCTGTGATGCATAGTGCATGAGAACAAATACATGGTAGTGATATATAGATGGTTCCTAACTTATAACAGTTTGGCTTTCTTTTTAACCTTATAATGGTACAAAAATGATATGCATTTAATAGAAACTCTACTTTGAATTTTGAATTTTGTTCTTTTCCTGGGCTAGCTCTGTGCAATCTGATATACTCATGATGCTGACCAGCAGCAACAAGCCCCAGTTCCCAGTAAGCTACATAATCACAGGGGGGAGCCAACCAACAATTGTCATGTGTTGTGTTACTAAGCTAGGATAGCCAGTAGGTTAGGTGTATTAAGTGCATGTTTGACTTAAAATTATTTTTTTCCACTACTGAGGACTGAGTGAACCCAGGGTCACTCAGTCACTAAGTTCTATTCTCAGCCCTTTTTGTTTTTTATTTTGGGGCTCACTAAGTTGCTGAGGCTGGCTTTGAACTTGTGATCCTCCTGCCTCAGTCTTTAGAGTCACAGGGATAACAGGCATGCACCACTGTGCCTGGTTTCTGAAGGTGATCTTCATGTGTTATTTTCATATGAACTTTGCAAAATGTATTGTTGATGTCTCCAAAGTCATTCTGTGTTCAATTGATTGGGATGAACCTCTTTTAGAAAATGACTGCCTTGTTTTCATGTCCCTCATTGCTTTGAATAAGCAGGCTGTAACTGTAAATTTTAACTGGCAAAAAGAGTAGTGGCCATGATAGTGAAGAGATTTTATGATCCATTTTTATTATACTTCTTTACACTGGAAGGCAATAATCACTCTTGGCATTTATAGAGTGCTTTGTATTTTTGAAGCACTTAACAATCATTAATTACTTTATCTCATTTCCATCTCAAATGGGATAGGTTGCTTAGCATGACAGGGTCACAGAAGGACAATAAAAGATTAGAAACTTACAATGTTAGGCAGTTGATGTACTGAGGAGAACAAAGTTCTTTGTTTTCACATCATTTATGGGAAAAAGGAAAAGAGAAGAAGAAACCATATACATAGGTGCTCACTGAGAAGCATTGCACTTGTTTCTTATTTTTTATTAATTTAGAGGACAACAGGGTGGTTTGAAATTTCACACAATTCCAAAGAGTGGATGAAAGAAAGCAGGGCTCCTCAATACTTTTATTTCTAGGAAAGTGACTATTATAAACCAACCACAGGACCAGAAGTGGGGGTTCTTACCACATGTACTGATTGTAGTAATTAACAAAAGCTAACATTTATTGAACACTGTTGGGTCAGGAACAAACATGGCTATACTTAGGCTCCCTCACCAAGACTTCCGGTGGGCCATGTTATGTTTTTAGTGTGTAGCCAAGGCTGGTAATCAGTTATGTTATGGTTAGTCAAAGCCAGAAACACTGTAATTCAGTGTATAGATTCAAGGTCATAAACATTAAATTGTGAGCATGTGCCCTCTTATGTAACCTGTTGGCAGTGTTCCTTCTTTGTTTGGTCTGCATATAAAAGGGGCCTATGGTAATTGGCCAATGGGGCTAATTGGGACAAAATGAAGACTAAAAGGAAACTGGGGGCTAAAACTGAAGCTGGGGGCTGGCTAATGGCTATGGTCGCCTCCAAATAAAGGATGACCAATAGCCCCACCATGCTGCACATCTTTCAATTGCCAGATCTTCCAGCCTTGTTTTCCTGGGTCAGAGCTCCCTCATGACAAACACTGAGCCAAGTACTCTATAATCCACTATCACATTCCATCCTCACAACAAAGCTACAAGTTGGAACTATTAGTGCCACCAATCAACAAAGGAGGAATCTGAGACTTAGAGAAACTAATTTGTTTAGGATAAATTGCTCTCCGGGTCATAACTCACTCCCAAACCCTTGGATTAACTCACCTGTACTGCTTCCCAGATGATCTGCCTATTCCTTGATGGAAATACACTGGGTAACAAGCATGACCTGGGAATGAACTCCTTGGTTTTCCAGAGAAATGATTCTGAACTCCAGTTGAAGAATTCTGGTGGAAGAAATAAGTGATGGTGAGTACCTAGTCTCATAATCCAGCCTCCAAATATTTGATAAAATTGCACTAAAAGGACTTGTTTCTCTTTCATACTGGGGACAAAAGATTCCCATAGCTTATTGTCTAGACACTGGATAGGTTCTATCTTTACAGGCCACAGAGTTGTTTCCATTGATCAACCTTAAGAAAAGAAGGCTGTGTTTAACCACTAGCTGAAGGTAATGGCTGAGCACTTGGTTAGCACATGCGGCCTAATAAAACAATCAAGAGCCGGTCAAGATGACTTCCTGAGTAGGGTCTGGTGAGAGGTATCAACTATAAAGATGACTGCACATTTCACCAAGAACTACAAATGGGCAGAGAAGGCATTCACGAAACACTACTTTTGAGTACGTGTAAGAATATGTATCCTGGACTTGAGGGGAGAATACTGTCTTAGAAATTATTACTGAGACAGTGCTTCTAGACTAAGCCCTGATCAGCAGAAAGCAATGCCAATGATCTCACAAGGCCCTCATAACTCAAGCCTGGAAGTATCTAGTAGTCCCAGGGAGCTTCAGGGATGGTGGTTGAGACACTGGTGAACTTTGAACATCTGTGATTTCTCTGTTTGCTTAATGCCTGATAGCCTTTGGTCTGCTAATAAATCTCCTTTATGCACAGCTTGACCTCTGCACTTCCAAGGGGAGGGATTGGAATCAGCCTATGAGGAAAGAGAGGCTCTAGGATTCTGGGTGGGAGCTTGAGTAAATAAAAGGGTACCCTTGGAAAAGAACTTGCCCTTTGCGTCTCATCTGCCTTTGACATGAGGTTGGAACATTAACCATAATTTTTACCCTTTTCCTGTCTCATAAATTGTGCTGTGCATTTCTTAATCTTGTCTGCTATGTTGAAATTTACTAGATCAGAACATAAAAAGCATTAAGCATGAAAACTTGAGATTCTTGTCCCTTTCTAAGCTCTGGAAAATTCTGAGCTCAGATTAAAACCAAGAACTACAAGATTAAGTGATCAACAGAAGGATGACTTCAGTGGCAATGTGCTCTATATGCCAGGAGAGAATAAAGATTATACTTAAATTTGATGAACTCTGTTCAGAATTTTGGACTTCGTGGGGGAACTGATTACCTTCTTCAAGTGTCTCAGTTGGAAGTATACACTGGGAAAAGGGGTGTAGATAATCTTTACTGATTTCACAATTTCCCTTAGGGTCTGCCATTTGAACACTCATCAGTGATATAGCAAGAAAACATCTCTGAATCAATATTTTTAGACAAAGTCCCATTACCATCTGTTAATTGAAAAATAATTTTCAGATTTTCTGTAAATCAGGAGCTCCTTGGGTAACACATACATGTGGAGAGAAAAACAACCAGCTGAGAGGTGATTTCTTTCACTATCATAATTCTAATTTCTTTCCTATTGCCAGTTCCCATGCAGATCCAAGTCACATAATAATTCTTCCATAGGGCAGAGCTTTACAGCTTATGAAGCATCCCAGGGATATTAATGCATAAGAATTATTGGATTCTTCCTCATACTGGATATGATCCAGGACATAGAGCACTCATAAGAAAAGGGAAATTGGATATCAATATGTGGGGGGAAACCCTCAATCTAAATCTCAAACCCTAGATGAAACTTATCTCAAATGGATCATAGATCTGAATATCAAATATAAGGCTATAAAATTTTCAGAATGCATAGAACATATTTGTGACCTTGGGTTATACAAAAAGTTTACAGATATAGCATCAACAGCTTGATCCATAAAATGAAAAACATGGCAAATTGAACTTAATCAAAATTTAAAATTTTTTGCTTTGCAAAAGTTATTGTCTGATCAAGAGGACTGAGGAGGGAAGGGAAAGGGAGAATACTGGGGAATGATATTGTCCAAATTATGTTGTTATATTATGTGCATGTACAAATATGTAACAATGAATCCTTATTTTATATACAACTGTAATGCAATAAAAATATGGAAGAAAGACACTGTCTCAAGAACAAAATATAAACTAGAGACTGGGGAAAAATTATTGGCAAGTCATATATACAATAAAGATCTTGTATCAAGAATATGTGTGTGTGTTTGAATATATATACACAACAAGAAACGAATTAATTTTTAAAAAGTAGATAATAGGTTTTAACAGACATTTCATCAAAGAAGACATGCAGGTGACAATCAGGTGAAAAGATGTTCAACATTATTAACCTTTTAAGAAATGAAAATTAAAACCATCATTTGCACTACATATCTGTTAGGTTGGTGACACTGAAAAATACTGACAATACCAAGTGCTGGAAGGATCTCTCATGCTTTACTTCTGGGACTGCAAAATGATGTAGTCATTCTGGAAAACAATGTGACAGTTCCTTCAAAAGTTAAGCATATAAGTACATTAAGATCCAGTCATTCTATTCTTGGATGTCTGCCCTAGGGAAAACAAAACAAAACATATGTTCTCACGAAATACTATATAGAAATGTTTATAGCAGATCTATTTACAAACTCCCCAAATGGAAACACCCCAAGTATCCTTTAGTGGGGGAATGGATAAATAAACTGATAGGTTCTTACAATTGGGTACTGCTCAACAATAAAAGGAACAAACTAGTGATACATGCAATAAGGATAAATTTTGAAGAATCATGCTGAGTGAAAGAAGTCAATCTGAAAAGGTTACGTATGATTCAATTTATGTTACATTCTGGAAAATGCAAAACTGTAAGGGAGAGAAAAATCATCAGTATACAATGGGTTAGAGGAAAAGGTGTGATTATATATGGATAAAAGGGAAGTTTTCTGGGATTATGAAACATGTTTCCATTTGTAAATAAGGAAATTGACTTGCTTAAGGTCATTTAACCAATGAACAATAGGTTCTGAACTAGACATGATTTTTTCCATGTTGTCATATGAGAAATCTTCAAAACCTAATCCAAATTGTGTATTAGTAGGCATTTGGCTGCAAGAAACAAAACCCCAATTCAAAGTGATTTAAACAAGGACATTAATCATTTCACATAACAAGATGTTCAATGGTTAGGAAGGTCATTAGGTTGGTTGATTTTTAAATTTAATAATGTCATAAATGACTGAGACTTTTTCCTTTTTTCCACTCTGCCAACCACAACTTCATTCTAAGGATACTCCCTCTCATGTCCACAGGATGGGTACTGGTCTCAGACAGGGATACAAACTTCTTTGTTCAGATGCAGTAGAAAATATAACACCTGCAACCATTTCACAGAACTTGGAAGACAACTAAAGGATATACTGCATGCAAATGTTGTAGTTTCTTTAGGAGGCTAGACAACTAGCTATAAACATTATTTATGTAATTAGTAAACTCTGAAATAAACCAGAGCTTCTCACTGCAGTAACAACCATTTTCCTTATTTGTATAAAGCCCAAATTTGCAATAGTTTCTTCAGTCATAGATACACTAGGCTATTAAACACTGTTTGTTGAGCAGTTTCCCAAGCACTGTCATAAGTCATTTTATAAAAAAATTTGTTGGATAGATAAGGACTCTGAGGGTCTCAAGTAACACGACCAAGTTCACCATCAGTCAGTGACTGAGTCAGAGGTCACATTTGATCTTCAAGCATTGTTTTCTTCATTCTTTTTTATATCACATTGATTCCCTATTTAGTGCTTGGATTTTACTAGGGATATAACTGGAGGAACATCATGTTAAGCAAAAAAAGTCACACAAAGAAAGACAAGTATCATGTTTTCTGTTAATAAGGGAATTAAAGAAACAAACAAGATGATCTGAAGATAGAAGAGGGACTACAAGGGACTGGGAAGAGGGTTGCAGGTAGTGGGGAGAAAGGGAAGGGGAAGAGAGTAGAAAAAGGAAGGATGGACACAATAATGCATGTATGGAAATATTCCATTAATTTGTATGATTACTATGTGTTCATCATAATAATAAAAAGAAGTGTCAGGTATGTCAGGGATGACTGAATGCCAAGAAGGTACAAACAGGACACGCACACTCAAGGCTGTACATTTTTCATGGCATTCTTGGCGGCAGCAGGACTTCATTTAAATGGTTAATGGATGGGGCAGCCTCCTTCTTTCCATTTGTGAATCATTGGTCGTTTCCCTATATACTCTATTTATCCCTGCCTCTGTGTCTACTCAATGGTTTCTTCATTGCTGTAAAATCCTTTTAGTTCCTTCAAATTTTGAAAACTCCCCAGTTCTTGCAATTCATCAAAGATCAGTGCCACCTCCTTCAGAAAACCTATCTAATGCCTATCCTCTGATGGTGGAAGCTGATTGAGGGTCAAAGCAAGCTGGACGATCTCATGTGGCCTGAAGAAGGGAGTAGATAACAAGTCCCTCTCCCCTGGTTGGGATGTGTGGGGTCCAAGGACAGAGACAAAAGTTGTATCCCAGAGTCATTCCAAATGATGGATTCCATGTGGGAAGGGACTCTCCTATCACTATATTCCTCAGAGCTCACCCAACACAACTATTGTTGGAGGCAGAAAAAATATGACTTATTGGAAGACCGAATAAACAAAGGGAACCAGGTAGGAAGTCAAACAAGGAGTTGAAGCTGAATTAGAGAAATAAAGGAGGACTCAACAAGAGCCCCTGGATGAATTCTGAGGATGAACAACAAAGCCAGTAAGGTAGATAGGCTCCACATATGGCTTAGTCAGTGAGATAGCCTATCTTTTCAGATCCAGTGAAATTACCTTTAATCTCATTCCACATCACGTGCGGCTACTAATCTCCATGGACAGCATCAGTTTCCCTTAGTCCCCTCTAACTTTGAGCCCCTACTTCCTTAGAATTAGGATTTGTGGGTTGCTTCTGCATCTCAGAAGCGGTATCCACGTTCTCTAGCTCAGAACTGCAAACACTTCTTGACCTCTCCCCAGCATTGCTCATGCAAGTTGTTTGTGTGGTTAGCACAATTTGCTGGCGATAATAGGGTGACGATAGGCGCTTTCTGTTAGCATGCAGTTTGGCCTCTTCTCCCTCAGCCTCTGTGCAAACATTCAATTTCCCTCCCTGTATTACGTGAGCAGTTTTGCTCTCTGGAACCTATCCAACAACTGGCTGCGTTTTGCCTCTTCGAAGATGCTTTACTGTCTTTTCAAACAAAGCAACCGTCTATTCTCCTACTTGGCACATTCACTTTCTACTGTCTCATCTCTGTGCCTTTACAGTTGCTTCTGCCTCAAATATTCTTTTCCAGAATAGAAGATTTGGCAAAGGTTCAGAAATTTGTCTTTCTCTCTATCTGACATCATTCTCCATAAGCAGAAGGGAAGAATGTCAAGATTTATTTCTCTGCTAATATCAATTATGGCATCACAACTATCTTTGTCTCTGAAGTGGCCGTAGTTGGTTCTAAAATCACACTAATTTTTGTATTCTACAGACTTCTAGCAAGTGCTGTCCTAGCTTGGCTAAGTCATATAAATTGACCAGAAGAGGGGGCACCCATTCCTTTCCCTTCTTCCTAGCCTCCCGCCCTTCCTATCTTGGAACACTGCCCTTTCCCTGTGATGCTGGACAAATTTATCCGGAACTCTTCCATGGGACTGTATTACGGATATTTATTTACAAATATTATCATCTTTCTTGAAATGTAAACTTCCCAAAGGTGAGATCATTTCCTTTTCTGAAATTCTAGTCCAGCCCAGTATCTGACACAATAGACTTTGGAAACATCCAATTTATAGCTATGGATGGATGAATGAATGTGAAGCTATGGATGATGCCTTGGTGATCTGGAGAGGCTGCCAGGGGAGGAATATATAGTACTCACTCCTCACTTCTACTGACTGTCAGCTCCTGATAGGACCAATAAGCAGTTATTTATTTGTTGAAAACCTACTATGTGCAAGGCACAAGGGGAGCTCCAAGACTGAGATCTTTTTATCATACCTTTGTCCCATCTCTAGCTTCCTGTCACACACACACACACACACACACACACACACACAAAGCTTCCAAGCCTCTTCTTTCTATTTGCTTTTCTGGAAAGGCTGGGAAAGTGGTAATCAGTGGAAATACTCAGGGCTGTCACATCTACATTTGGGGTTCTGCACTGCCAATTCGCATTTTCTGAATGAGTTATTTCTATGTACCTTCACAGCAGCCAGCACTGCAGTGCCTTGCATACATTATATGCTCAATGGGTACTTGTCAACTGATTTTATACAAGCATATGACAGTATAAATACATTATGAAAAATGAGGAGGCTGGGCACTAAAAGAATCAGGGTTCTTTTTCAAAAAATACAGCAGTGGAATTAGGCTTAAAGTTCAAATGCTCTTGCACCCAGCCCTGCAGTATCTGTAGCCAGGACAAACGGTTAAGGTGTTTGAAAGGTGATCCAACCTTTGCCCCCTTCCTGCAATTGAAAGCATTCAGAGTTTTGAGGTGGCTCCCACTGGCTGACTTTCTGTGGAGTTTTCAAGAACACAGAATTATTCTTTACACTATCAAAAGAAGATGCTGTTTAATTTGAGGATCCTGTTGAACAATGCTGCTCTTAGAAATGGTCACAATTTTGTGGTACGAAATTTTCGGTAAGTGACAGTCATTTGGGTCTGATTTAGGAACCATAGCGATAAATGTATTCTGCAGAGAAGAGCAGTTGTAAAAGACGTCTTTGCAGAGTGTAACACCACAGTCTATCTTACGTGAGACATCTTTCTCTAATTCCAGCTAAGCTTTCATTTCTCAGTCTTTTGGAATCAGATTTCATTGTGCACTGGGTTGGGGGAAGCTAACTGTGGCAGGTATAACAGACTAAATGCTCTTGACATCTTCCATTTGTGTACATTTGAAACAAGCAACTGACTGAAGGAAATGAGAGGAACTGATTTACGCAGGGCCTTCAACTTGTATTTGGGTTTTCTGGAAAATAATATATCACTCTAGGGTTTTGGGACTAATCAGTTCCTTTTAAAAAATGAACTCCAAAGAACAACTGGGAAAATATTTACAAAGCTACAGTAAAAGAGCCTTATATGTGATGGGGATAACTGTATTTTTTTTTTTACAAAATCCAAATTTGAAATTCATCTCTAAAATTGTTTGTGGCATGTGCAAAGGAGGTTGCCTCCAATGAATTCATGATAAAATCTTACATCCTGCTTGCAACCATTGAGCATGCATGTGGTTGAAGGTGGCATGGACAGTGGCAGTGGAGAAGGGGGAAGAGTGAGCAGGGAAAATGAGTTAGCTGGGTAAGCAAGGTCATCAGGTGCAGACATGTTTGCCAGGAAGCTTCTAGAGTATAGTTGCCTGTTGACGATCAGAATTTTCCTAGAGCCTCTTTATACTTAACAAACTCAAAACGACCTGACTTCCTAAAGGAAGAAGGTTTTGGTCTGAAATTTTCTCCTACTATTAGGAAGTGGACCTAATCTGACAGTGGCCCTGGGCCTCACTTCTCAGGACCACCTGACAACTCTAGGTTCTCTGGACTCCACCATTAGCTCTCCTTCTCCTCCTCCCTATCCTTCTCTCTCTCCCTCTCCCACCCCTCTCTCTCTCTCTCTCTCTCTCTCTCTCTCTCTCTCTCTCTCTCTCTCTCTCTCTCTCTCTCTGGTACTGGAGATTGAACCCAGGGGCACTTTACTACTAAGCTACACTCCCAGCCCTTTTAAATTTTTTTTTTAATTTTGACAAAGGTCTCACTAAGTTGATTAGGGTCTTGCTAAGTTGCTGAGGCTGGCCTTGACTTGCCATTCTCCTGATTCATCTGCCCAAATTGCTGGGATTATAGGCATCTGCTACTGCTCCTGGCTAGCACCACTTCTTTGGCAAACATAAGGCTCTTGGAAGTCAGAATGACATAGTGAATGATGATATAAATCGAGTCCATAGTATTAGACTTAGGTGAGACTTCATAGCTATGAAATAATGTCTTCTCTTATTTTATAGATAACATAAATGAAGTCCACAGAGATTATGGGGTTTACCAACTAGTGCCAGAGTTAGACCACAAAACCCAAGAATCTAAAGAAAACTCAGATTTTGGAGTCTAACAAACTAGGTTTCAGACCTGGAACCACCACTAACAGGCTATATGACCTTAAGCAACTCATTAATCTGTAATGTTGCTTCACCTATAAAATGGGAAAGGATAATACTGGCTCTGCCCACATTATAAGGTAGTTCAGTCATTAAGCCTACAGAAATTCATTGAGCACCTATTTTTTTGCCATGCTCTATGCAAGATTCTGGAGATATAGTAGTAAATAAGGTAAAAATATACTTCATTCCAGCCACATGAAGTCATAGTCTAGTGATAATCAATGAGACAGTGTGTGAAACCTGTAAAGTAACAGATCAATGTCCATTGTTTCTTTATTATTTTATTCCATTGAGTTACATCAGATAAAAATGTGATGGAATTTTATTCCTTAGTTTTTAACAAAGAAAAAAACACATCGAGCTGAAAATACTCTAACTAATGGATAACCAAAACTTTAAACTTGTACTGTTCTTGGAAAATCACTGTTGTTTGATTTTTTTAAATGATTCTTGCAGATTAAATTTGGCAGGTAAAACTTTTTCCAAATAATTGGATATGCACTAATATTCTCTTCTCTATATCCAATTAGCTAGACTACATTTCTGAAAATCCTGGTTAGCTATCTTTCACAGTGAGGGGGGCTAGGGCAAAATACGGCTAAAGCAAGTCAAATCTATACTTGCTGTTTGAAAATAAAAAAGCCTCAAGTCACCCAGGTTGTGAGAAATCCAATAGTGTGTCTCCATTGAAAAATAAGATATCATTGAAACGGTTTCAACATGGTGTTCTCATGTGGTACAGGTATTTTTCTTTCCTACTATTTTGTTTAGCCACACTACCTGCCAGCTAGATAAATTCAGAATTTCTGATCTTTAATAAGACCTACAACCTTCCATAAAAAAAAAAAAAAAAAAAAAAACTCCCTTCAATGACAGAGAAAAGTTCCTGGGAAAATTTGTGTTATAGTTCTACACTTTTATTTTGATTTTCAGCCTTCCAGTGGTTCAGACATGTAATCCCAAAGACTCAGGAGGCTGAGGCAGAAGGATTGCAAGTTCAAGGCCAACTTAGTGAGGTCTTGTCTCAAAATAAAATATACAAAGGGCTGGAGTGATGAAGTGCCCCTGGGTTCAATATCCAATATAAAAAAAAAGTCATGGAGTTCCTTATCTTTTTCCCATCTCTTGGAGAAAGGGAAAGATCTTTGTTATGCAAAATACCATGTGAGTTTACCACTAGAGAGTAATGGGAAATAGGTGGTTAGGGTTTGGCAGTGCCACAAAAAAAAAAAAGGATTGCACAGTTTTGAAGTGAGGAGCCATTTTGCCTTGGACATGATAAAAAAACAGCTGAAGTGAGACTGAAACCATCTACACAGGCCCCTGGATCAATCATTTTTAGTCAATTAATTTTTTTTTTTTACAAAATCAATAAGATCAGACACCAAGACTGCTGAAAACATCCAATCCACAGGCTTTCCATCTCACAAACAAGGCTCTGGAGCCTGGCTATGTTTGGATAATAGTGTCCTATGATTTGTTGCCTATTAGGGAAACCACTTAGAGCTTTTAAAGAAACCACTAAAAATCTCTTTCTTTATCAGAGAAGACCAATTTGTAAGCGCAGTTCAATTTCATCTCACAAATAGAAATTTCTTCAAAGAATATTGAGCTAAGCCACCAATTCTGTAGAGGTTATGGATTGGAGCTGGAGGTGACTGGTTTTCAGCTATTTCATTCCAGACCTCTATAAGGACTCACATAACTCATTATGTTCCCTTCATCCCACACACATGCCCATCTGTACACATGTGGACACACAGACAAAGCAATTACAGACCTTCCATTCTCTTGTATATAGGAGAGAAAACAGTGCTCTTTGATTATTCACATTTTATGTTGAAACTTAAAATGAATGCCTTTTGAAAAAAACATATATCCTAACTTGACTTTAGAAAACCATGTAAGAATGATACCAGGACTGGAATGGAGACATGATGTTTCCTTTGGCCAACAGTAGAATTGTTTTCCTAGTTTTAGCAATTGAACTAAAAGAAAAGAAGACATTTATTTTTAGCAGTTTCAGATTTCCAACCTTTAAATAATGAATCTACCTAAAGTGAGCCCTCATCCAAATTCTTTGAATCTCAGAGAATTTCCACAAATTTAGAATATTAACAATCTAAGGTATTTTAGAAACACTGTGTCACTCAGTTATCAATAGTAATTTATACTGCTTATGGGCATAAGGAAAGAGTAAGGAAAATTTCAAGGGAATTCTGGTTAAAATTGTTATAGATGCTAAAAATAAAATTAATAATTTTGGAAAAGATTCATAGCTTTTTTTACATCCATGGGATCATTTAAAGGTTTTGTGAAAATAAAGTTGCTTTTCCTTGCTTACTTCCTAATATGCCTTTGTGAGAATGAGAGAAAGGGATTAAAAAGAACTGAGAACTGAGAAATATTGTGTTTGTAAACCTCATGAGCATTGTGGAAGATGAAGACATGGAGAATCATCAATTTAGTTCATTTTCTCAATTTTTTCAGATGAGTAATTGAAATCAAAGATGGCAAACGACCTTCCCAAGGTCATAGTTTATTCCTCCAACTGGGCCAAACTAGGGCTACAACTCAACTTATTAAAGTCACAGTTCTTTTCATTATGCTAACTTTGGTCCCTCCAAATTGATCAGGTTGGCCAATCCACCTTTGCCCAATATTCTTTTTGATGTATGACCAGAATATCTCAATAAAGAAAAAACCCAAGAAAATATGCCTTAACTCTTGCATTAATGAAAGGTGAAGAAAACATCAATTTCAGCCATCAGGCCTATTGGCCCTCTCTTCTGACTCCAGAAGCTAAAGTCTTTATCTCAGATTCTCAGGGGGTTCAGAATACCATTTGACACTGAAGTTTTTCCTATTCTGGCAAAGTCAGTTTCTGACTGACCATATTTTACTCAAATCAAGCACTTTCTTTTCCAACAAAATGCAGTTATACCAGAGAATCCATTCAAGTCTCTCCCATCCCCCAATTTACCAGATTTGGAAAATGCAGACTCAAGCAATGAAAGGCTTCATTTTGGTAGTAGCAAATACTCTTCCATTTTCTAACTAGTAAGATATTTGGGCAAATCTAATTCAAGAATCTATTATTACCTTGGCTTAGCTTCTTAGCGTTCAGTGATTTGGGGTTAAGAAATCTCTGTAATTACTTTTTCAAGGGGTAAAATTAATATAAGGAACAAGTCATGCCTTTTTTCAAAGGCTCTGGCTCTAATCAGCCTGCAAATGACATTTTAAAAAATCTTTATTTTATTTTGTTTTTTGATTGACACATAATATTAGTACACATTTATGAGGTGCAATGTGATATTTTGATTCATGTATATATTGGATAGTGATCAACTCAGAGTAATTAGCATATCCATCACCTTGACAGTTTTGATGGAAAATCTGTATGTGGCTCCCATTGTTTTCCCAAATATTGTCTCCTCCTTATTATGTGTGAGCTAAAGAATGATAATATGCTGTAGGTCTGGTTTAGCAATGCAATTTCTTGTTTCCTTCTGGCTTACTTCTTGCATACTTGTACAACATAAGAAGACCAAACTTTTGATGGAAGGATGATAGTGATTTGGGCCTTGGTTCTGGAATTTGTGATCGAGAGTAGACTGTCTCCAATCAAGGCATGGAGTCTCTATAGGAACTTAATGACTTTATAGCAGCAGTTCTGACTAATTCAAGTGTGCATTTATCACCAAAAAGCAAGAAAATGCTTGATACAGACCAGATAAAAAGAAGCCCGTGTTAGAGGCATTTTGACATGGCCCAATTGTGGAGCTCTAATTCTCTAATTTTTATTAACTTTGGAAAGAGGTGTGGCAGTTTCATTTTGGAGCCAAAGGGAGGTCTATGAGGAGATAGTAAACAGGATAGGAATTTTAAGTAGGACCATTGTGTTTGCTTTCCTTCCAGTGATAAATTTTCCTGGTTAGTTCTTGATATCTCTGAAAAACAACTCTTTCCCAAGCTACCATTTCCTGCCCCACCTCTTGGATAGAATTGAGGGAGGTGGTGACTACTCTAATGACTTTTCAACCATATAAACAGCATGACCCCTTCATCAGTAGAGCTACAATTTTTTAAGTTTTCTAGTTAATCACTCAAGTCCTTGCATACTGGTGTGACAAGATGTCCAGTATCCATTTCTCTACCATTTTTGTTCATAAGAACCCTGAGGACTTATTCTCTCCAAAAGGGGTTTGTCAATCACTATTGCTGTACTTCACATTCACCCTTCACCATGCTATGGGCAAACACTGTTCCCACTTGGTCTTCTCTCCAGTTTTATAGGTTGGGAGCACTTTACTCAGGGAAATGTTCTTAAGATACAAGGTTATAATGCTTTTATTTCATGAATGTATGTCCAACCATTGTTCCAAGTAGGATAACTACTATACCAGACTAGTTGGTCCCTAGAACCTTTCAGCTTTAGCAACACTGTGGTCCACAATCAATTGTCCTCCATGACTCTTTTATATTGGTACCATGAATTGAACCCAGGGGTTCTCAAACACTGAGCCACACACCCCAGTACTTTTTATTTTTTTGTTTTGAGATAGGTTCTTACTAAATTGCTTAGGCCCTTGCTAAGTTGCTTGAGTCTAGCTTTGAACTTGAGATCCTCCCACCTCAGCCTCCCCAGCTGCTAGGATTATAGGCATGCATCACCACACCCAGCCCTCCATGACTCTAAAGCCTTGTGTTTAGCCTGGTTCATGGACTACATTTGCTCTTTCCTCAACTTGTTTTGAAGGCTCTTGGTGTCTTTTCTTGGATCAGAATTTGGTCAGGACATTGAAAATCCATCATGGTAAATCTCTCTAACATCATTCCCAGAAATCTACTGAATTTGATTTACTTGGTCCCAAAGATCTACTATCATTTTTTCATCCATTTACCTGAATTATTTATTGAGTGCCTACTCTATCCCAACTACTGCAGTAAACACTGGGTATATACGAGTGAATAAAACAGGTAGAGTCCCTGACATCATGGATCATCTAACCCAATGAGGAGTTTAAGGTAAGTAACAGACAGACACAATAATGTATATTAAAAACCATGACAAATGTTATGAACAAATTGAAGGGAAAATTAAGAATACTTAGCACTGTTAGGGAAGGAATCTCACAGGAGATAGTATTTAAGCTCCTAGCCCAAAGAGAAGGAAACTGCCTTGGAGCTGAGGGGAGAGTGTTTTAGATAGAAGAAATGACATATCAAAGTATCCTGTCATGAGAAAGCATTTGGAGTAAAGGCTGCCTTTCTTCTGCATTGTTTCAGTATGCATGAATTTTAACTACCACGGTTTGGTTAATAGCACTAGTATCCCAAGAATACAGTTCAAATTTTCATTACCATTAATTATAAGTAATTATAAAAAGAAAAATCTTCATTGCTAATTCTTTGGTCCACAAATCAGTATGTGATTCACAGATGTGCATCATGATCAGTGACCAATCACATCACTTCTTTCGAGTCTGTTGGTAATTGGTCACTGCTCACCTATTATTCAGTTCACATAGACAGCAAAAAGTGTAGTTGTGCTGCCTCCTTTTCTCCTAGTGATAAACCCATGGACATTTTATGAAAATGGATAATCAGAAGAGGGAATTGCCAGCTGGCATGAAAATTCAGTGGAGAAATAGAAAGTGATAGCACTGCAAGTTAAATTTGAATTGAATGTAGATAGAATTATGGAAGAAGCAGCTGATTGAGACATTGTTGACCCTGCCTCTGTTCCTCTGTTTGAGAAGCACTAGATATACAGCCAGAGGAATTTAGTGAAAACAAAGCTATTGACGTAAATGCTGAAAATGGTTGTGATGAAAAGGATAAAGATGTCCCAAAGAATGTTATTTGTGAATTAATTAAATAAATTGAACTTCTTCCTCCTCCTCCTCCTTCTTCTTCTTCAAAAAAGATGTCCCAAAGGAAGTGACAAAACACTTGACATTAAAGGAATTCTAAGAGATGTTACACAACATTGAAAGTGCAAAGGATAAAATGTTGGAAGTTAGTTCTAAATTGGAAAGGAATATGATAATTCACCGAAGCACAGAAAAGATGCTTGCTCTATAGCGTAAGTTATATGATTAGGAGGCAAGCACCTTGAAATCTACTTCCGACAATTTTTGCAAAAAAATAAAATACTATGATTCTCAGTGTTTCTTTTAAAATTGTGGTGTAGCAAATATACATAAGTTTTACTTTTTTTCACTTCTGTACACATTTGTAATGGGCAATAAAAGTGTTTTTAATGCTTTAACAAAAATATTTAAACTCATGGAATGACACTAGGCCCTAGGCACAGTAGTTCAGGCATGTAATCCCAGAGACTAAGGAGACTACGGCAGAAGGATTGCAAGTTCAAGGCCAACCTCAGCAACTTAGTGAGGTCCTGTTTCAAAATAAAAAAATACAAAGGGCTTGGGTGGTTAAAAAAAAAAAAAAAAAGTCGTGGAATGATCATGATTTTCCTCACTAACTAATTATTAAGGTTACTTTGTACAGTTTCAGATTTAATGGATATTTATAGTCTTACACTGCTTTGCAAAGCCAGAATGGCCTACCTATTTTTTAAAAAGCAAGCCTTGGAAGACATTATGCTACATAAAATAAGCCAGTCACAGAAGGACAAACATTACATGATTTCACTTATATGATGTGTCTAAAATAGTCAAACTCATAGAATCAGGTGATACAATAGTGGTTGTGAGGGTCTGGGGAGTGATAGCTATCCAGAGTTGTTCAATGCACCTAGATTGCAGTTATGTAAGATGAGAAAAATTCTAAAGATTGGTTGTACAACTTAGTGCCTATAGTTAGCAATATGTACTATGCCCTTCAAAATTTGTTAGGAAAGTGGATTTCACGTTAAATGTTCTTACTGAAAAACAAACAAACAAACAAAAAAACCAAAAAGGGACACCCGAAGCTTTGGTGGGGCGAGCTTATCTGTTGCCTGTTTATTGCTGGTGCAATCTCAGGGCAACAAGACAGAGCAAATTATCAGCAGCCATTATCATGGAAGAGAGTTTCTTCTGACACATATACTCCAAGGAGAAGTACAAAAATACAATTTCTGTTCTATATAAATTTGAAAATCAAAGGTCTCGACAAAAATGAAAGATTCGAGTAGGATGTTTGCTCTTTCTACCTTTGTCAGTGGAGAGAGAAACTGTAGCATCTCACAATATAATCTCAACAGCAGGCCATAAATCTGAACCCTAAACACAAGCTTAACCTTACCTCCATCTCAGAAACTTCTCAAAGTGTGTAAGAACAAATATGACGAAGCCACAGAAATCTTATACTCCTTAAATCTGTCTTTTTTTTTTCCAGCAAGGGAATGGTAATAAGAACTAGAAGGTGGAGGTTTTGAAGTAGTAAAGGAAAGTTCTCCCTTTTCCTGTATCCTTTCATGAATTTGGGGAGAAAAGTTTAGATCCTTGAAAATCTTCCATTTCCTTTTTATTTCTAGTTCAATTTCTCTGAGTTTCAACAAAAAAACAACATAATTTTAAAACCTATGATATTATTTTAAATGAAACTTGTAGTCCTATGATGATTGAGAAGGGAAGTATATGACAAAATCTTACAGGAGATGAGAGTGGCAGAGGATATTGAATCCCTTACATTCAGCTTTTGTGAGCTCCAAAGTAACTAGAAGTCTGAGCTTGAGTTCTAGGAAAAAACTAAGGCCTTGAAATTAGATCAGTAGTTGCTCTTCCTGTTGTTGGTGAGCTGTAGTGATGTTTCTCAAATTCCTGAAACATAGGAGTAGACTTTTCCAGCAAAGTATTTTTCTTCTTTTAAAATAATGCTGGAGGAAGTCTTAAGCTATGGAATAGTAACTTGTTTATGTAAAACATGGAGTCAAAAGAGTGTATCTTCTTAAATTACACGTTGCTTTGATCTTATTTCAGAGTTAAAAAAAAATTCAATACTGCCCTAAATGTGAATTGTTAAAGATTAAGCTACCATGCCTCATTCCAGGCCAGATATGTAAAATAGATCTTACAGACCCTCCAAAGGCTCCAGTTGACCCTGAATGAATATCCATCAATGAGTCTACTTCTCAACAGTGTCAGTACTGGTATATTCCAAGTGCTGCTTAATATTATCACTAATTAATATTACCAAAGCCAAACACTTAACTTAAATTCTCACATAAATTCAAGTTTCCTACCAAAATGCCATGCCTCCAAAGCTGTTAAAATTATCACAATGAGTACTATGATTGAGATATTATGTATAGTTATATATGCTTTTTGCTAGGGTTACAGTGGAAGGAAGAAAGTGAAGATCTATTATAAAAACTTCTTTAGCCAGCAGAATGTTTTTGTATATTTACAAATGCAATTTTAAAATATGTTGTTCTTCTTAGTCTCGATAGTTTTGTTTATGTTTTGCTATTGGTTAATCTATTAGTACAGTAGATTATAAATAAGTAAACAAACTATAGATCCATGTTTGTAATTTTTTAACATTAGGGGTATGTAATTAGAAATTAAGGACATTATTCACAATAGCCTTAGTTATTACATAGTGTATACATGTATTGGAACATCACATCATACCCATAAATATAGACAATTATTAATTTTCAAATAAAATAAAACAAAACTTTTAAAAAAGGAAAAGTAACCAAAAAAAAAGGGGGAAGAAAAAGAGGAGAGTGTTTTAGAGAATAAGTGTAACCTTTGTGTATGATGTGCCTCCCATGGAGTAGGTACTCTTTCCTCAGTTTAAGCATAGGGGAAGTGATTCCAATGGGACAAATATCCTCAATAGGAGAGATTGGGGGCACTGCAAACAGACGTCAGGCCTATGACTGAGAAAACTAAAGTAAGAAGTACTGACTAATTAGCTGTTCTGACAGCAAAACAAAACAGAAGTCTATTCTGAAATGGACCTGACCCTTGTCAGAGCCATGAATATGGAAGATTTGGAAGGCTTGACATGAACCAGTATGTAGTGGGAAGGAAACCTAGCATGATATTGTTTCAGATCAGGACCAAGAGATCTCCTGGAGAAGTGGAGAAATCTTAGAAAAAAAAGGTGTATCCATAATGGGGTGTGGGAAGGGGGCAAGAATGGAGGAAGGAGGGACTGTATAGAGGGAAAAGAGGGGTGGGAGGGGTGAAGGGAAGGAAAAAATAACAGAATGAATCAAACACCATGACCCTATGTAAATGTATGATTACACAAATGGTATGCCTCTACTCCATGTACAAACAGAGAAACAACATGTATCCCATTTGTTTACAATAAAAAATAAATAAATAAATTTTTTAAAAAGGTGTATCTATCCTTCAATGCCAGAGCAAATGTAATAATGTAATTGCCCACATTAAGAACTGCTGTGAGAGATTCCTGGTGATGATGGAACTCACCAAAGGATCTCCCAAAGCATCCCACAAGACTGAGTCAGTCTCAAACCCCTACACCAGCGCTAGATAGCCAGGACATAACCTTAGAATAGAACCAAACTTTCTATTGGCTCTTAACTTCTCACCTTCCCTTGGTTTCGTTTGGAAGAATGGATGGCAAGGAAACAGAAGCAAGAGCTCATAGCCCTTTTTCCCCCATAGAGGAGGCCTGCTTGTATCAAGCATGAGTTGGAAGAGAAAGGTGTCAACTTGCAGTAAAGTTCTTAAGCTTTTTTTTTAAATAATTCTGTTATTATATTATTATTACCTATTATTTTACTGAGACTCTTTGGGTTAATATAATAAGCAGAGGTCTTCGTGCTGTTTCTGAAAGTTCCTAGAAAAGCTACAGGGCCCATTGTATTTTCATTTAGGAATAAAGAACAAAAACCAAAGCCAAAACACAAGTCTTCAAGAACACATTTGAAAGGGAGTTGGGGGTGTGAAATGGTATTCTACAGTGCATTACAAATTCTGCTTATGCAGTTTAATGATTTTAATAATGATAACTAAAAGGTATCAAATGCATATTACATACCAGGCACTATCTGTTTTTTGTTTGTTTGTTTGTTTGTTTTTTGGGTGCTGGGGATCGAACCCAGGGCCTTGTGCCTACAAGGCAAGTACTCTACCGACTGAGCTATCTCCCCAGCCCCACTATCTGTTTTATATGTGTTAAATGATTTCATCCTTGCCAAAGACCCTGTAGGATTATTATGCTCATTTTCTCAGCAAGAAATTTAGGTGCAGAGAGAAGTTAGGTAACTTACCTGAGGTTCCATGACTAGTAAGTGTCAAAGTTACTCATATGGGCTATTTCAAGTGAATCATGTTATGGTTTGTATGTGAGGTGTCCCCAAAAAGCTCATGTGTAAGACAATGCAAAAAAGGTTTACAAAAGAAATTATTGGGATATAAGAATCTTAACACAAGCAGTGAATTAATCCACTGATGGGATTGACTGAGTGATAACTGAAGGTAGGTAGGGTGTGGCTAGAGGGTGGGTCATTGGGAGTGTGACTTTGGGGTATATGTTTCATCTGGTGAATGGAGTCTCTCCCTCTGCTTCCTGATCATGATGTGAGCTGTTTCCCTCTGCCACACTCCTTCTCCATGATGTTCAGCCTCACCTCAAGCCCCAAAGAATGGAGCTGGCTATCTATGGACTGAGACCTCTGCAACCATGAGCCCCCAAATAAACTTTTCCTCCTCTAAAATTGTTCTTCTCAGGTCCTTTAGTCAGAGCATCAAAAAAGCTGACTAAAATCAGAATTCAGTTTCTTTCCACAAATTCTTTTCTCTCGACCATCCAAAGTACTGGATATCTAAAATATGAATAGTGGCTATATCAGTTTCAAAACACTAACACTTTGTAGGCACACATGAGACTACAGTGAACTTTGTCATATTTTGTTTGATGAATAGAAATGGACCACAGTACAACATTTTTTTTTTTTTGTTAAATCAATGTTTCTCTTCTTCGTTTTCTTCTTTTGTAGGTGTGGACAACCACTACAAAATGAAGTACAGTTGAAGGGTCGTGACCTTCTTACTCTAAAGAACTTCACAGGAGAAGAAATTAAGTACATGCTGTGGCTATCAGCAGATCTGAAATTTAGGATCAAACAGAAAGGAGAAGTACATAACATTTTCTTCTTACCTTCCATTACTACCAATCAGCCTTTTCAAAGGCAATCTTCCCAAAGAATGAGGGAAAATAAAATACATTAAAATTCCTAAACAGTAGCTAAGTAATGAAACCTCACAGTCAAGGTAATTGATCATCACTGAGTGTACAGGCATATAAAAAGCATAAAAATCAGTTATTCTATGACAAGTCATTGCACTCCTTTCATGTGGAATGCTAAAATTCATTATTAACTGGATCAGAACCTAAGAAATCATTTGTCTGGAAAGATTTTATTTTTATACCTCTTTTTTTTCCCTCTGTGTGTTTTCTATCAAGTTAAAAATAAGGATGGTTTATTTTTTCTGGCAATAAATTCCAGTTCTAGAAGCATATCAGATATAAGATTGTTAGGATAATATTTGAAAATTCTCAATGATGTGATGGTGTCTAAAAAGCATTAAATTAGCAAGGAAACAATTAAATGGTAGCCAAGTAGAGAAAGAGATGGAATATGGTGCTTAGCTAAAGCATTATTCTGCATTTTGAGCAATTTCTGTTTGAAACACAGTTAATTAATGCAGTAGCTTCATTTAGCCTGCTTAATTGTGAAAGCATTTTTATATTCCAAGCTTGTTCAAAAGCTTTTTCAAGAGCTTGTTTCAGGTTGATAAAGTTCGACACGACCTTGATTTTCTTATCTAGTTGGCTAGCTCTCCAAGCACCAATGTACAAACAGGGGACAGGAGTGACTCCAGCTGCTGTGCGTTGGTGTTCCCATAGAACCCTTGAAATGAAGAGAGAGGTGTCCTGAGATCCCAGGCCTTTGTTCTTCACAGTCTGTACATGAGGAAGGTTAGCTGGCAGGAATCTATTTGTTCCAGAACTTATCCTATCAGGAAGTCCATCAACAGAAGAGGAAGGAGGAAGAGCTCCACCCCACACCCAAACTCTCCAGATTGTTTTCGAATGACTTCCAGAAACAAAGCCTTTGTATTCCCATGAGAATGCAAAACAGTGTCTAGCTGAAAATCTGAGACTTTCGTTACTGACCTAAATAGGAGTCTTAGTGTTTAGTGATCCAGTAGCTTATTCCTAGCAAAGAAAACACCACAAAACAAACATTTTCAGGGTCATGAACAACTGAATGGGGATTTCAATGGGGTTATGTAAGACAATGGTTCCAATACGAAATATCATTAGACTTTGGAATAAATGCCGAGGTTGAACCCATAATAATTAATATTACTTTCCTAATTGCATGTCAATAAACTGTGGGAGTTACTATTCCCTTTCCTCATTTGTATTGAAAAAGAAAAATAAAACTGCTTTAAATTCACTTTTTAAACAATACTGTGAATATTTATTTGGAAGGGGTGATTAGTTATTCTATATTTTTAGTAATGTAAACAATAAGTTTTGATATATAATCCCCCATGTTGGATGTGAAATATATTTTGCATTTTAATTATATTTTGTCCTTGATTTTCAGTATTTGCCTTTATTGCAAGGGAAATCCTTAGGCATGATTTTTGAGAAAAGAAGCACTCGAACAAGATTGTCCACAGAAACAGGTGAGTCTACTGAAAAACATTTGTGTTAAAGAGGACTTCGACCCACTTGTTGTCAGGTAAGGCCTTGGGAATGTAAGTCAGTGGGGGAATTTGTCCCGTTAGCAACCACAAATAGCAAACATTTTCACTGGGAGCAGCAGTGTAAGCCCATGAATGCTTCTTCCAATTCTCATAAGAAGCTGTGAGCAGAAAGATTAACTTCATCTGTAGGAATTCCATGATTTGAATACAAGTTCCACATAACCCTTCATGTTGAAGGCAAAATGTAGATGGACACAAAAATCTCAGGCCTCAAACTCATGTGAGTAACAAATGTGTCTATTTTGATAACACATGAAGAAATTTTTCTTGTATGTCCCATTTGTGCTGCCTGGTGGAAACAATTGCCACAGTAGGCAATCCTCAGTTGTTTCAGGGTTTTCTTTGTCACTTTCAGGTCCTCTCCCTTTCCCCACAGGCATGGCTAAATCCTGGAGGGTATCTGAATGTCAAGATATCTAGGGATCTTGGTTCTTGGTTATCAGGACTTCATCATCAAATGTCTATGCTAGAATCTGCTGGGACTTCTACATTTCTGTTGGATCTTGGCAATCTCCGATTTACTGCAGGGTCTGCTTCACTCTAATCACAAGACCTGAATATATCTTTGTTTGGTTCTCTCAAATTCTTGATAGCTATCCAAGCCACACTGGGCCCAGAGATACTGAAAGTTTGTCTTTGCTCTATTGTTCCTTCCACAGGCTGGGTGCCAGGGAGCTTTGGAACTGTCACCCCCTCTTAGAGCTCTGTTTTAAAAGCAAGAAACAGTTTTTCTCAGTTCTGGGGTTCTTCAAACTCATCTGAGATTTCTATCATGTTTATTGCCATTTGGAAATTGGCCCGGGGAATACACATCTGGTACAGTGTCAAAGGTCCATCCACTTGTATTTCTGTGGCTTCCTCTCCCTTACTCCCCTTCCAGTTCCCAGTGTTGGAGGCCAGGTGATAAAACAGGAGGAAAAACTGGCTCTGACTACCCATGTGTTCTTCCAAATCTATTGTTTGTGCCTAGAATCCCAGGCTGCTGAAACTCAAATTGCCTCATTTGTCTCAAGCTATTATCTCTGTGATGAGTTTCAAAAAGTCTATTTTGACATTTATAAGCCTTGAATTGCTTCTTTCTTTTTCTCTACATTTCTGCTCCATCAGCCCTCCCTTGAATCCATAATATGACCACTCAAATAGACAATCAGACAAGGTTGAGGAGGAAGTATCACAAACAAAAATATATCAGCTTGTTCTTTTAGTATCATATCCTACCTTATAAGCATCAGAGCTTTCTAGTGCTTACACATAAACAACTACTGTACTACATGTGGTTTTTGTGTTACTTATAATGAATGATCAATAATGAAGTTCATCAATAACAAAACTGAAATTCAGGGGAATTAAGTGACTTCTCAGTTCACTCAATTAATACAAATAGCACCAGGATTCAGATATCAAACCCATTCTTCTTGTTGCTGCAATCCCTTTGCTCCTTGAGAGAAGGAAGCAGGAAGAGGAGAAATATATAAGGTGTCACCTAATTTTAAAAGTCCTAGGAAAAAAATAGAAGAGTATATTTTGCTCTGTAAAGCAACTACCAATCAATAATTCTCAAATTCTGCTCCCTTCTGACACTGGTCTTTCGTGAGTTGGGCAGAATTTTATTTCATCTTTTTCAAAATCTTTAGCATTACAAATTAAAACTACACTGAGATGCCATCTCACTCCAGTCAGACTGGCAATTATCGAGAATACAAGTAGCAATAAATGTTGGTGAAGATGTGGGAAAAAGGTTCACTTATACATTGCTGGTGGAACTGCAAATTGGTGCAACCACCTTGGAAAACAGTATGGAGATTCCTTTGAAAATGTGGACTAGAACTACCATTTGATCCAGTTATCCCACTCCTTGGTCTATACCCCAAAGGACTTAAGATAAGCATACTACAATGATGTCGTACATCAATGTTTATAGCAGCTCAATTCACAATAGCCAAGGTATGGAACCTTGGTGTCCTTCAACAGATGAATGCATAAAGAAAATGTGGTATATATATATATATATATATATATATATACAATGGAATATTAGACTTAAAGAAGAATAAAACTATGGCATTTGCAGGTAAATGGATGGATGTGAAGACTCATGCTAAGTGAAATAAGCCAATCCCCAAAAACCAAAGGCCCAAAGTTCTCTCTGATAAATGGATACTACCCATAACAAAGGAGGGTAGGGAGGGGAAGAATAGAAGTTCATTGGATTAGACAAAGGGGAATGAAGGGAAGGGAGGGAGGATGGGACTAGGAAAGACAATAGAATGAATCAGACATAACCTTCCTTTTTTAAAAAAATAGTTTTTTAGATGTTGACAGACCTTTATTTTATTCATTTATTTATATGCGGTGCTGAGAATCGAACCCAGTGCCTCACACATGCCAGGCAAGTGCTCTACCCCTGAGCCACAACCCCAGCCCCAGCTTTCCTGTTTTCATATGTGAATACACAACCAGTGAAATTCCACATCATGTACAACCACAAGAATGGGCTCCTACTTAGAATAAGTTATACTCCATATATGTGTATGTCAAAATACACTGCTGTCATGTATATCTAAAAAGAATAAATAAAAAAATTCAATAGCAAAGAAAATTAGCATTAGTCCTTAACATAGGTAGTCTTCTTCAAAGCCACCAACAGTGATGATGAATAGATTTTTGAATTGATGAATTGACTGAAATGGATTTTTCTTCGTTGTTTGTGTTTGTACCACTTTTCTCTGTTCAAATGTTATGTTTAATATCAAAATGTCCCTGAAGAATTGATCAATTTCACCATTCACAGTAATGTGATAGTTAAGCTATTAATGAAAACAAGAGTGAGGATTTAACATGTTTTTAGATGTAGACTTTGTGCCAAATACTCTATATTAATTGCATGGATTATCTCGCTTAATCCTCACAACAACTCTATGAGGACAAGACCATTAATAAAAACAGGCTTCAGTGGATTCAGGAAATGACCAGTGGAGACACAGTTAATGAACAACAGACCCAGGATTGGAAGTTATTATTAAATGTATTTTTTAAATACCTAGTTTAATTCAGGCATGTAATGGTCATGTTTTATTCTAGTAAATTTTTTTCTACAAATGGAATTAAACCTTCTGTTAAATGATGGTTTTCTCTAAAGAAATGTTCTAAAACCTGTACGTAATTGTAAACCATCACAACAAATATATGAGGAAAGAGATGTTCTTCCCTGAAAACTTAAGGTTCACAGAGTATTTGGTATTATCCTCGATAAGTACCTGTGGGTCTAATTACTTATGGCATGCTGCCCAACTTGGTAGTAGGGCAATCAGTCAGAGTGAGAAGCTGCTTAAAAGCTTATGGAAATGGTACACTCCAATCAGAATCATGGCAGAGAACTTCTATTGATTTGTGCATCTTAATAGTCATCATTTGGTATAATTTTTTCAACAGATGCAATAGGCCCGGCCTGTTTCATTGGTGTTTAGAATGAAAATAGGATGTAATTAACTAGCTATTCCTGTCCTCAGAGATGTATCAACCCCTAGGATGGGGTGAGCCTCACATGATGGTCCTTGAGGGGAGGAATGGGGGGGAAGGAAAAAATAACAGAATGAATCAAACACCATTACCCTATGTAAATGTATGATTATACAAATGGTATGCCTTTACTTCATGTACAAACAGAGAAACGAGTTGTACCCCATTTGTTTACAATTAAAATAAATTTAAAAAAAGAGTCAAAGACCCAGGGGCTGGGAATGTAGCTCAGTGGTAGAGTATGTGTGTAGCTCCCCAGCACCAGAAACAAACAAAACAGCAGAAATATACTTACTTCAGGGAACAGAATAAAATCATCCACTCAATTTAAACCATATTAATTGTTTATAGAATATGTTCATTTAAATGTAACATGCCAGCCCAGTGTGGTGGCACATGCCTGTAATCCCAGCAGCTTGGGAAGTTGAGGCAGGAGGATTG
The DNA here is from genome assembly GCF_902686455.1 of Sciurus vulgaris. Lineage (NCBI taxonomy): Eukaryota > Metazoa > Chordata > Mammalia > Rodentia > Sciuridae > Sciurus > Sciurus vulgaris. Next base: position 104,603,605 of record NC_136471.1, on the reverse strand, counting down.
TGAGTTGAAAGCCAGCCTCAGTAACTTAGCGAGGCCCTAAGCAACTCAGTGAGACCCTGTCTCTAATAAAATATAAATAGGGCTGGGGATGTGGCTCAGTGGCCAAGTACCCCTGAGTTCATTCCCCAGTGCCAAAAATTAATAAACAAATAAATAAATAAAATGTAACATGTCTATAGAAAAACAAACAAATCACTAAGTGTATATGTAATTCAATGAATTCTTATAGTGAACCAATCGGTAAAACTAACACCCAGATATAGAAACAGAATGTTAGTAGCAACCAGAAGCCCTCTCCTCCCATGTTTTATTTCCTTCCACTTGCCCCATCCAAGGGTAACCATTATTCTGGCTTCTAACACAGATTCGTTTTGACTCCTTTTGAACTTTATATAAATGGAATCATTAAGCATGTGTGCTGTGGTATTTGGCTTCTTTCACTCAGCATTTACATTTGCGAGGTGCATCCTCGTTGCTGTGTGTACTTGTAGCTCATTCACTCCTCATCTACTCTGTGTATGCCTCCCTGGCATGCCAGGCAATTCTCCTGTGTGTCTGATGATTATATTCTTTTATTCCAAATTAATTGAGCTGATAGACAGATACATTTATTAATCTCAGTAAGTGCAGTAGCTGATAGAAAAATGCACAGGGCATTCTAAGAGATGGTTCTTTTCATCATTTAACAGATATAATTCATTTTCAAGGTGAAATAGAAGTTGGTGCCTTAGCAGCTCTTTCAAGTTCATCATCTTTAAAAAGATGCCAATACAAAAATTGTGATACTATTCTACAGTTATAAAACTCAAGCACAGAGAGGTTAGTAAGACACTGTCTCAAAATTGAAAAAAAAAATGGGCTGGGAGTGTGGCTCAGTGGTAAAGTGCCCCAGGTTAAAAAGCTTATTGGTTATAATCACCACTAAACTCCAATAGCTCACTTCACAGATAATAGAAATTTGTTTTTTGTATTATTAAAATGAGGGAATGTTTGCTAATGTGGAAAATGAGTCCTCTCTCCCAAGTCCTTCCTTCTTGCATTCAAGGAGTGTTTGTTAGCACACAAAAATCGACCAGGATGCAAACCTCCTGAGTCAACTCAGCTGTTTATTCAGGGGGGTGCAGGGAAGAAATGGCACCCATGGACCCACTTTTCTGGTGGAAAATGAGCCACTGAACAAAGAAAGGAACTGGGTTTATATAGGTTATTTTGAGGAGTGGATCAGTGTGCATATCAGTTTTCTTGGGCACCTGAGAATTTAATTTTTTGGGGTTCAGGGTCTGTGACCAGTGTCTGGAGAGGATTACTTTGAAGGAGATTAATGCCTCCTAGAGACTGTTACTTTAGGGATGACAAATCACCTCTTCCCTGTCTGCAGCTAGAAGATGCACTTGGGAGATGAAGGCTGTCAGTTCATGGCCTCTTTTTCACTCCCTTTTTCTCAGACTTCATTATCTTGGGGATTTCTCATTCTCTATATCTATTAGTATTTCTTGAGCACTTACTATTCACCAATATTTATTTTAAGTGCTTGAGTGATACATCAGTAAGTAAAACAGGAAAATCCCCACATTTGTGGAGCTTGCCTTCTAATGTGTACACAGACAATAGACACAAGAAACAAATGGATGATATAATATGTTGGAAGGTGATAGTGCTCTCAGCAAGCAGAAGAACGTGATCAGAACTGAGTGAGAAATGTACACCATTCTTGGGACTTTAGTTTTTACTCTGAGTGAAATATGGGCTCAATGGAGTGTTTTGGATAAAGGAGTGACAAGATCTAACATGCACTTTAAAGGGTCACTCTGATCCTTTTGAGAATAGGCCATGGCGGGTGGGGATGTGTAGAAACAAGATAGAAGCAGTGAAACTTGTCAAAAGAGGGGGGAAGGGAGGGACTGGAGCCAGGTTGGTAGTAGAGACAGTGGCAGAGGGACACATTCTAGATATGTTTGGAAGGGAGAGCCATCAAGATGACTTATGAGGGGCTGGGTTTGTGGCTCAGTGGTAGAGCATTTGCCTAGTATGTGTGAGGCACTGGGTTTGATCCTCAGCACCACATGAAAATAAATAAATAAGATAAAGGTATTGTGTCCATCTACAACTAAAAATATTTGAAAAAAGATGATTTATGAATTTGGTAGAAGAGTGATATCAAGGATGACTTCAAGATTTCTCCCTGTGCAACTGTGAAAGGGGAAGATCAGGAGTTCATTTTGGGGTATATTGAGTTTAAGGTGTTTATCAGATATACAAAGAAAGATGATGAAAAGTCAGTAGGATAAGAGTCTGGAGTTTTGGAGTGAGATCTGGCTTAGAGATATTTGGAAGTCATCAGTATATAGAGGGCATTTAAGTCCCTGGGACTGGATACAGTTATAAAAGGAGTGAGTGTAGATTGAGAGAAGAGGACCAAGAACTGACCCAGAGATGCACTAGCACTCAGAGGTCCAGGAAACATAGAAGGAACCAGAAATTTGCACTGTGAAAGAACAACTACCAAGGTAGATAGAAAAGCAAGAAGGTGTGTCCTGGACCCTGTGTGAATAAAGTTTTAGGAGAAAGCCATGGTCTGCTGTTAAACGCTGCTAGGTCAAGAAGAAAGAGGACTGAGAAATGACTGCCAGAGTTAGCATCATGAAGGTCATTTGGTGACCTTGGTGACAGGATTTTTGATGCAGTGGAAGTGGTGGAGGGTGAAGTCTTATGGGACTAGGTTGGGTGGAAATGAGACAGGAGGTACTAAAGGAAGTAAGAACAAAGAGTTTTGTTACAAGTGGGGAGCAAAGAATTAAAGGGATAACTGATAAGGGAAGGGGGACCAAGAGGAAAATTTGTGTTTGTTTTTCAAGTGAAAAAAAAAAAATGAGTACAGCCCAATGAAGATGTAAGTGATAAAAGGAAGAAAGAGAAAAATTGTTAGAGCAATGTCCCTGAGCAGGCCAAAGGGGTGACTTCGAGGGTGTGAGTGGAGGTGTTACAGGGGGCATGGATAGTCCATCTATGCTTAACAGAAAGGAAAGCAGAGTATGTGGATACAGATACTGGCAGGTAGGAACATGGGAGTGGAGTCTGGTAGTTCTACTCTGATTGCTGTGATTTTTATTCAGTGAGGTAGGAAGCAACAGCTGGGTGCTGGCTCTACTTTCCAAACAGATCAAGCAACCAACCATTTTCTGACCACTTTAACTGCTACCACCGTAGACCAAGCTATCAACTCTCATCCAGATTTTTACCCGTGTCCTAACTGGTCTGCCCGCTTCTGCCCCACTGCTTATGTCTTATTGGAACATAAGTACAATTGCATCATTCCTCTGCTTCAACGTTGAATGGCTTCTCATCTTAGACAAAAGTCAAAGTTGTTGCCTTCCCCTCACCTTCCTTCTGTAGCCCCACCTCCTACTACTCTCCCCCTCACCTACTCTGAACCTTCCATACCAACCTTCTTATTGTCCTTTGAATCTACCAATTAGAACCCTCCCACAGACAGGACCTTTGCACATGCTTTACCCACTGTCTCATTTATTTTCCATAGCCCACTACCTATCTTCCTCAGATCTTCATATGAAAGTCCCACAATCAGTGTGGTTTCCTTGACTATGCTATTTTAAATGACAAGTCCTGTCTCTTATATTTCCTATCCCTCCTCTTTTTTTTCTTATAGCACTTATCAGAATCTATAATTCTGATAATTATAGATTATCAGAATAATAATTCATAATTATTCAGAATAATAATTCTTATAATTCATTCACTCACTTGGTCTAGTATCTATAACTCTCCATTAGAATATAAAAAGTTCCATGTAGACAGGGACTTGTGTCTTGTTTACAATACTTTCCTCAGTGCCTAGAACAGTACCAGGTACATAATTTTAGAAAAATAATGGATGAATTTCAGAACCAAGCTGTGAGGCCAGGACTTATAGTTATTCCACAGAGATGAGATATGCCAGTCACCTAAAATTTGGTTTGGTTGTTGACAGTGAGAAACCGCACATGAGCCAATAGGGCATGGAAAGGTTTGTTACTCACATAATGTAGATTTCTGGGCAGAGCCAGACTGATTCTCAAGCTAGTATAAAAGCACCTCAAGAGAGCAGAGAAGTGATGTTAGGTTGGGGGTGCGACTAGGGTGAAGGTCCTGTGTACAGCTTAGGGCTTGTGGGATTTGAACCTTTTGCTAGTGTTAAATCAAGGAGCACCTGCATTTCCCTAGAGTGCCCAGATGTAGGGCAGAAAAGGAAGGTGGAGAAGTGAGCTTGAATGCTTTCAGGAGTCAAACATCAAAATGGCGTCAGACTCTTCATTAAGGACCCATAGCAAGCAGGACCATTTGGGTGTTTCATATTCTCTAATTCTACCTAGAACCTAGCACATCTGATCTACAAGGGATCTCAGGACTCTAGACAAACTGCCTTATTTTACAGATGAAGAAAAATCTGAGTATAGTTTCACTAAGTTGTCCTGTTCCTGTAGATCGCCAGGTGGTGGGCTCAGGGGCTGGCTCCCCTACAGGGATTATAAAACAATCTTGCACAATTTTTTAGATTCTTTGATTCTCAGAATTCCTGTCTACGAAATTCTTATAGCAACATGTACTGTGCACTTTGACAGAGCAAAGGATTCAGTGGAAGGATGTTTATCAAGTGCTAGCACATGATTATGCTCTGTGAATAATTATTGCAAGAGGCAGAACACAGCAGCCTCTGGCTAAAAAACATTTGGTTTGGATGTATTTAAGAGAACACTTTTAAGTATAAAATAGGTAGAATATAATCATTTCATTTTTATACAGTAACAAATAATGACAATTTTTCAAATGAATAGAAAAGTAGAAAGATTAGCAGAAAGAGCACACTAATACCTCTCACATCTGTCTAACAATTGTCAATATACTACTTTCTTTATTTTATTGCTGAAATATTTATTATTATTTTAGATGTAGATGGACACAATACCTTTATTTTATTTGTTTATTTTTTTTTGATGCCACAAACGTGCTAGGCAAGGGCTCTGCCGCTGAGCTACATACAGCCCAGTCCCCTGCTGAAATATTTTAAAGTGAATGAAAAGTATAGTGATATTTTTTATCCCAAAATACATCAGTTTGCATCTTTTTAAAAACAAAGAATATTTTACTATATAGTTCTAATATCATTATTATACATAACAAAAATAATGATTCCTTAATATCATTTAATACCAGTCCATATTCAAATTACATTATTGTAATTTTGTGAAGGCATCAGAAGAGAATTTGATAAGTCCTTGAGTCAAATTCTCATTTATGGGTCTAAAACTCCTCACCTCCCCCAATTCACTATGCAATTAATGATTTCTTCCTCCTTCATGGAAAGCAGATGGGATTATCAAACTGTGACTGTTGTGTATTTCCCAAAAGATAAATTAGGTACAATGCAATATGGAGGAAAAAAGTAATATTTGCAAAATACCTTGGACAAGTCTCTATCTTGTAATTATGTTTATTTGCCTTTAATTATATATTGGAGGAAGTCTGACCATTGAACCCGTCTCCAGTGAGATAGCAAAGTTCTGGCTGGATGTCACCATCTCCCACAGGATTTTGCCAGAGAAAGTGACAAAAGGGCTCTGCTTGTGCCTGCAAGTTTAGCTGTGACTCAGAGCAGAGTTCCCTGTAGCATCCTCTTCAGACCAATAGAATGTGTTAAAAGGGCAGAGCTGGGTAGAAGCCATCTTTGTCTGCTCAGGTATCCGCTGTACCTCTCAATGCAAGGGCAACTGAAAAAGCAGCGAGCATAATGTGTGAATGGTCCTTAGCTTATCCTCATTAGAAATCAGTAAAGTGACCCATTAGCACTTAGTGACTTGAAAACACCATCTCTTTGTTTGCTTTATTTTACTTTCAAGCTATTTTATCCTTTTTAAATTTTTTAAAATTTGTTCTAATTAGTTGTACATGACAATAAAATGGATTTATACATTTTGATAGACCATAAATAAATGAAATATAATCTCTCATTTTTCTGATTATACATATTGCAGGATCACATCAGTCATTCAGTCATATATGTACGTGAGGTAATAATGTCTGTTTTACTCTACTATCAGTCCGTCCCCATACCCCTTCCCCTGCCTTCACTCCCTTCTGCCTATATGAAGTAACTCCATTCTTCCCTATCCCCCATCCCCCTTATTGTGAATTAGCATCTGCAAATCAGAGAAAACATTCGGCCTTTGGTTTTTTGGGTTTGGCTTGTTTCACTTAGCATGATATTCTCTAACTCCATCCATTTACCAGCAAATGCCAAAATTTCATTCTTCTTTAAAGCTGAGTAATATTCCATTGTATACATATACCACATTGTCTTTATCTATTCCTCTGTTCAAGGGCACCTAGGTTGATTCCATAGTTTAGCTATTGTGAGTTGAGCTGCTATAAACATTGATGTGGCGGTATCGCTTTTTTAGAAACAAAGGTATAATTGCTTATAGTAAAATGCACAGCTCTTAAGCATGTACTTTAGTCACTGTTGACAAATGTATATATCTATGTAACCCATAGTAACCCACAAACTGTGTCAAGATATAAGACATTTTTATTGCGGTGCAATAAAATTTTTGGTGCAGTGGTGCACATCTGTAATCCCAGTGGCTCAGGAGGCTGAGGCAGGAGGATCTTGAATTCAGGGTTAGCCTCAGCAACTTAGGGAGGCCCTAAGCCACTTAATGAGACCCTGTCTCAAAATTAAAATAATAATAATAAAAAGGGTTGGTGTTGTAACTCAGTGGTTAATTAGTCCTGGCTTAACTCCACAAACATTTTCATTACCCTAGAAAATTCCCCAATACTCCTTCTCACTCATTCACCCACTCCAGAAGCAGCCAAAGTTTTAATTTTCGCCACTCTAGGTTAGTTTTTTTGCTTTTGTTTTTGGAACCACAGCCTTTACCTGAGCCACATCCCCAGCCCTATTTTGTATTGTATTTAGAGAAAGGGTCTCACTGAGTTACTTAGGGCCTCGCTCAATTGCTGAGGTTGGCTTTGAACTCTTTATCCTCCTACCTCAGCCTCCCTATCCACTGGGATTACAGAGGTGTGCCACTGTTCCCAGCTTTAGGTTAGTTTTACCTAGACTAAATCTTTACATAAATGGAATCATGTAGTATTTATTCTTTTGGATCTAACTTTTTTTCATATTATGTTGTGATAGTTCATTCCTGCTTATTACGGAGCAGTTTTCCATTGTAACCTGTAATGTCCCACATAAATGTTTTATTTTTCCATTTTTCTGGTTGGACATCTTTCTATATTCTAAAGAATCAAAACTAGACATAGATCCCAAAAGGGAACAATGTTCCATCACTGCCATGTCCCTAACAAAAGGATGCAGAACTGGGCATCCACCTGAAGGAAAGTTAAGTCCTTATGCACAAAATTTCATCCACTTCCCTGAATTCTTCATTTTGCTTTGCTTGGAAATTTCCTGTCAGAGAGGTGGAAGAGCTTTAAAGATTGTCACTTGTCAGTTACAAGTCAATTGCTCATAATTTTGTTTCACACTTTAGTTCTTTTTTATTCCAAACTGCTTTCTTTTTCTTTTATTACAGGTTTTGCACTTCTGGGAGGACACCCTTGTTTTCTTACTACACAAGATATTCACTTGGGTGTGAATGAAAGTCTCACAGACACAGCTCGGTTGGTAAATCTTTTCTTCTCTCTAAAGCTTATTTCAGAATCGGATGGATAAATTTCAAAAAGAAAATGTGCTTCTCTTTAAATAATGGTTTTCCCTCCCAGAATCCTTTGTACCATTCTCCATTTTCTCCTTCCCTGTTTACCTGATATTTGTAATGCCTCTCTATCATCCTCTGGCCACGTTCCATGAATTAAGATAATTTTTTCTTAGCAATTTTTGAAGAATTTCTGAATATAAAATTTCAAACAATGAAACTCAGAAATCATCAAGTATGATTCTTACATTTAATAGTTGTGAAAATCGAGGTCTGGGAAAATTAACATAACTGGTTAGTATCAGAGTAGGTAATGATATGAATAGCTGACTTTTATTGAATATTTATTATGTGCCAGCTACTACTCTTGGTTAATCTTTACAACAAACCAAACATTAACAAATAGAGGTGAAACAATCTAATTAAGAACAAACTAGCTATTGTAACACAAAATTTCAAATGTCAATGACTTATCACAGTGCAGACATTCCTGACTAGTAAGAGGGAAGGACAGATTATTAAGGTACATGTTCATTCAGCAACTGACTGAGAGTAGCTGTGCCATCTTCAACATGTGGCCTCCAAGGTCACCCTGGATGTCAACATCCAGCTAGGACCTAGGAGAAGAGAGCATGAAGAAGGAATACTTGCTTCAAAGTCACCTTAGCAGGGAAGTGACACAATCACTTCCATTCACATTCCATTGGCAAGTATTAGGAGCTCAGCCTAACCTAGATGAAAGGAGAGATGGCAAAAGGCTCTTGTCCTCTACGTTATAGTGAAAGACTGAAACAGGCCTTCCGACTCCACATGCAATGCTCTCACCACTATGCAATGTCTGACTGAGAAATCCAGAGCAAATGTCTTTGTTACATGTTTTACCCTCAATAGAGAAGACTGATGCTTTTCTTCCTGAAATGTTATGCTGTAAAGAAACTCCTTGTAGACACTGTCTGCTTTCAATGGCAACAACCCAAGCATACACTAAAGAATTTGCCTTATTTGACTTGCTGAAGAGATTTCAAATATCTCATCTTCAAAACTTTTTCTTATGTTATTTCAGGTGGGGCAGTGCCAGAAGTGTGATTAGCCTCTGGATACTAGAAACAGAAAGAATAAATGAACACAAATGAGTTTTTCTTCCAGATAGGTTGCCACTGACAGATTATATTTGTCTGATGATTTTGCTTACACAAAAGTGAAACACTTTATTCATAAGCACATATCAAAATCAGGCTAAAGGATGAAGCCAGAGACATATCCAGGAGAGAAGTTTCAGTGGGGATTCTCTACACAGGACCAGGTGAACCATGGTGACTCAGTCATGTATGAACTAGTGGTTGGAAAAGTGTGCAGTTAAAGGAACATCAAGCATCCAATGAAGACTTAAGCTGGGCAGATTAGCATCCAGAAAGAGGTCAGGGCCTAGAAATCAGTGAAGTGGAAAGGATCCTAAAAGTAAGAAACAAAGAGCCAAGCATGGATTGAAATTGAGGATGAGTATAAACATGCTAACTGTGTGCCTGTTGTCCACACAATTCCCACTACATGTCCTTGTGTAGAGGAGTTCTAGAAAGATCCTGAGAAAAATAATGTGCTCACAAGTTCCAACATGATTGAAACTTTCCGAGTTCATATATTTAGTTCCATTGCTTCGTGAATGTATGGACGCATAAAACTGGATCCACATAGATTCAGTTGATCATTTCATCTTGTCCAAACAACTGAATGGAAACAACAGGCACCCATTAAAGGGTGTCTGGTATGGACCTCTTATGTCATTATCTCTAGATCTTTGTAAAGATCTTGCAAAGTATTATTGGCCTGTTTTTATAGATGAGGAAACCATAGCTCAGAGAAGTAATGGAAATTAGACACTAACTTAGGATTGAAATCATGCCATTTTTGTTTTAGGGTCAGGTTGTTTTGATCACCCTAAATGCTACTTCTATTCAGACCATGAAGAGGATAGTGAAATAAGTTATGGGAAGCATTGGCTTACGTGTAAGGAGGCCCCCAGGACCGGTAAGGGGCCTGAAGACTCAGAATAGTAATAATCAGCAAGGGGGACAGACACATGTGGTGAAGTCCATAGGAAACCAGGTGCAGTCTTCCAAAGTCTTCCCCTAGTGAAGTCACATAGGACATACTTAATTATCTTAGTAATGGATTCTGACAACACATGTGAAACGTCAACAAAGGAAACTCATTAGAGACTCAGTACCCAGGGGTTTTTATTGCAAGCTGGTAACATTGGGACACTCTCCCTGACATGCGCCCAAATTCCATATGTCCAAAGGAAAGCAGGCGTTCACCTTAAGTCATATTGTTTGTAAAAATGTTTTAAGCCTTGTGAGTCATTCTTATCAATCCTGGGAATGGTGGAAACTCTTCCCAGATTGAAATTCCCAGACATCATCCAAGTGCCAAGCTTGCAAGGAGATCTCTCAGAGAATAGCAGTCAGGTTTGCTATATAGTTAGTACTTTGGGGTAAGGCTTGGAAAACAGGATATTTGAGACATAATCTCAGCTTTCCCAGTTACCTACAATGTGATCTCACAGGAAAACATTCCTCGGAACCTTCATTTCCTTTCCTATAAAAGGAAGTCATTTGGATCTTTAAGTTACATTTTAATTCTCCTAAATGCATACACTGTGTTAGATATTAGGTGATAGTCCTTAAACAGAACTGTGTGTCCCAATGTAAACTATGTAGAGATAGATGCAGAAGAATTTAGGTCAGGGTAGAGGGCAGAGGTAGAGAGATTAATTCCATGGATTCTAAAACACAATTTAGGGATTATATTGGGGCATTTGTTAAGGAATTCTGGACCACACACTCAGAAATTCTAGTTCTCCAGCAAAGTTTCAGATCATGTGCAGTAATCTACATTTTTAGAAGCTCCCCAAGTGATCTAATGCAAGGGTAGGTGAACCATACTTTGAAGGGTCCTGAGTTGAGAGATGATAAAGAAACCTGGACTGTTGTGCTGTGAATGTAGACTAGTAAAGTCATGAATGGTAAAGAATGGATGGAGCATAAGAGGTTTTTATGATTTCATGTCAACTGATTATGACAGGTGACTAGATAATGGAAGTGAAAAGATTCCAGATTCATTACTCTTAGAGAATGTGTATGTGTGTGTGTGTGTGTGTGTGTGTGTGTGTGTGTGTGTATACACATGCATGTGTGTAGACAGAGAAGGAAAGAGAAAGGAATTTCTCCTTTGGGGAGAAGGTATAGATCAGGTATTGGACATACTGCATGAGAGGTTGAACCTCTAAATGCACATGTCCACAAGCCACTGGAGATAAGCACCTTGGGCAACATTGGGAGCTGGAGAGTACCTGTAAGCTCAGCGTTAAAGAAATAGAAATGAACACCAGAGTCTCATGGGAGAATTGCAGAAGGTTGTACCTTGAAGGAAGGTGCAATTAGAGTAAAACAAGAATAAGGGTCGTTCACTATTAGAACAGTCTGGGATGGGAGATGGTGGATGTCAGAAAAGTGGATAGAGTGGCTACTGTGGAAATCTGGCTTTTTGCTGTGTACCCCATTATTACTTATTCTGCCAAAATATCTAACAAACAAGATATGCTGACACTCAGAAATTCAATAAACCCAAATTGAAGAAGACAAGAAAAATCCACTGCCTTCCACAGAAGCAATTGAACAGGAGAAGTAAAGAAGTGAATCTTAATGACATCTACCCTGCAATATGCACCACACAATCCTTAGCAATTGTCTCCTTTGCTTTTTGTAGAAGTTTAAATTTTTAAGATGAAAAGGGATTGGATGATGTTTAAATGACAGTGCTTGCCCTTTCAAATCAAGAAAATAGTGCACACCTGACACTGATTGATGGTGTCACTTCTTCAATCTACCTGTCTAGCTGCTTTGGGGGCCTGGTAGAATAAAAAGTGCCTGCATATTGGTGAAAGAAGAAACCAAGGGGGAATTTAGTGAATGCATTAACAGAAGGAGGGGGGGGAGCAAAGCTGGGCCAGGCTCTTGAAAGGTGTTAAATGCAATTTCCAAAGTGTCACTTATTTTTTTCAAGTGATTTAATTATTCATTTATTCAAAAAGTTATTGAATGCCTAGTTTTTCTTCCAGACATTTTAGCACTGAGAATAAAATGCTGATCAAGTCAAACAAGATTCTTGTTGGAGTGGAAATAAAATTTAGAGTGAGGAGGCTTTTACTAAATAAACAAATAAAGCATGAATAAAAGAGCAGGTTGAAATATGTACTATAAAGAAGCTAAGGCAGGGTGATCTGTCAGTGGAGGTGACCATCAAGTTGAGAACTCAATGTAGAGACAGAGCCGGACTTGCAAAGCTGTGGCAAGAGCATCACAGACAAAAGGAACTGCTAGTGCAAAGGCCTAAGGCAGCAACACACTGGATGTACACATGAATAGAAGAAAAATCAGAAATGTTCAAAAAGGTACAAGTCATGGGTGAATTCTCCTTAGCTAAGTCTGTGTTGAATATTGTGTAATCCAAAGGTAAGTTAAGGGGAGCACCAATAGGAGTTGTCTAATGATATTTTGGAGGAGTTGATGTAGTGGGGAGCCCCCAAATCCACTCCCAAGTCTGATGATTCATTAGGTAGACTTACTGGGCTCAATGGTTATATTCATGGCTAAGATTTATGACAACTAAGGGATACAAATCAAAATTATAAAGAATGGCTAGGGATATCAATCATTGGTATAGCACTTGCCAGGCATGTGCAAGGCCCTGGGTTCAATTTCCAACATCATGCATGTGCGAGTGTGTGTAAAAGTGAAAAGGAACACAGGGTGAAGTCTGGAGGAAGCCAGGCACAAGTGTCCAAGTCTTACCCAGTGGAGTCAAAGAGGATGCACTTAATTTTCTCAGCAAACCAGCTCTCAGGGCTTTTACTAGGAACTGGTTACATAATAATAACTTCTCTGCCTAGGACAAATCCAAATTCCAGACACACAGAAAGAAAGAAGGTATAGTGTGTGTACCCTCATCAATTCTGGAAGTGGTGGAAACCCTCCTAAAGTCCCAGTTCCAAGATGCCTGCTGAGGGCCACCCTTGTAAGCAGGTCTTCAAAGGATAGCTGTCACAGAGTCGCTATATTAAATCTTTTCTGTACAACCAGGTTCTCATCTCAATTCTGCATTTTGCAAGTTTTTTTTTTTTTTTTAATCTAGATGTTCTCTAATTGGTAAGGGTAACCTTAAGATTTGAGTTGTTTACTCACTTCGGTGCTGATCCCTAGAAGCCAAGTCTCCCATCAGTTAGAATCAACCCTGTTGCTCACTTTCCTCTTTTGAGGAGTCTCTCTCAGCAACTCTTTTCCACGCTCTAACATACCAGAAAGGACCAAATATACACATATGCATTGAGCTAAATTTGCTTCAGCTTGGATGACATTTTCAGATTTTGTCAATACCCTGATGCTCTACTGGGGTTAAGAGATAGATATTCTATTTTTTCCCTTGCCCTGGGCTTGTACTTTAAGATGTAACACCAGAAGTGACACCTTAGCATGACTCAGATCACTGATTCTTTGGAAATTTAAAATCAGATGGAACTTAGCAACAGCAGTGGAACATTATCACTCCAGTTTCAAGGCTTTGTGTTTCTTCCATAATGATAGCTGTTCATGCCTAATGCTCTGAGTGCACAATTGGAAGGTGTATAATAGCTTCACAGTCATTTGCACTTTAATACAGTACTTAGTAATATGGCTTCAGGAACCATGTGTATGAAAGGCTCCATATAAAACCAAATAATGTAATGTTGTTCTACTCTAATTAGTTTCCCTATAGAAGTAATTTACTTATGGTAGTGATTGCTAAAGTGTATTCTACCAATGTAAAACTAAGAAAGGAAAATCAGCATAAACCACTGTACTAGTTTCCTAGAACTGATATAGCAAATTACCACAAGCCTGGGGTTGTGGCTCAGTGGTAGAATGCTTGCCTGGCATGTGTGAGGCACTGGGTTCAATCCTCAGCTCCACATAAAAAATAAATAAATAAAACAAAGATATAGTGTCCATCTACAAATAAAACTAAAAAACCCCAGAAATTTATTCTCTTGCCATTCTGGAGGCTAGAAACCCAAGATCCATGTGTCCACAGGATCATGAGTCTTTTTCTGGTGGTTCCTGCAATCCTCCACATTTCTTAACTTATAGTTACATCACTCCAAAATCCGCCTCCATCTTTCCCCAGGCTTCTTCTCTATGTATCCCTATGTATCCTGTCCTCTTCATAAGAACAGTCATTGGATTTAGGACCTACCCCACACCAGTATGACTTCATAGTAACCAGTTACATCTGCAAAGGCCTTACTTCCAAACAAGATCACATTCTGAGTTTCTAGTCATCTAGAAACAGGCCTTTTGGAGGGCCACCATTCAACCCACTATGACCATGCATATGCAGGTTGCCACACGCAGCATCATAGAAGAGTTGCTAATTGTTATTCTGACATCCCAAATAATGGAAGTTATGGAGGAATATGTGCTTGAGAAACAGTAAAGAGAAACATAATCATATTTAAAGGAATTTTTTAGGTTCATTTTTATTGTAAACAAATGGGATTCATCTTGTTTCTCTGTTTGTACATGAATGTCTTTAAAAGTATTCATACCAATGATATAAAGATGAAAAAGGTAAAATTTAGCCTTTCTTGGCAAAATGTTTTAAAATATTGGTACCTAATGGGAAATATTTGCCTGATTATGTACTCATAGATTGGTACCAAATGAAGAGTATGGTGTCTCCATGAATCTTTATAGAGGATACCAAGACACTATACAGGGCAGTTATATATCCTTGGATAAATGGTTACAAAAATCAGTCACTCACAGACTGAACTATGTTATATTCTCTTAGAAACATTTTGTAGTAGTATGGAGAACAAAGGCTTTGAAGCAGGGTTAGGTTTCAATTCAATTCATAGCTCTCCCACATACTGGCTCTTTTGATTTGGGTCAGTTGCTTCTGAGTCCCAGGTTCCTGAGTTTCAAAGTAGAGATGTTAATGAATCATATGAGGAGAAATGAGATCATACTTGTAAAGTATGGGCATACATAAGAAATTCAAGTAACGTTGGTTGAGTCACTTTATGATCTAACCCAATTTTAGGACCATCTCCAACACAATCCTGGCCTTCTCTGTGGTTTCCTAGCTGGTTCCTTTAGCACATTTTAAAGAGATCATTCTGAATTCCATAATGCCCTACTGATTTTTCTCAAAGGTTCTCAAACTTGGAATGTCACATCTAAGCCAAAACAATCCGATCACTGTAGAATATTTCATTAATGAATCAAATATGACAGATTCTTTTTTTCCCTTTTTAATTCTTATTTTTACAGACTGCATTTTGATTCATTGTACACAAATGGGGCACAACTTTTCATTTCTATGGTTGTACACAATGTAGATTCACACCATTCATGTAATCATACATGTACATAGGGTAATAGTGTCTGTCTCAGTCCACTATCTTTCCTTCCCCCACCCCCTCCTGCCCTATTTCCCTCTACACAATCCATTCTTCTCTTGCCCACCTCCCGCCACCTTCCCACCCCTGTTATGTATCATCAACCACTTATCAGAGAAAACATTCAGCCTTTGGTTTCTTGGGTTTGGCTTATTTTACTTAGCGTGATATTCTCCAACTCCATCCAAATATAACAATTTCATTCCTTCTTGGCTTTTTCCAATACTGGCCTATTTGAGAAGGCCCTATGTAGGCTTGATGGAGGTATTCTTTCTTTCTTCATCATTCTTATATTGATGTAACTAAAATGATAACTTGAGTATAAATGTCAGAGGGTTGGAATATTCTCCCTCCTGGAGGGAGATTCAGAGAGTTTATTACTTGACCAAATTAAATTGCAGTTAGAGCCTATGTCTCCTCCAGGTCCTTGACCAGCTTTTATAAAAAATAAAATTAGGAAACATCCATTTTGGGAATGATTACAGGACTCTCAATGGTGTCATTATGTGCAACCCCAAATTCTTCCCAGTTTCCCCGTCAGCTATTCAACTAATAAGTATTGTCATTGATAACAAACTGGAGTCTAGAAAGCACATGATCTAATTCAAGACCGAATGAGGACAATGGGGAGAATGTATGGCAGGGACCTATGAGAATACAACATCTGTTTGTCTTTGACTTTTGTGAACCTGTAGGGATCCAGCTAGACTTGACTTCAGTCATCTTGAGTTATAACCACTCTTGTTGCCCCTGAGTAACCCTGGCTTGTTTATAGATAAACAAAGCCATTAGAATGGTATGTGGGGCTCTATCACTAGACCATGGCACTCTATGTTCCAGGAATATGCCTGATGTCTTTGATGTCAGCTTGAGATAAACCAGGTACATTTCAGCTTAGATTAAAACCATGTTCCCCTGGTTACTATAAAAGTCTCCTCTATCTTGCCCAAGTCTTGTTGCTGCCCTTGACTGTTACAGGGCTGGGGGCCTTCCAGGTACAGCCCAAGCAGCCAATGCAGTTCTTGGGTGCTGGTTCTTGAGAATCTGCTGGAAAGAATTTGAGTGAAACAGAATAATAAGCAAAAAGTTTAATAAAGAAAGTGAAAGAAGAGGGTAATATACAGCATAGAAAGTGCATGGACCACCTGGAAGAAAGGCCAGTGTGGTGCTCGCAGATTTGGAGTTTTTAAGGGAGTTCCTTCCCTGTTCTTCCCTCAGTTTTCCCGTCCTGTTAATTGGTCTATTTTCTTTTGGATAACCCTCAGCAAACTTTCTTTGTGAGGTCTTAATGTTCTGGTTGACAAGGTGATTGGGGGACGTGACACAGTTTCAGTGATAGGGGAGGGTTCTATTGACTTGGTTACCAAAAGTTAAGGACAACATGGTCTAGAAACAGTGGTGTCCTTTGAGGAGTTACAATTAATTATAGCTGGGGGAGGTCTTGACATATCAAAGCCCACTTTTCTGAATTTTGTGGGCTTCAATAAGGGTTCCCCAGAATTTTAAGTAATAGTTCCTTCAAAGGATCGTAATTATCTACAGCTTGGGGAAAGTTGGGCATTCCAGCCCGCATTCCCGAATGCATGCCTGTTTAGATAAAGTTCCCTGTGGTTTCAGTTTTATGACTCCTGCATTTTCTTGGTGCATATGCCTAATGTCTGTCCTTCATTGTCCTTTTTCCCACCCTCCTGTTCATGGTTAACTAAACCACCTACACTAACCACACTTTTCTCAGGAAATTCTCAATAAATTGCACTCTGTTCAATCCAGGATCTTTCTCTTTCTTTGTTCTGCTGGTACCTTGTAGCCAGTTCTCATATATCAGCACTGGATTTTTCCAAAACAGACATAGTCAGTATGTTCTAATAGTTTAGGAACAATTCAAGTTCTCCTAAGGCATCAGAATTGCTGCAGTGTTCTCCATCTCAGCAACATCCATATTTGCTCTTAAGATCTGTCCCAGCACACTACTTGTGTGTTTTTTTAAGTATTTGTTCACTTAACCCCACAGACTCTGCACTAGGCCTCCCTGGGACCATGGAGAACTTTGCTTAGTATGTTTTTTGTTTCCTTTGGGGCTTGAGGGTGTTTTCATGAAGTCCTAAGCAAGTTTCCATCTTATACCAAAGGGAAAAATATCTAAAAATAACAGAAACTCAGGGTTGGAAAGGATTTATTTAGATCAACCACTCTTTTCACAACTTTTCCACATCAATCCTTCAAAGCAGTCATTGAGCCCTGAATGAAGATATCCAGTATTAGAGTACTGTACATTTTTATGTTCCATTTTTATGTAATTGGACTGTTGTGGCCAAGAGTTTATATAATCTGACTAAGAACTCTCTTTTATTTATATACTTTTATTACAGCATGAATATATGGTAGTTGGGTTCATTTTACAAAATCATACATACATGGAATTTGATTTCAATCCCTGTTTCCTGCCCTTTCTCTCCCCTCCTTTCTTCCCTGATTCTCCTTCCTCTACTCTTACTGATCTTCCTCACTTATTTATTTATTTTTCATTGGTTCTTTCTACTTATACATAAAGGTGAAATTCCCTGTCATATATTCATGTATGCATAGAACATGATTTTAAAAAAAAAAATTAGTTGTAGATGGACAACTAAAAAATGACTATATGTGGTGCTGAGAATTGAACCCAGTGCCTCACACATGCTAGGCAAGTGCTCTACCACTGAGCCACAGCCCCAGCCCCACATAACCTGATTTTGTTAAATTTGTTCCTTATCTCCTCCCTTTTCTCATCCCTCCTGCCTCCCATTCCATCTCCTTGGTCTACTCCACTGATTTTTCCTATATCTTTATAACATCTGATCCCCCTCCTTCTTTCCTCTATTTTAGAGAACTCTCTTTTAAAATAAGTTAAAATTGGTCTTGCTGTTACTCTTCTCAATGTTCTTCTGATTTTTAGTATCTTTATAAACTTATCAATTTTAATATATTTAATATATTTAAATGTTTCAATTCATTCCAGATATTATTCTTATTGATGCTTAGATTTGGCCAGTGTGATATGTGTTCAGATTAGGTCATTTTGACTGAGTTCCATTTGTCTTTGACAATTCCCTTGCTTTTTGATATAACAGGATGTTCCAGGCTCATCTTGTACATTTCTTTACCAAGGCCAAGAATTAGCCATTGCTCTAAGAAACCTCAGTTCATTTTCATTTATTTTCAAAATGATATTTGAGAGAAATTTCCCTTTTGAATGATGTTTTTCTGATTATTACAATAGTACTTCTTTTGATAGAAAATACCAAAGAAGTGAAAAAATTTTATAAGTCACTGATACCACCATCATCTAGGAATAGTCAATGTTAGCATTTTATCTCATGAAATATATTTTCATTTAAAGTCACATGTAATGCATCTCCTTTTTCTAAACAGTAGGAAAATATGACACATATTAAACATTTAGGTAAAATAAATTGAATAATTTATTTTGAAAAGTCTTGATATTGGCTATTAAATATCCAGAGCAAAATGGTATGTGTGAAAAACTTCAAAATTGGATAATAAGGATTTTGTAAAAGCTATTTTGCTATCATTGTTGGCAAATACCTAAGATGATCTGCAAAGTTGCAGGAATCTACTAGAAGGCGAGCAGACTCCATATATTCAACAAAAATGAAAATACACCAAAAAGGAGTCTGTACAGAGCCAGAGAGTATTTTTAAATTGTCAACCTTTCATTTATAGCACATATAATGAAGTTCTTAAAATGTTTAAAGCTGAGATTTTAAATTGCTGGAGAGTTATATAAAGTTTAGATTACTATTAATGTCCTTATAGTCCATCTTTGGTTACAGGGTTGTCACTATTTCCAATGAAAAGGTTTGTTTTTATTTTGTAAAGATCTTTAGTAGCCTGGAAGAATAGGAATGGGGATCTCTCCATGTTTACAGCAATTTCAAGCATGAAATAGAACCAGTGTCATGGACAAAATAATATGATCTAATTATCTAAAGTGTCTTTAATATCTTTGTTTCCCCAAGTGTTTCCAATGTGAAAACAATCTGGGAACCACTTTCCCTTGTCCACCCACCAGATCACTGGATTCTGCTTCACTTGCATCTTCTCTGGCTGAGAGAGAACCAGGCGACATTTTCTACCAAGTTTTATCATGTTCCTTTTGTCTATAGATGCTTGAATGTCCAAGGGGTTTTTTGTGCCTACAGCAATATTCCTGTAATCCCAGGGATCCAGAAGGCTGAGGCAGGAGGATCACAAGTTCCAGGCCAGTCTGGGCAATTTAGTGAGACTTTGTCTCAAAATATAAAATAAAAAGGGTTGAGGATGTAGCTCAGTGGTAGAGCACCTCTGGGTTCAATCCCCAGTACTACACAAACACACAAAAACTAAAACCTCTCCAAGTTAGTTCTGTATCCCAAGATTAAAGTTAAAAATTGCCTGTTTTGAAGAGAAACCGTACAGTGGATCTTTTATTCACCACTCTTATGTGCTTTATACAATACGCTTAGATAGTTAAGAGCAGTGATTTACAAATCTTGCTCCCTCCACTGATACCTTACCATGGAGAACTCCCATCAGTAGTGAAATAAGAAAAAATTAAGAATGATATAGGAGGGGCTGGAGTTGTGGCTCAGTGGTACAGTGCTTGCCTAGCATGTGTGAAGCACTGGTTTCAATCCCCAACACCACATAAAAATAAATAAAATAAAGGTCCATGGACAATTGAAAAAAATTTAAAAAGAATAATATGGGAAATTTCATAAAGCTCAATTGATTCATTTCAAAGATCATTCTCTACAATTCTCTCCTTCCCATTGTGTTTGTTAAAAATGTCCTTTTCTTTACTAATCGAGGGTAATAACATATTATACCTCTTTTTCACACGATTACCTTTATTTTGTGGCATATACATATTAAATATACTCTAAGCAAATTTTCATTATACAGTATAAATATGATGTTAACTATAGCTCTCATGCTGTACTGTTGAATTCTAGATTTTTATCCCACATAACTGCAACTTTGTATCCTTTGGCCCATACCTACCCCTTCCTCCTGACCTTCTGGACCCTTGTAACCATCTTTTCACTCTGTTTCTGTTTGACTCATTTGCTTTTTAATGATTCCACACATAAGTGAGATAACCCAATCTTTTTATTTCTGTGTTGCTTATTTCATTTAGCATAACATCCTCTAGGTTCATCTATGGTATCACAAAAGGCATGGTCTTCTTTTCCATTATTATTATTATTATTATTATTATTTGTTTTGGTGGTGCTTGGGACTGAACTCAGGACTTCATGCATGCTAGGCTAGCACTCTGCCACTGAACTATATCACCTTGCCCCTAATGATCTTCTTTTCTTAGAGTTAGATAATATTGCATAATTTCTTCATCCATTCATCTGTTGAAGGACACTTAGATTGTTATTTGCTTGTTCTTGTGCCCTTATTTTGCCAAACAGAGAGTTGGAAATCTTATGTTGATCTCCTGATATTTTTTAGAAATTTTGATGATTTGTGAAGTCTAAAAATCTAGGAATTATGTGTATGAGAAATATGAAAATTTGGTAAAAGATAAAAAATTCTAGGAAATATTGTTATAGGAAAGTGATTTTCAATCTTTGATCCTCTAAACCCTGGGGGTAAGGAGTCTCTTGGGGGATCCCTGAATACTATAAGCACCCGAGTTCATTGTTGACTTGACAGTTCAGGTTCACTAAGTAGCAGAATCCAAGATGGAATCAGACTTGGAAGAGATTTATTACAGAAAATACCTGTGAAGGATAAAGGAGGGAGGAAGTATGAGGGGATTCTGTGGGGAGAGTGTTAATGCTGGGATGCAGGTCTAAACTGTGTGGAAGCAGAGAAATAAAGTGGGATAGGTAGGAGAGCCCCAGAGAGCAGCACACTTCTGAGAAACATCTTGGCCAGGCCAATGGGGAATCCCAGAGCAAAGGCTGCCCATCAGAGAGGTCTCATGTCAGGCAGGCATGACCCAGCTCTAGTCCCAAACTGTTCCCACTTGCAGCAGATCCTGAAGGTGCAGCAGCTTGTGGTAGTAAGTCAACAATTTTCCTTATATAAAGGTATTCCTTGTAGGACAATTTGTGTGAACATTTCCAAGGCTGTTACATTGGTACTTTTAGTTTTATAGGAAGAATATATATTTTTCTGTGGGATAAGGTAAGAGAAAATTAGCCACACACTAGGTTATTAATGTTTCTCTATATATCTTGCTTTTGGTCTTGTCCCTTTAAATTTAACTAATGACCACTTATTGATTATAATTTATCATTATGTCTGCTGGGTCCACAGTTGATTTCTTATTTGCATAAAAGGTGTAAAATCACTGGTAACTGTAGAAGATATGGCTGGAACAATATCTGTCTTCTGTAAAGACTATGTTTAATATTAGCTTTGAAATCTTTCATGTTGGTAGGTAGTTATAATTTAGTAAAAATTCTAATTTATTAACATTTCTTATTATTGCTTAAGACTTGGTATTAAAGAAGGAGTTTTTAAGCAAATTATCATAGTGTGTCTTTTCTTGGTTTGCCACAGTGTATTATCTAGCATGACAGATGCAGTGTTGGCTCGAGTGTATAAACAATCAGATCTGGACATCCTGGCTAGAGAAGCATCCATCCCAATTGTCAATGGACTGTCAGATTTGTATCATCCCATCCAGATCCTGGCTGACTACCTCACACTCCAGGTCAGTGTATTTGTTTGCCTTACAATACAACAAAATCAGCAAAAAAATTCCAGACTAACACCAAGTGGAACCATTTACTTAAGTTATAGTAGTAATTTTTGATTTCACATAACATCTTGACAAAGAATTGTAGCATGTGTGTGCGTGTGTGTGCATGTGTGTGTGTGTGTGTGTGTGTGTGTGTGTGCATGTGTATGCTACATATCTGGGGGAAAGAGGGCATTGTGAAAAACAGACTAAGATTTTTCCACTCTCAACCCTGTTCCCAACCCCTATTCCCAACTTCTATTCTTTCAGTCACTTTGCTTTGGGGTTCCATATTTAACACAATGGATGAACAGGGAATGCTGAAACATTCTGAGTGGACAAGTCCTGTGTGCACCTACACTTATCAGAGCCCATGGCTTGGGAGTGGAGGCCAGGGGAGTTTGCTTTGAATATTTAAAATGGTCAAAAAAACACATTGAAAGAGGAAGCAACTTTCTAGCATTTTAAATTCAGAGTGGAGCTGTTCAAAGATGAGAATAAGATCCATGGAGAGAAGAAAATGATGATTTCAGATGCCAAGGTCCTGTCTGCATGTGTGACTTTGCATAGATACCAAGGAATTTAATGCTTCTCCCTGGGGCTTATCATTACTAAAATAAATTCATTGAGGTGAAATGAGCTGTTCTGTTCCTCATAGTGTCCCCTGAAGGACCTTGTGCAATGCTTTCATATAGGAGATATTAAGGTAGGATTTCAATGAATTAGAAGCTGCTTATCAAGAGCATGAGATCTAAGTCAAATGAACCTGGATTTAAATCCTAGCTTAGCTACTTAGTAGTTCTGTCATCTCAAAATTGGTTAGCCCCTTTTTATTTTTTCTTATTTTTTAAATTTTTTATTTGTTCTTTTTAGATACACAAGACAGTAGAGTGTATTTTGACATATTATGCATACATGGAGTATAACTTCCCATTCTTGTGGTTGTACATGATGTGGAATTTCATTGGTCATGCATTCATATATGAACACAGGAAAGTTACATCCAATTCATTCCACTGCCTTTCCCATTCCCATCCCCCTCCCTTCCCTTCATTCCCCTTTGTCTAATCCAGTGAACTTCTATTCTTCCCTAACCGTCCCCATCCCTGACTTGTTGTGAGTTAGCATCTGCATATCAGAGAGAATGTTCAGCCTTTGGATTTTGGGACTGGTTTAGCCTCTTTTTAAAATCTTATCTTTATAAATACATAAATATTGTTTAATACTTGAAGCCTATATACACTTCAAGAAAAATAAAACAAGTGTCATGTGCCTATTATGCAGTTCTCTCAAATCATTTTTGGGGGTTACTGGAGATTGAGCTTAGGGGTGCTTTCCCACTGAACCACATCCCCAGCCCTATTTTGTATTTTATTTAGAGGCAGGGTCTCACTGAGTTGCTCAGGGTCTCACTGAGTTGCTGAGGCTGGCCTTTAACTTGGAATTCTCTTGCTTTGGCTTCCTGAGCCACTGGTATTACAGGTATGTGCCACTGCAACAAGCAGTTTTCTCAAATCTTACTGCAATGGAGCAAAGACTGTAGAATTATGTATTGTTTTGAATAAAACATTACAGATAGATTTGAAGTCCACCATGTAACTATCTGATCCCATACACTCCCACTCTACTAAGAAGTTATTATCTTAATGTTTGTGTTAATAATTCCCAGATATATGTCACACACGTCTATACCCATAAACCATTGCTTGGCACATTTTTAAACTTTGTATAAAAGTGAACATACTCAGAACACCACGCTGCAGTGTTACAAGTGCATTGGATTTCCTCTTTCTTATACCCAACAATGAAAGCTCTGTAAAAGCAATGATTTTTTTTCTCCTTTGTCTTTTGTTATAGTTCCAGGGATAAGGACAATGTCTGGACACTGTTGGTGCTCATTTCTTGATTGAATAGAACTGAGATTCAGATTTGAAATGTGTGAAAATCTGAATCTCTGCATAAGGTCATATGATGTCTTGGTTTAAGATACAAGGACTTTTTACTATTGTTTTGTGATTGCACATTCACATTATTGAATTGTTCTATACAATGCAAAAGTTTAGTAGTTTATTCATTCCAACAAGCATTAAAATTGAGGTGAAGAATGCTTCCTTTAGTTTTACCCTAATAATTATTGCACGAAAGTAAATTTTCTCCCAGACTGAATCTCTGTCATCCCTTGCATTTTAGGAACACTATGGCTCTCTCAAAGGTCTTACCCTCAGCTGGATAGGTGATGGGAACAACATCTTGCACTCCATCATGATGAGTGCAGCGAAATTCGGGATGCACCTTCAGGCGGCCACTCCAAAGGTAGGGAAATTTTCTGCCTTGAAATGAACCCCCACTTAAATCACATGCAGTTACCTCGTGAAAACAAAGCTTTCTTCCATTCAAGGACAGCGTAGGGGAGGCTACAAAATTTAGGTCATGTTACCAGCCCTACTATTAAATAGCTATCTGGCCTCTTAAGAGCCCAATTTCCCATCTCTACAATAAGAGCTAGTCTTGGCTGGTGCCTTTCATTCTGTGAGTCTGTGTTAAAAGCATGTCTGAATTATCCCTTTGAATGCCCTGATATCAGCCATTATGATGACTGGCATCCTTGTGCATTACCACCATGACCACAGAAAGCAGCAAAATCCAGGCAGCATAGAATTCTCAACATATGGGAATGATGCTATCATTTTTCTAATATTGCAATTTGGTAGAAAAATTTCAATCCAATGTGAAGGTCACAGTGATGGCATATATACCAGCTTAGTGTTTCAAATCTCAACTCCAGGGGTCCTTTGGCTTTTTAAATCTGAAACCTATGTGGCTGTGAAGATGATCCCTGCATACTTCCTACCATGTTGTTAATCTCCCACATAATGTGTGGAAAGTCTGACTTTTCATATTCCCAGGTTAACCCTTTTGATACACAAGAAAATGGTAATAGTTGTTGCCTCTAAAGATAAGAACTGGGAGGTTTAAGGATAGAGATAAGAGGCAGATGTTATTTTCACCATTTATCCTTTCATATACTTTGAATTTCTTAACATAAAATTATTTGATCTATATAATAATATACATGCAGAAATGAACATACTATTATAAAAAAGTGCAAATTCCTCTAGAAGAAGCCCCATGTTAAGATACTCCAGCCCAATACATAATAAATAGGCCTTTTTAGAGGGTAAAAATTATTCCTGCAAGAGACTCAAACACAAATCAGCCTTGAGTGATGCCAAAGAACCTTTTAAACACCCCATCTTTACTGAAATTTTTTCTCCATTATGTTCCTCATCAGCTACCAATATCCTATCAGGAGTCTTTTGAAAGGAAAATTCCTCCAAATAGAAACTGGTTCCCAAACAAAGTCTTTACTTGTGGTAAAAGATAGAGTTGACTCTCTCATTAAGAGGTGATGCCTGTAATCCCAGCGACTTGAGAGGCTAATGCAGGAGGATCCCAAGTTTGAGGCCAGCCTCAGCAACTTAGTGAGGCACTCAGCAATTTAGCAGTACCCTGACTCAGAATTAAAAAATAAAAGGGTGGGGAATGTGGCTCAGTGGTTAAGTGCCCCTGTGTTCAATCCCCAGTACCAGAGAGAGAGTGAGTGGGGGTGGAGGATTGTTCACAATTATTTTGCATGAGTGCATCTCTGACCAAACATGTGTATGCTATTATCTGAATAGTTACTGCAGTGGTTAACCTTGAGGAGCTAAGGCATCCTGAGGTGAGTATATGGGGTTTCAAAATCCCTCTCTCCTTCTGGTTCTTGAGTTTGTGATGCATATCTGCCAACCACTGGAATACAAAGTACACAATGTGGATTAATGACTGAATTTCTCCAATAGAAAATATCCAAATCCTTGAGTCTCCCATGTACTTTAAACCCCTCTCTGATCCCCACCAGTGTCTTAGACCAGGTTCCTCATAAGCAGACCCCTAGTGGGGATTTGTACCCAGGTGATTTACTTCTAAGGGAGACCTGTAGAGAGAGGACAGGGAATGGGAAGAATTCAAACAAGGTTGCCATTTATGGCAGCCATATTTTCTGATTTCCCCAGATTGAGAAACTTCTGTGGGTGAGGGGCTTTCATTGCTAAAATTGGAAGAATCTTGGGCAGACCAGGTGATTTTGTTCCCCTAGTGTCATGTTAGACCCAGTCTCACAGAAAGTAGCTTCAGCCTGATCCCACAGATGAATTCTGGAGGATAAGGTATTCCTCAGAGTTGTCTCAATCAGGGGTGAGGGTAGTGGGCTCTTATCCTTCTGAACTTGTTGTTGATCAAGGGAAGCAGGACAGATAGAATGATAAATTTCCGGGCACTTTTGTGGGAAAAGCAGCCTCGTAGCTGGAAGGTTGTCTTCTGAAGAAGAACCGAAAGTACTAGGTGTTAAAAACCCACCGAAGTTAGAGGGAGAAGTAAAAGTCATAAAAGGGGATCCTCTGAGGGCATCTGCATAGGGCACCAGCATCATTTGCCAGAGCAAAATGAAACAATGCTAAATGCTTTTGCTTCATGTTCTTGCTGAACTAGTTTGAGTCACTGCATCTTGCTATCTTAGTTTCCAAGGGTGGCCATTAAAAATTACCAGAAACTAGATGGCTTAAAACAATAGAAATGCATTGTCTCACAGTTCTGGAGGAAAGATGTCTGAAATCAATGTGCTGGTAGGTCCACGTTGTCTGTTACTTGATTCAGGGATGTATCACACCAATCTCTGCCTCTATCATTTTCCCTCTGTGTCAGTGTGTGTCTCTCTGTAAGAATGCCCATCTTCTTATAAGGATACAAGTCATTAAATTTAGACTCACCCTAATCCAGTAGGCTCTCACCTTGACTAACTGTATCTGCAAAGTTCTTATTTCCAAATAAGGTCACATTCTGAGGTTATGAGTGGGATGTCTTTTTCTTTTGGCAGTACTGGGGATGGAACCCAGAGCATCCCATATGCTAGGGAAGTATTCTACTACAGCGCTATACACACAGCCCTAGAATATACATTTTTCATGCACAGTATTCAATCAAGTGTACCCATCATTAGAAGAAATGGTATGCATATGCAATAGCATGTATTAGAAACCCTCCTATTATGGTAAATTTGGGTGACTCAGAGATATTACTCTTATAATAGATAATTCTCCTCTTTCATTCAGCATGAACTGAAATAAAGGGTCAGATATGACATGTGCTCACAGTGGGTTTTCTTCACTTTATGAGAAAGATGAGCACACTCTCACAACAAATCTAGTTTGAAGAAAGGCTCTGAATTAATGCTATCTATTATTGCATTTGGTTTTTACAGATAAAACATACATTAACAATAATTGATTCCCGCTATAAGGTGCTTTTAGGAAGGCTTTACTCTGTTGAAGAAATACATGGTTTAAACATTTTATTGCATGTCAAAGATGTTTTATTAACATCAAAGGAATAAATTCCAATATTACAGAATAATTTCAGTATTGTTCTTATGCAGAAACTCATTTAAATGATAAAGAGTACTAAAACCCAGTTAAATCTTGGTGGAAGTAAGAGTTTTAAAAAATCTTCTGGAAAGTCCAATAGTGCAGAAGTCAGTCCATCAATTTGTAATTCTTCAGTTGTTAGTAGACCTATTTCCTTTAAAGATAAAGCTAGGAGATTTATTGTAAATTTAAGAAACACTGAAAAGTTTCCATGGCTATAACTAATCCATTTCTCCATTTTTCAACCAACAGTAACTTACATGTTCAAGAAAAAATTTTGTCCATGATTGTACAATTGCTCCATAAACTATCAATGGCAATGATTTTAACATTGTTCTAAGTGAATATTTATACTGAGGTGGATTTGTTAATCACTCTCATCATTTGGTTTTAAGATTTATGTAAAGACCAATGAGTGATTTAGTATTGAAAGCTGAGATGTGAGTAGAGAATTTCTCTCTGTATTCTAAGTCATGGCCCAGTGCCTGCAAGGTTGGGTGATTTTCTAATTTCCAAACCTCTTTCGGTTCTCTAAGTACTTATTGATTCCTTCTCTAAGAATGATTATACTGAGTATAAAACCTGCTCTCCAAAGGGAAGGCTAAATTTTCAGGGCAGGAGGTACCTGGGGTAATATCCAAGTCTCTTCACTTATGTTTACCAGTATGACTGTTCACAGCATTAGTTATTAAATTAACAAGTCTTTATTAATCACTTTCCCCAAGCTCATATAAACAGTGTCCCAAAATCCATGGCCATTTAAGGGTAGAAAAACTGCTTAAAATATCTATAACCCACTATCATCAACATTTGAGTAGTTTTTAAAGAAGTTTGTAATTTGAGAGGAACTATAGTAGACAATCACATGTAAATAAATATGGTTATAAACAAATAAACCAGGACATGCCTGTCACATGTATGGGTGTATCAGAAAGCAGAATCTGAGAGTTTAGTGTGCAGCATGTGCAATATGTTTACCAAAGTGTGCCTTTGAGATTAACAAGTGTGGAAAGGAAGAAAAGGAAGTAAGAGTGGACAGAGGCAGAGGCTGATCTGCAATGCAGTCCTAACAACATTCTTGACCAGGAGTGTTCTGAATTCGAGATGGCCATTTGGAACTGTTCAGAGCTGGGCAGAGATGGCCAGGTTTTCATACCCTCCTGTCAATCATTCATTGAGTATGGGGCCCTGGAAAGATGCATGACCTGGTGTGAGGCAGTTCTCTGCAGCTTTGTCAGTACCCAAAGGGGGCTGATGGCTAAAAGGCCATCTTCCGGCAGCACCCCAGCAGCTAGAGGGAATAGTCCTTTATTCATGATTATTCATGAAGGGGGTCTGAGGGACCAACAATACTCCACTGAAAAAACTCTTAAAATCAACTCATAAGAAATGCTAGGAATTCAGGAAGATGAGAAGGGTAGATGAAGGTGAGATTAATCATGGTATATGAACTGGCAAATTTTCCATATGAAAGGTCCAGAGGTAAGGCAGGGCTGGAGTTTTGAGGAATTGACAGGTTCTAATGAAGATTCCCAGGAGGGGACAAAGTGGGCAACGTTCAAAGGTGAAAGGCTCTGGTTGGGTTGAGGCTCAGACC
This sequence comes from Sciurus vulgaris, assembly GCF_902686455.1. Lineage (NCBI taxonomy): Eukaryota > Metazoa > Chordata > Mammalia > Rodentia > Sciuridae > Sciurus > Sciurus vulgaris. The sequence goes on along the minus strand of NC_136471.1, from coordinate 104,574,591 downwards.
CTAGGAAACAGATTCAGGATACCGGTCAGTGAAGGAAGATGCAAGGCACAGTTGGGATAGTAGACATGTTTTATTCAGAGGCAGCAGCAGACTCCAGGCCCCTCACTCACCCCAGTCTTTCCATAGGCCTTTTTTATATGTAGCCCAACAAAGAAGGCACAGTGACAAAAGGTTACATAAGTACATGCATACTCATAAGCAAATATTTGTGATTTTGAGTACATATGCTGAATGGGGATGTTTATGACCTTGACTACATACTAAAATATAACTGGAATTCTCAGTGAGGAAGCCTAAGTATAGCCATCTTGGGCCTATCCTACAGCTATGATGGCAGAAAAGAACAGAATGTGTCTAGGGATGACAAGAAGATTGACTTTCCTCTAGCAAGATATTGAGACCAATTAGAAGAGAAAGAAGCAGGAATGTAAGGGGGGATCTTGATACTCTTAATCAGCTTTGTCAAGAAACAAGTAGTAAACATGGAGGACTTCAGAGAAAACAATTCTTGCTATTATGTACAGAATATATTGGAGGGTAGGAAAGGCTACCTGTTGGAGTCTGGAATATCTTGGATAGACTATTGTCCCCAAAATGGAACTAGGGTGAGCAAGCAAGGCATCTAAAATGCAAAATTTGTGCTTGTGCCCTAAGAATGAATGCTTTCTCAAATTTTGCACCCTATGTACCTTTCCTGCCTCACCATACCACTCAACAAATAATATTAGTAAAAAGCAGTGTACTTTTTGTGTGAAGACCATTTCAAAGCAAGCACTCTGCCAAAGAATAAAGTATATAGGGGGAAGACTGGTAGTATTTAGCTGGGTAGTCATTGAGGGTTTTCTGAGCAGGGTTCATTCAAACTGAGACCTGAAAGCATTATCCACATGGGATGGGTGGGGAAAAGCATTGCAGACAAAAAAGAACAGCATATGGAAAGGCTCAAACTAAAATGCATTAAGCTGTACAATTATGTATGTAATCCTCTTAAGCTTATTAGGGGAACTAGATGAAGGTCTGCCAAGACCTAGAAAGCACCATACTCCATGTTGATCTTTATGACTGAAAAAAAGTCGAAGATCATCAGAGAAAGGTGGGCCAGTTAATTGCCTTTTTATATTCCAAAAGGCACTATGAAAGTTTGAAATTCTAGATATAAAAATTAAACTCTACTGAATGTGGTTGAGCTAAATCTTTAAAAATGCAAGGAGAGAGGGACTACTCTCAGAAATAAAATAGTGCATGTATAAAGAAATGTATAAGACAATTACCTAAGGGTTGAGTGTGTAGTTCAATGGTAGAGGACTTGCCCAGCATGTACCAAGCCCTGGGTTCCATCTTCAACACTGCAAAACACAAAAATTAAACAAAACAAAATTTAAAAAAACAATTACCTAAATAACAGTTAAACTCTTCCTCCTGCAGGGTTATGAGCCAGATCCTACTATAACCAAGTTGGCACAGCAGTATGCCAAGGAGGTATGCTCCTTATTTGTAAAGTTATGATTGCCTTTCTCTGTCCCATGAAGTTGTTTAATCAGCAATGCTTATGTATGCTAGAATGGTACCAACCTGTCATTGACGAATGATCCATTGGAAGCGGCACATGGAGGCAATGTATTAATTACAGACACTTGGATAAGCATGGGACAAGAAGAGGAGAAGAAAAAGCGGCTCCAGGCTTTCCGAGGTTACCAGGTTACAATGAAGGTACAAATTGATACCTCTCTGAAGGTTCATTAATTCCATTCATAAAGTCCAGAACCATCTAATCACTCATTCATTTTAGGGAGAACAAGCTGTCCTTTCATACCCTATAAAGAACTCACCGTATCCCCCAGGGATTTCTCTCATCCCAAAGATTAGCTGTATTCTTTTGGAAAGACACTGTTTTTGCTGGACAAAGGAATTTGAAACCTGGGCATCAGAGAGAAGTATGCTGTTCCCTTTCACAGGAACAGAGATATCAGACTACTTTAACTCTGTGTATGTTTAGAGACATTAGGTTGCTTCTGACTGTCTGGGCCCCACCTCCAAGGGTTCTAATTCAGTAGGTCATGGGTGAGATCTGAGAATTTGCATTTCTACCTAGTTCCCAGGTGATGTAATGCAAATTCAGGGCCGCACTCTGAGAACTGCTGTCTGGGCTGGTCACAGTGGTGCCTTCCTGTAATCCCAGTGACTGGGGAGGCTGGATCACAATTCCAGGCCAACAGTTTAGTGATACCCTGTCTCAAAATGAAAAAATGCAAAGGGTTAGGGGTATAGCATTGTAGTAGAGTGTCCCTAGGTTCAATCCCTAGTGGTCCCCCAAAACCCTAAAAGTCAGGTGCACATGGAGATTTTGTCAACAGAGCAACTAATCTACTTCGTTGAAGAAAGTGATTAAGCAAGTACAAAAAAGTATTTTAGCCTGATGCTGTGGTGCACACCTGTAATCTCAGTGCCTCTGAAGGCTGAGGCAGGAGGATCACAAGTTCAAAGCCAGTCTCAGCAACTTAGCAAGGCCCTAAGCAACTCAGCAAGACCCTGTCTCAAAATAAAATATAAAAAAGGTCTAGGGATGTTGCCCAGTGGTTAAGGTCCCCGGGGTCAATCCCAGATACCAAAAAATATATATTTTATTGGTAAAGTACATGTATTCAAGTTCCTTATTACTGCATGTCAAACAGAATGAAAGTTTGAAAAACAAAAAGTGAAAATGTCTTTTCCCTACCTTCTTAACAAGTCACTGTTCCCACAGGTGTCCACTGTTTAACAATTCCATGTGTCTTTTTGCAGACCTTTTCTGTGCATTTACATATGTATGCCTCCACACACACAACTATTGATTTTTCATAAATGTTATTTTAGGCATATTATTCTGACTTACTTTTTCTTTCTAACAAATGTATTCATTGAGATAATTTTTGTTCTTTTGAATAGCTGCATAGAATTCTCAAGTATGGGTGAACCATAATTTGCCCATAATGTTTCCTATTGATAAATTAAGCTGTTTCCAAATATCCCAATTGCAAACAATATTGTAATGTATACCATTTACAGATTTTTTTTGTGCAAATGTTACTGGAGAATAAATCCCTAAAAGAACTTCAAAATATGGGAGATGCTGCTAAATGGTGAACAATTAATACACCCACAGCTGCATATTATACCTCTTTCTCCAGAGGTTTTACATTCTTAGTCATTATTTACACTCTTAACTTTTGTAAACATGAAGGGAAATGGTAACTCATGATTTCTAAAATTTGAATTTGTGTGATTACTAATGAAGTTAAGTATCTTTTCATGTTTATTGACCATTTTCATTTCTTTTTCTATGAATTACTACTATTTTTGCTCCTTTTCTAATTTTTGCCTTTTTATCATTGATTATAGGGGCTCTTTATATGTTATAGTGAATCCCTCACCGTATATGTTGCACATATTTTCATGGAGGTATTTTAAATTATCCATGGTTTGCTTTATACTTACCTTGACTAATCTTAGGTGTTCTTCTGGTGCCATGACTGTAGGTGTAAAGAATGGCTATTCACTGATGTATGACTGATACAAATGTTACTCCTTTTCCATGTCATTTTCCTAGTATTTTAGAAACTGAGAAGGTTCTGAACTTAAAGCTCAGGTGAAGGTAAAACAAAATTTTAGTACAAAAGTAATGATTTTGATATAAGAAAATATGAGGAAACATAGTTTTGAATCTGTTAAGTGTTTAATGGAAATAGAACGGAATATGTAACTTTCAAGAATTAACTGTTGGAGAAAATTGAGACTGCTAGTACATTTGCATTAAGAATGAAATATCTAGTGTATAGTGTTCATAATCCTGTTTAATGCACTCCTACCTCTGGGTTTTTTTTTTCCAGAATGCCATAATTAGGAACAAAGTATGCATCAAGTGCTAAAAATTATGCTTTGGAGATAAGCTTAAAATAGAATACTCAAAGCAACTTTTTAAGTATACTGAGATAAAATTGCTGACTTTTTTTTAATCAACCACATATTATACTAGCAGAGTTCTTTATTTAGATGTTCACTATGGCACTAGATAGAATACCAGAAAACTGAGCCAGTGGTTTAACTTGGAGTGATGATATCCAAAATAAAATAGATGATTATTAAAACATCATAAGGTTAAAATTCTATATACATTTCCCTTGGGTATCTTGAGCTAAAACCTTCACTCTGCCTCTTTGTCTATCCCTTTACATTGATCTCAACTCCAGGTTATGTTTGTTTTTAAATACCAAAAAAGACAAATATGATTGCCATATGTAATAGTGAAACTGTGATCTTATCTCCATCTCTTCAGACTGCCAAAGTTGCTGCCTCTGATTGGACATTTTTACACTGCTTGCCCAGAAAGCCAGAAGAAGTAGATGATGAAGTGTTTTATTCTCCACGGTCACTAGTGTTCCCAGAGGCAGAAAACAGAAAGTGGACAATCATGGTAAGTGAAAATGGAAATTAAGGGATAAGGAATTCTTTGTGTCATTCCAACTTGGTTGTTCATGCCTTCTGGTAAATAATAAGCCACCAAGATTATCCAACTACATTTCTGACTCACATAGCATTTATTTCCTTTCCAGAAAACGCCTAATAGATTGTTATTGTTCATTAGTATTTATAATATACTTTAATGAAGTAAAATTTTAGCAATTTACCTGGTCTTAATAGTTGTACCAGTCAGGGTCTTACACACAAACAACTGAGTCCATTGTAGGTGGATAAGTAGAAAGGAATTTATTAAAAGATATTAAGAAGCTCCCAGAATCTGTCAGGAAACAAATATAGTGAATCATTCTTGGACACCATATAGCCAGGGACAACACAGCAGGAAATTTACTCAACAACACTGTTAATCATTTATAGCCAGAAAATCACTGATACAGCCACTCACAATCTAGTACCTAATGCCTTTGAACTAGATGCCATACTCCACTGGAACTACTCCAGTTAAAACAGATACTTCAACCTGCACATGGAATAGAAGATCCAGTCTCTCAGAGGATGGCTTCTACTGCATATTATTCACTTTTGCATCGAAGTCTTGAGTAGATGCAGCTGATTCACATGCTTCAAGGGAGTCTGGGATATGTAGATTTTAGCTTTCAATCTCTGGAGTAGAGAAATGCTGGAAATAACTATCTGCCAAGAATTTATAAGTAAGAATATGGTGTTGTGAATACTTGTAAAGAATTTAGTAGTATCTAAAACATTGTAAATATTATAATTATTATCATCTTCACTGTTGAGTTCAAATTTGACTATGGCTGCTTAGAAGCCAATAATGGCTCCTTTTTCTGTGGGAGATTGTTTATCAGGCCTAAATTTCTCAGATCCAATAACAATTATTTTTACTGCATCTTTCCAGCTTGTCACCTCAGGATACTAATTTTGTCCAAAATGACAAATTTTGGACTTTGTTTAAAACGACAAAATGACAATTGCCTTGTCATTCATATTGGTTCTTCTGAAGCTGTAATGTGTACTTAATTCACCCAGGATCTTGTTAAGTGCAGATTTGGATTCAGTAGGTCTGAGATGGGACCCAAAATTTGCTAATAAGGACCCAGGTAATTGAGATGTCACTGCCCTGTGGACCACATTTTGAGTAGCAAAGAAATAGATGACAAGAAAGAAAATGGGAGCTCTCCAACTATATACCTCAGGAAGAGAAAAAGCAAAAATGTTTCCTCAAGTTGCATTTTTCATCAGAAGACAATTGAAGTTGCAAAGCTAAATCAACCAAATCTATTAAAGTAGGTTGTGGAAATTCAGGGAGTAAAACTAAAAAAGCCTTCTAAAATAGTAATTATAGAGATTCTGTACAGTTCTAAATTTTTAGAGCTTAGCAAACAATATCTTTAAATGCAATTTTTAAAGCCTAGCAAATAATATCTTTAAATTCAATTTATTTAAAATTAACTAGCATATTCACATTGTTGAAATGTTTAGAAGGGGACACACACAGTGAAATCTTATATTCCATTTGACATCCATGTTGGTCTTACTGTTGTCCCATCATTCCCTATTCTCCTGAGATACCCACTATTATTAGCAGAAAATATATTTTAAAAAAATAAGAAAGTATAACCATGTTAAACTGAAAATAGAGAATCTAAAGTAGAAAGAACGCTCAACTGGGAGTGAGGAGATGGTGTGGGACAGAAAGAGTGACATAACCAATTAGTGTGTGTGTGTGATGTGGACAACTGGAAAGGTATTCCTTATGTCTCTGAGCTGAATGACTTGGAGGTTTCTTTGAGTTTGGTTCATTTCAGCAGTCATAGCTTAGCATCTCCTGAGTGTCAGATCCTCTGCCAGGCATTGGAGATTTAAAAAAGAAAAAGGAAAATATGCAGTCCCCACATAGATGCATAAGATTTTCACAGATGCATAAGATTTTCAAGTAGGATGAGACCTTAGAGATCATCTAAAGTAAGTTCTTATTTTATAGGCAAAGAAATTATTCATAGATAATTTATTCAGAATGGCCTTTAGACTCAGCACCACTGTGATTGATTTTTTTCTAGGATGCTCTAAAGGGACAATACTTGTTTACCTCTAGAACTGCCCTATCCAATACAGTTGCCACTAGGCACATGCAGCTATTCAAGTTTAAATTAAATTTTAATAAATTTGAAGAATCAATTCCTCGGTCATGCTAACCACAATACCCACATTAAGTGCTGAATACCCACTGTGGCTAGTGACTACCATATTGGACAGCACAGATAGAACATTTCTATCATTTCAGAAAGTTTCTATTGGACAACACCACCCTAGGGAACGATTTTCACACACATAAATTCATTTAAGATGGAAGAAAGAAGGAAACACACAATCTGGCCTACAGTTCTGAGCTAATGATATCTATAATGACTGATGTAATGTAAGGTCTAACTAAGAGGGTAAAAAACTTGTTCTTAAGGCGTGTAACAACTTCTAAGCAAAAGTGTACTCTTTTAGCACTTAGAGTAGCTTTTTATTTTTGTTTTGTTTTGGTTTTCATTCAGAATAGCTTTTTAAGGCCTTCATGCTGGGTGATTTCCAGCAGTGCTGTTCTGAATGTTCTAGTAATCACACCTTTCTCTCCATAGCACATAGGTCTTTGGATCCCTTTGTTTAAAAACAAAAATTACCCTTTCCTCCCCACAAAGCTTGCTCTTTTATTTTTCAATGATTACTAAGGCAGTAGGACTCCCAAAATATCAGATAGGTTTCTTCCCCTGCTGACAAATTTCATAAATTTCACTGGGGAACTAAAGAAACATAAAGGGACTCCGCAAAAGTGCTGACACTTGAAAGCATTGCTATTTGAATGACCCTTAAGCACATAACACCATTGCAATTGTAGCTTACAGTATTTAGAATCTTTCACTTCTCTTCAACCTAGGGTTATCAGATAAAATATAGACACCCAGTTAAATTTGAATTTCAGATAAACAATGAATAATTTTTTTGTATAACTATGTCACATGCAATATTTGGAACATGGTTACAGTAAAATATATTCTTTTGTTTATCTGACATCTCTATTTAACTGTCTCTCTGTATTTATTTACTAAGTCTGGCAACCCTACCCCAAGTTGACTTTCTAAATTTTTTTTAAAATAAGTTTGACATGTCCAGTGACTATGAGCAACAAAGTAAAACCTAAGATGTGATACCAGGAACTCATAAAGCTTAAAATATTTTTACCAGGTAGATATTCTTATTCCAGATTTTGACATAACTACTTCCATCTTGTCATTCAGACCTTACCTTAAATGTCATTCCTTTAGCAAGGTCTTCCCAGTCTGCCTACTCTTTTTTTTCCCCAGCCTACTACTTCTTAAGTGGTTCTTCAGGCTCCTTTGGCCCCTTAAATTTTTATTCTTTTTAAAGGTACTACCTGATATTTTCTTATTTGTTTGTAACCTGTCCCTCCCCCCACCAAAATGAAAAATCCATCATAAGAGTGATCATCTTGTCTATAATATTCTACATTATACGTAGAAGAGTGCATGGAACATACCCTAAATATGTGCTCCATACACTTTTGTGGCTTAAAGTCAATATAGGGTACTGATTTTAGAACACAGGCTTTGGAATCAGATTAAAATTTGTCTGAGATCTGGGGCAAGTACCTTAACTTCAACAAGCACAGTTTATTCATATGAAAAATGGGGATAAACATAGAAACAACTTCATGAAGTCACGAGGACTCAATGAGATAAGAGTCATCTAAAAATGGTCAGATTCCAGGGACAGTCAGGTGCATATCCACCTTTAATTATTACCACTTAGGAAAACACACCTCCACTTCTTCATCTGTATTTTGCATCTGTTACCACTTCATATGGTAGGAAAGGATATTAATTAGTATGATGAACTCGAAGCATTCAGCACAGGTATCTGTTTAATAAATATATACAATGAACACCTTTGAAATATAAAACCTGTGCTCCTGGTATAGCCTAAGAACACTTGTACAATACAGCTGAAATGGAAGAGAGGTGGTGAAAATATCTCATGAAAGTGGAGTCAGAGAAACTGGATTACAATGCATTTCTGCACAATCTGTTGTTTCAAGGGTTGGTTTCTTTTTTTTTCCATTTTTTTATTAAAAATCATAAATTTACATAGGGCAATGTTGTTTGATTCATTCTGCTATTTTTTCCCTTCCCCCACCCCTCCCACCCCTCTTTTCCCTCTATATAGTCCTTCCTTCCTCCATTCTTACCACCCTCCTTTATCCCTAACCCTAAACCTAACCCTAGCCCTAACGCTAACCCCTCCTACCCCCCATTATATGTCCTCATCCGCTTATCAGCGAGATCATTCGTCCTTTAGTTTTTTGAGATTGGCTTATCTCACTTAGCATGATATCCTCCAATTTCATCCATTTGCCTGAAAATGCCATAATTTTATCATTCTTCATGGCGGAGTAATATTCCATTGTATATATATGCCACAGTTTCTTTATCCATTCATCAACTGAAGGGCTTCTAGGTTGGTTCCACACTCTGGCTATGGTGAATTGAGCAGCTATGAACATTGATGTGGCTGTATCTCTGTAGTATGCTGATTTTAAGTCCTTTGGGTATAGGCCAAGGAGTGGGATCTCTAGTAATAAGAGAAATGCAAATCAAAACTACCCTAAGATTTCATCTCACCCCAATTAGAATGGCGATTACCAAGAACATAAGCAACAACAGGTGTTGGTGAGGATGTGGGGAAAAAGGTACACCCATACATTGCTGGTGGGGTTGCAAATTAGTGCAGCCACTCTGGAAAGCAGTATGGAGATTCCTCAGAAAGCTTGGAATGGAACCACCATTTGACCCAGCTATCCCACTCCTTGGCCTATACCCAAAGGGTTGGTTTCTTAATCTATAAATGATGACATCAGAAGCCACCTCAGAAGATCATTGCATCAAATGAGATAATGAATGAACTTTTCTCTCTAACTCACCAAAATACCTAGTTCAATGCTTGGTAAATATATTTTGACTCAATGGCACATGATAAGGCATTTAATACACTGACTGGTACCTAGTAAGAACTCAATATATGTTCACCATTGTTTCTGATATTATTATTGTCTCTGTTATGGAGGTTGGGAAGAATAAAAGTGAAGGTCACTATTTGTGGCTGATTGCCCAAGGGGAAGCTATACTCTTGGCTATAAAGTTAATGTTCTTTCAGGAGAACAAAAATTCATACTGAAGACATTATTCATTAACCCAAATAATTTACTTTCATTACTCTACATTTGATTTATCCTAAACTTCTCTAGGTTGCAAGTGACCAGACCACAGTGTAAACATGAAGAACTGGGATAGGATGGATTATATTATATTTCTCTAAAGCCAGCCATTTTATGGGTTTCAATTCATGATTGGAAAACCCAATCATGACAACCATTATGGCATCACATTTCAACTCTCTGACCTACTAGTCCTGGAATGAAGCCTAAGTAAGCACAGTGTTTGTGCTTATATTTGGGTCAGCTTAGTCCCTCAGGACCTTCCTTTACCCAAATGAAAATAAATATCAGTTCAGAACTATTCCCTTATCATATCCTTGGAAAAACACATTTTAACTCTACGACTGCAAAACTGAAACTGAGCACCCCTTCCTTAGGTCCCAAAGCAGACTCTCACTAATGTTGATCTATTTCTTTCTTTTTCTTTTTTTGTTGTACCATCCCAGGCTGTCATGGTATCCCTGCTGACAGATTACTCACCTAAGTGCCAGAAGCCAAAGTTTTGATTCTGTGTTGCATGTCAAGAGAAAACGTTCTTCAGTAACAACAGAATGAGTCTGTTTATGGGGGAAAAAGAAGAGAATCTAAGATATAAACAAATCCCTAGTACATGGTATGGGTGAACTCTATGATATTGCTTTTTCATTGTGCGACCTTTCTAAAACCCTTAATTTAAGTGCCGAGGCACTGTAATACCCTGCTTGACTTGGTTTATACTCCCTAATTCACAATTTCTGAGTTGCATTTGGGTATCATATTAATCATCGTGTACATTTGCTTCAACTAAACATAAAATATCATGTTCATCATGCATAATCTCTAAGCCATTAAATGTAATCTATGCTTATTACCTTAATAAATGATAACCCATGCTAATTTATAAGTAAACATTTACCAGGCAGTCAGCTGCTGGTAGATCTGTGAGCTGTGTTCATGTCCCCCAGGACCAAGGAGGAAGCCAAATGATATATCTTGCAGATGTGGTAGTTTTCAGGCCAATGAGAAAGACAGGCAGTCAGAGACAAATCATGAAAGTCGTGGAAAATAGCTATTACTGTGTCTAAACTGGAGCTTGTTTCTAAACATTTGTGGGAAAGGACAGGGGTCCTTGAAGAGTATGCACTTCTTCTCTGTAATGAATACGTAGTGTCATAAGCCAAATGAAGCTTTTTCTAGCAAGTGGAAAAATCTCGGCTACCTAGCCAGGAAGACAAGATCCACTAGAAAGTGAAATTTTCTTAGATTCATATTTTCCAGCAGGAGCAATCCAATTTTTTTTTTTTTTCACATCAGCACTTACTGTGCATCTATTCACATCACAGGCTGGTAATTTCCATAAATCTACTACTTGCCACATTTCTGTCAGTGTTTGTCCTCTAATATTTCTTCGGGATAATCAAAACTTGCATGATTGAATTATCATAATGTAATTAAAAGTAGATTTCTCTTACCGGTGACCAAGATATGTATTGTTGATTTATTGTGATATAATTAGAAGTGTTTTGGTTAAAAAGTCAAATAACATAGGTGGAACTTTAACAATATAACACATGTTACAGCAGACAAAATAATCCAATTTCCTTTATATTCCACCTCTACTGTTCGAAGAATCTTTCTAGGCTGTTTGACTGATATTCTTCAGCAGACAGCTATGACTTAATTGAGTAAGCAAGAGATGAATTACAAATTAGATTTGCAATGAAGACGTAATAAAACATATTTTGTGGATGGGAGGGAAACTCATGATGTTTAGAAAAAAATCAATTTTTCCAGTAAATGTCAAAGGTGACTTTCACATCTATGGTAATTTATTGGAAGCATTTAAGAAAGAGAGTAGAGTTTAGTGGAATCTTTTTTTCACTAGAGAGTATAGGAACAATTTAGTATAGGAACCAGAAGGTGAGGTGTGGATTTTAGAAGTTTGTCCTCAAACTGCATACATAGGAAGGAAAATTCTTTCTCTTTCCAAATATCCCCTCATGCTAATGAGCTCTCATATCTTTTCCTGGATATTTTTTTTTGAACAAAATGGATGATATTATCCTTTTTGCCTCAATCAGAAGGAACTTGTAATCATTTTCCTGCTAAAATGTACTTGCTTTTCCTCAAAAAGCCTCAAAGCTTTCTTTTTATGTACACCCAATTTGACATTCTTCTCCAACCAAGTCAGTAGGAATTTCTTTGCTCTTTGAACTTCTTTTCTTAAGAAGATATTATTTATATCATCAGGAAAAAAGAAAACAGTGGAGGAAAGTTTGGTTTTAATTTTTGCAAAGCTATTTTTATCTCCTCTTTCTTCTTACACTTTCCTTCAGCATTCAATTTCTTATGTAACTACTGCAACTCCAGAGATTAACAAAAATTCTAGCAATGACCCTTGGGTCCCTGGTGTATATATGAAACCCTATCTACTTAATTAATATAACTAACCAAAGAATTCTTTTCTTCTAGGCTTTTGCCTCTGTAATACTGGGAATAGAAATCCCAGGTGATTATACTGCAATGATTTCAATGTTGGGGAAGAATCCTCTGTGTGTGTGTGTGTGTGTGTGTGTGTGTGTGTGAGAGAGAGAGAGAGAGAGAGAGAGAGAGAGAGAGAGAGAGAGAGAGAGAGAGATTGAATGTAATATTAATTTCCAGGGACTTTAGAAAAATAACTCAATGTCACAGTCACATTTTTTTTGGGGGGGGGGGGCGGGTACCAGGGATTGAACTCAGAGGCACTCGACCACTGAGCCATATCCCCAGCCATTTTTTGGATTTTATTTAGAGACAGGCTCTAGCCCAGTTGCTTAGGGCCTCACTAAGTTGCTGAGGCTGCCTTTGAACTCATGATCCTTCTGCCTCAGCCCCCAGAGCCACTGGGATTACAGGCATGTGCCACCATGCCTGGCCAATGTCACATATTTCTAATGTATATTTTGCTAATGATTTGGGTTATTGTGAAGTCCCCAGGTAGAAATAACCACACAGAGGGTTGGCATGGCAATGTCACTTTAGCCCTCCTATAGAAGTAACCCTAGAACCTCAGTGAAAATGGTAGGGGCCCCTTGGTCCAATGCCAAAGTCCTGAGGCAAGTCTTCTCATGCGATAAAAATCGTTGAAGAATACATAGGGAGAGGGTATTCAGAACACACTCCTTTTGGGCCTTTTTGTCTTGGAAACTCTGATCAATGTCTACAGTGATGGTTGAGGCACAAGGTTCCATTCAACAGTGGAGTATTAATGTCTTTTGACAAATATTAAGGGTCTTCTGAATATTGGAAAACCAGTCAAGACAAAAAGATCAGGCTCCTACAACCAGGGGTGTCACGTACTGCCATGCAAGTTATGTCTCAGACAAAGGTCAGAGGAGAAAGATGGGGATAAAGACTGAGACCTGGTCTGCACTTCAGTTACCAGGTCTAGTGTCTCCTTCCAGGCCTTCCAGTCAGGAGGAAGGATTGCCTTTTTTGTGAATTGTCCACCCAGTATCTTGTAAGCCAGAATAGATATTTTGCTTTAAGTTATACAAAGGACCAGTATCTGGTAGGGAACCTTGGCATCAGCAATTTACAACAGGAATGTTTTCGATATCATCTTATACTTGAGGACAATGACACACATAGAGACAATGCAGCAATGCTTTTAATGGTTTTGCTTTTTGCTAGATACCTTAATACCCCATAGTAGAAATGGTAGCATCTGCCAATGTTTGGACATGACAGAGATCATTGAAATAGGGATATGAGAATCAACTCTGCCATACTTTAATATTGTAAAGAAATTCTTCCTTAACAATTATCCAGAAAAATTAATATCCATTATTGCTAAAAAGGAAAGAGAGAGAGAACCAGAGTCAGATCAAATGGAAGTAAATTCCTTATCATGGGCTATAATTTTTCATGGTTTTATCAATGCCTGACTTATACCAGTGGAGACTTCATTTCTAATCAATTTTTTGTGAAACTCATCCCTAGAGGATATGTGAGCAAAACTGCCTTCTGGAACAAACTCATTAGGCAAATGAATTTTTTAAAATTGGAACAGGGTTTTAAAATTATCCAGTCTATCCCTTCATTTTACAAAAGAAAGATGTGGGAAATAATAACAATGTTCCTAAGATAGAAATTTGCCCAAAAGGGAGGGGGGATAATTCATGGGTTTAACATCCCTCTACAATCTACTTGAGATCCTACAAATATAGCCGCTTGACTTGACTTGTCCATAGGCTGAGTGGAGAATCAGAAGCTGGCTGGTCCAGGACTATGGTTTTGTGAGGCCAGGGGTTAGAGAGGAGAGTTCACTACTTTTTTTTTTTTTTTATTCACATTTATTTTTCGCTTTTAGTGTGCTCCCAGAAAATTAGAACACTTTAAGCAGGAGTTTAATAGCAATTTTTGTAAGCAAAGTTACGTTCCAGCTCTAAGTCAAATTGGTCAAAGCTTCTCCAGTATTTACAAAACATGATAGACAAGATGCTACACAAAACCATTGCATCTGATGATTTATTTTTCCCTTTATTCTCAAAGACAACTGGAAAAGAAAGCATTGTTTGCTGTAATCAAAAACATACCACAGTATAAACAGTAACCATTCCACTTATCACAGCTTGGTTGAGTTTAAAATTTGTGTTTAAAAGGTCCAAAATGACCTCAGTTTTACAAAAATAGGGTTTAAAGTTACAAACTTCATGTGCTTCTGAATATCAGGATTTGTTTTTATACAATAGTCACAGTTAAAAATACCCTGCTGGTAATACATAACTACACTTTATCAAGGTCATAAACCAGCAATAAATAATAAAGCCTATACAACTTGTAGTTCTATTTAATCACTGGTACAACTAACATGAGATAAGTGAAAATTTCCTATGGTTTAAATGAACTCCTGAGACTATGATATTTTTTAAAATCTGGGTATTGGTGTTTTTTCTTTCCTTCTTAATTAAGATTTGTGGTGTTGTAAACCTGACTCACAAAATACATCCTAATAACTTTTCTTAAAAAAAAAAAGACTAAGCCTTTACACCATCATTTCTAGTGGCACATTATTTTGTCTACAACCAGGGATTGATTTTAAAGATCTTTCTCTCTCTCTCTCTCTCTCTCTCTCTCTCTCTGTCTTTCTCTCTCTCTACCTTTTTTTTAAGCAGCAAATTTTCCCCCTTTCCCCACAGATCCCATCTCAAGTCATTCTGTTACCACCATTCCTTCTGGTCGAGGCGAGCTTAAAACATCTTCCTCTGCCTTATTTCTTTTTTCTTTTTTTGCATCAGTATTAATATTTTTTGCATACTTTCCATCTTTTTTCAAAAATATAAACTTTCTTTGTCAATCTATGGACATGCCCATGTATGAAGGAGATGGGTGGGTCAAAAAGGGATATCAAATGAAGTGATAGGGGTCACAATAGAGAAAATGAAGTGGTACACGACATTGCCAAGATAATGTGCCACTAGAAATGATGAGAGTTCACTTTTGAAGCAGGGATGGACACTGATGTCCAGAAGTATCCACAGAAACCCCAAAACCCATATGGTGGACACCCATTTAAATCCTTTTTACCTGGCTTTATCCTTCCCTTAGCTGCTGTCAGAGGTGGCTGCTGATACAGCTGCCCCTTTCTACGAATTGAGGCTCTGGGCCACCAGGAACCACTTTTAGTTCAGGAGGTCACACTCACCCGCCCCCTGTCACCAGCAGCTCTCAGTCAATGAGTAACCAATACAAGAATACAAAAATCTCAATTCCCTTGCCTCCAGGCAGCATTAGCTCTGTGGTGAGATTTATGCTGCAGAGCTCTCCGAGGTTAGGATCAGGCTGAAGCTAGTATCTCTTTGAGATCACAACCTTGCTTAGCTTCCCCTTGCTACTCTAACCTACTTCCCTTCTTCTGAGGATTTCTCAATCACTCCCTTGCACAGGAATCCCCATCTCAGGCTCTGCTTCTGTGAAATCTGATCTAAGATGGTTTGTAAAAAGAATGGGGAAGTGGGGCTGAAGGACTCATCCTTTAGGCATCAATGGAAGAGTAAGGTAGCAAGAGACATTAAACAAATATTGAGCAGCTGATGCTTAGCAATACTTCTCGGTTCCTGGATCACCCTTTTGTAGAAGGTAGCAGAATATTCGAAATGACAAATATTTCCTGTCACACATTCAAATTCGTAACAAGGAATTTATTACCAGCATGAAATAGAAGTAAGACCAATTTACTTTTCCTACGGAAGAGGAGATCTAACTGACACAGTACCTGTGATTTATTTCTGTGATATTCTAGCACATTTACAGATTGGCAACCCCAGCAGCTATTTAGGTGGTCTGCCCTTTGCACCAGCTTTGAAACTGTACTGGCATACTTTAGTGGTTCTCCAACTTGAGGGTGCAGCAGAATCCCCTGGAGGACTTGGTGATACACGCATCACTGAGCCCTACCCCACCCTAAGCTTCTGATGCAGCAGGTCTGGAGTAAGGCCTGAGAATCTGCATTATTAACAGTTTCCCAGGGATGCTGGTGCTGATGGTCCAGGAACCACACTTTAAGAATCATTGGTCTGGACAATTCTGAAGACCAATATGAGATGTTTTCATCCCCACATCCATAAAATCCCACTATAAAATATTTGACAACCCAGATTATCTGATCACAGATCTCTTTTGAGTCACTGAGGCCTGAGTTTCTTCCCTTCTCTGCTCTGTAACAGTGATCTCATCCTGCTATCCTCATCTGTAAAATGTGAGTAATACTGATCATCCCATGGAGTTATTGGGAGGATAAAACAAAGTAACATATATAATGCAATTTGGCTCAAAGTAAATGCTAAATAAATATTATCCCCCTTTTGTCTGTTCAGATGTTTTTAAAACCTTATATTTTTCTTTAGTCCTTTATAAAAACTTTATATCCCATAATCAGAAAAATGTTGAACAGCATAGCTGATATAAACAAAAGGACAAGGAATAAACTTGTCTTCTGAAATTGGCAGAGCCCAGCAGATTCAGTTGAGCTATTTCTCTCCAGGAGCTGGTTGTAAATATACTACTCAAGGAAGTACCTTGTTCTTTGCCAAACTGAATCATGGGGGCCAAGAACTGGAAATTCAATCAAGGTGACTAAACTCTTTGCTTCAGAGGACCTAATGGGAATATACATTTATGTGAAATAAACCACAGGCATTCAGCAATTCTTGGCTAGGGGTCCAGCTGATAAAAGCAGAAAAGGGTTAGGAAGAACTGATCAGAGTTTGTCCATCTTTGAGGATAGGGATGATTGAAGGAAGAAGTTTTTCAAAGTGTTCTTAAGACAGCAGTTCTCAGATGTTTTCTTTTCAGAAACTCTTTACATTCATAAATTATGAAGATATCAAAAAGTTGTTTGTGTGAAATACATCTGTTGGTGCATACCACTCTAGAAAGCAAAACATAAATTTAAAAACATTTATTTATTAATTCATTTTAAATGATAATAATAAACACATCAGTGGTTAACATAAATAATGCATTTTATAAAAAAATAATTATATTCCCCCTAAAAATGAAGTTAATTGAGTGGTTGAGCTTGTTTTATATTTTTGCACATCTTCATTGCCTGACTAAGGGGAAGACAGATGAGTTTTCCTATCTACTTCTGTACTCCAGCTGTGGTACTATGTTGATTTTAAAGTATAGAAAGAATATATGACTTCACACAGATAAGTAGCTGAAAGGGGAAGACTATTTTAATAGTCTTCAGATAATCATGAATATTTCTTAATGCTATTCTGAAATTCTGCAAGTGATAGCTCCTTAAAGATTAATTGCAATGTAGCTGGGCATGGTGGCCCAAGTCTGTAATCCTACCAACCTGGGAGGCTGAGGTGGGAAGATGGAGAGTTCGAGGAAACTCAGCAACTAAGTGGCTTAGTGAGCTTAATGAGGCCCTGGCTCAGAGTAAAAAATAAAAAGGGCTGGGGATGGATGTGGCTCAGTGGTTAAGCACCACTGGGCTCAATTCCCAGTACCAAATATATACGTAAGTGTGCATGTGCATGCATGCACACACGTGTGTGTATAGCAATGTGAAATCTGAAACCAGATCTGAAACCAGATCAATGAACTTTTCTACACTCATACTTAATTTCGCGTGTATTTTGCGGTCTGAATAGACTGCAAAACCATGCATGATTCCACACTGATCATTTGAAAAATCTTCATTCACCAAGATA
This sequence comes from Sciurus vulgaris, assembly GCF_902686455.1. NCBI lineage: Eukaryota > Metazoa > Chordata > Mammalia > Rodentia > Sciuridae > Sciurus > Sciurus vulgaris. The sequence goes on along the minus strand of NC_136471.1, from coordinate 104,556,651 downwards.
AATCCTCCAAATAATGACACATCTAATTTTTATAAAATCACATTTGTTAATATCACCAATGATCTCATTAGAAAAATATTTAAATATTGAGAAAGTAATACAAATTCCATACAATTCTAATTTTCTCTTGAAGTCTCAAGTTTTATCTTTGGCACAGACACTATCAGTTGCTTTTCTTAAAATGACAGCTTCATCTCATTCATTTTCAAGATGTCTGGCAAATGTTCAAGTCCGAATGACTACAAGTTGGTCAATCTTTTTTTTTTTCAAGTAAAAATGATGTCCTGTGAAGAAGTGGTTTGTCAAAATAAGTCAAACTCAGAAGATCAAGGGTCTTATGTTTTCTCATATATGGAAGCTAGAGAGGAAAAAGGAAAAGAAAGGAGTGTGTAGTTGGGGGGGGGTCTCATGAAAATCAAAAGGAGATCAGTAGAGTAGAGGAAAGGGACCAGAGGAGGGAGAAGGTGAGGGAAAAAGGAAATACTGGGAAATGATATTGACCAAATTATATTGTTATATTGTGTGTATGTACCAATATGTAACAGCAAATCCCACCATTATGTATAACTGAAATGCACAATTAAAAAATGAGGGGAAAAAGAAGGTGGCTTGTTCAACACAGAACTCAAAGAATTGCACAACTGCCTTTCTGCAAGACAAGCCTCATACTTCATCACACAGAAGAAGGGTTTATTGCTCACTACCCATTTTAACCCACAGAATATTGAAAAGATGTGTACTCAAAAATTTATACTAATCATTTTTCCTGATTCATCAAGGACATTCTTTAGTTTTTAAAATGCCTCTGTGTGATCATGAAGAAGGCAATGACTTTGTACTAATGTGTCAGCAGATTTACCCACCATTCCTATTTTTTTTTGGGGGGGGGATTTAACTCAGGGGCACTTAACCATTAAGCCACATCTCCTGCCTATTTTATTTTATTTAGAAACAGGGTCTCACTGAGTTGCTTAGCACCTCAAGAAATTGCTTAGGCTGGCTTTGAATTGGTGATCCTCCTGCCTCAGCCTCCCAAGTCCCTGGGATTACAGGTGTGGGCCACCACACTTGGCCCCACCATTCCTTTTGCACCATCTGCTCTTGCTGCTGGCCCAGGAACCATCCTTTGTGAAGCATGGTCCTTTACTGCCTCCTGGGATCCAACAGAGTAGAACTTTGGAATGGCCATTTCCCAGTAAAGCAGAACAACTGACCCCATTCTGACTTTACATTCCAAAAAGATTATGGTGGAAAATAAAAAGTGTGTGCTTCATTGTTGTAAAGCAGTTCTTGGTTGCATTAACTATGGATAAAATTCATGCTGTTTTTTTATTATGTGCATATTGAGCTATCTATTTTTTGAGCATCAACTTTGTGTCAGACAGTGTTTAAGGTTCTGGGAAGACAGTAATTGGCAAGAAAGATATGATCCCTGCCCTCATGGGACTTGCAGTGCAGTAGAGGGAGATTGACAACTCCTTGTAAATAGATGCTGTGATAAGAGCTGTGTGGGAAAGAATAAGGTGCTATAATAGAAAACAAAGGGATGAAAGGAAGAGTACACATTGGATCAATAGTTCTCAAACTTGGGTGAGTAGCAGAACCACCTGGAGAGTTAATAAAAAATATATAAGCCCTGGAATATGCAAGTAGGGAGTGCCTGGGTCTCTATTTTTATCAAATAATTTTCCAAAATTTGACTAGTGATGCTTTAAATACAGTGCCCAGAGCAAGTCTCTCAAAGAAGGTGATTGGGGAGAATAATTGGGGGCTTTTCATTAGATTTGGAACAGATTGGTTTGAGATGATGCCAGTATTTCTATCTATAGCTTCACCTGTAGGGTTGGAAAATTCATTTACAGCTTATGTCAGCCCATTTCTTTTCTTATTGCAAAAATACTGTATCACTCACGTAAACAGCTACAAGTTCCTGTAGCAAACATATTTTATGAGCAGAAGTGATTACATTAGACATTTTGTATTTATAAGCTTTGTCATGGAACATCTCTCTGAAAGTCTTATCCCATCAGCAAGGGACAGATCATCTATCTTTAAAAACTTCCACATTAACTAGTTATTTTTCCAACACTGACTTTTTACATGGTTACCAGGTTATAAATGTTCTCTGAAATTCTCTTGGATGTCTTGCTAAGAAGTTAACATCCAGCATGACACTTTGAATTAATTCTCAAAGTACTTATGCTAATAAGATTATCTCCCCTCAAGGCTTTTCATTAAATATAATTGTAAAAATTACATTTCTTTAACTAAGGTCAGTAAAAGAAATTAAAGTATTTAATTTCTGATTCCCATATAATTAAGTGAAGAATGGAGGAGAAGAGTATTCCAGCTGGAGCGAACAGTGTACAGGTTGGCCCTAAGGTGAAAAGGGGCTTGTCTTTTTTAAGGAACAGGAAAAAAAGAGTACAACTCGAGTGTAATGAGCAAGGGAAAGAGGAACATAAAACTATTCTGTAAAGTCTAGCAGGGGTTAGCCTATGTTGGCCTTTGAGGTCAAGGTAAGAATTTTGGCTTTTCTTCTAAGTCCAAAGGGAAACCATTGATGAGGCCTATCCATCAGAAGTTCTCTGTGAAGACGGCTTTAAGTCAAATGGATCATAAAACTGAGTCATGGAATACATTCTGATTTATCCATTAATTTCTTAGATATTAATTTGATTGAGTTACTCTTTAAAGTCTACTCAACTGTTAAGAAATCAACAAAATGGCATTTCTACAGCTTTTAATCTGTGGAAATATTTGGCCAATCTTAAGCCAGTGAAGAATCTATGATGTATCAGTTTATAAAATGTATACCCTGGAGGATGGTCAACTTTGACAGAACTAGCTCAAGAATATCTTGAACTTCATTTACTGGCTCATGCTACTCTCCATCTTTCTGTTTCTCCATTGTTAAGTCTTACTGTTCTCTGCTTCTCTGTATTCACCTTCTCACTGTATCCTTCCAACATCTCTGTCTTTCTCCTGGAATGGAACTTGAGATCTTGCATTAAGTGTGCAGGATAACAAAGAATAAGAATATGGGTTATTGAAATCCCACCTCTCCTCTTCTTACCTGGATGATATAAGTCCTATAGCCTCAGACTCCTCATCAGTAAATAGGGGATGTTAACAATACCTACTTATAGAAATAAACATGAAAGTGAGGGAAAATATTTAATACATGGTCTGGAACATGGCACATTCTCAAAGACATTAGTAATAGATCTTCAATTCTCATTTAAATTTTTCATTTTTAAAGTCACCTCATATTTTGAGCTCTTTCAGTTCAAGGAATAGATTATTATTTTCAAATCTATCATATCACCTTACATTCTGTTGCCACTCTGTAAATATTTGCTGTCTGCTTGATACAGTTCGGAAATGCCTTAAGATTTAAGAAGAGGGAAAAGTAATCTCTGAAGGATTGATAAGAAAACCCTTCAAATCAGTGTATGGATATAACTCAATCCTTAGAGAACTGGCAACATTTGGATAGGAAAAAGAAAAGGGAAAATGGTATTCTAATTGACAGGACTGTCAAAAAACATGTGAAATGAGAATGTGTACAGCTTGTTAAATGATCAGCAAGTATTCTATACTGTTGAAAGTGGAGGATTTGTGTGTAGATAGATTTGGAAATGTATGTTAGCATGGAACCAAGGAGCACCTTGATCAACTAGCTACTAAGTTTGTAATTTTGCCTGCAAGCTTGGGGGAACCTTAACATTTTGACATAAGGAAGAGACATAAGGGAAGTAGTGTTTCATCAAGGTTGATCTGGTGATGCTATGCAGATTTATTTAGGAAACAAGTTTCATGGCTACTTTGTTGCCTAAATTAGGGCAGCAGTCATGGAAATAGAAGATTTGAGCCAAGAGAAAACTGGCAGGACTTGGCAGTTAAATCTATAGTCAAAGAAAAGAACGAACACCTTGAACGTGAAATTATCATGAAGATGAATCTGTCCTAACTTTCCTATATACATATATGAATACACCACAGTGAATCTCTCCATCATGTACATCCACAAGACTGGGATCCTAATTAGAATAAGATATACTCCATGTTTGTATAAATATGTCAAAATACACTTTACTGCCATGTATAAATTAAAAAACCCAAATTTTAAAAAAGAAAAAGAAAAAAAACTTTCATGAGGCACAAAAAAGCAAGTCACTCCACCTCTTTGCCTCAATAGTTCTACATTTAAAACAGAATTTAATAAATACAACCTCTTGGCTTCACAGGGATGAGAAGAACTTAAGCAAGATTCTTGATATGTATTATGAATATGATAATGGATGCAAGATCACTTATCCTCTTATCTAGCACAAGAAAAAACAGTTCATAAATATTTGTTCATTTTTAAACCTTTGGAAATAGAGCCTTATAGACAAATCAAAGCAGTTTGATAAGGTAAGAATAGCCAAGGGAAAGGATTAAAGATACTGGATATATATTTTTGTCTTCAAATTTGATTTATAGATGACTAGATCAAACAGCTATTTCCTGCTCTTGGGTATGACAGAATAAGGAAGAAGCTACTAGTTATAATTGTTAATGTTCTTTCCTTTCTTTTTCATCAGTAAAAGCTAAATTAACAGGAGAACTTTATATATGCAAACATCCCTGTTTACCAACAAAATCTGAGGTCTTTCATAATTAAAATATTAACCCTTTAAATGTCGTTGGGAAGAAGTTGTACATATTTTAGTAAGAGTGGACAGTTATTCTCAGTAGTAAATATATAATCCACTCCTTTGTCTGGATGGGACCACTTCTCTGGTCTCTGAAGTGGCAATTTCCCTCCTTGTACCACTTCAATTTTGGCCATGGACCCAACTTTCATTTTCCAGGAATCACTTCTAATGGCTTTTCTGAGGGCCTTTGTAATTATAAAACTCCTTTTGTTATTTCTATAAGCTCTCTTCCAAAGAACTAAGAATACTTTAATATATAGAAAATAAAATGAATCCACATCACAACCCTATGTTTTCTGGCAGTATAAAACTATTCAAAGCTAAGAAGCAGCACTGACTTACCTTCTTCCTGACTGAGAGTAGCTCAGTTAGTCCTATTAAAAAGTGGATAATCTGCATTTTCCTGATTACTAAGGATATTGAACATTTTTTCATATACTTGCTGGCCATTTATATTTCTTCTATTGAGAAATGTCAACTTAATTCATTTTCCCATTTATTGATTGGGCTATTTGTTTTTCTGGTGTTTTTTTTTTTAATTCTTTATACCTTCTGCATATTTATCCATTATTCAAAGAGTAGCTGGCAAAGATTTTGCTCCATTTCAGTGATCTCAAGGAAACAGAAGGGAGATTTATAGAGTAGAGGAAAGGGATTGAGAAGGATGGAGGAGTATTGGGCAAAGAAATTTACAAAAATTATGCTATGTATGTATGGTATATGCACAAGTAAATAACACAGAATACAGCTTTTATAGATACTTATAATGCACTAAAATAATAATAATAAAAATAGGAGATGGATTTCTTGAGTAGAGCAATCACATCAGGGGAGGGAGGAGGGGAGAAAAAGGGAATGAGATTGATCAAATTATGCTATGTGCATGTACACATATGGGATAATGATTTCAGATATTATATAAAATTATAATACACCAATAAAAAATGGGGAATCACCACCAAAATGGCTAAGTTTAAAGGAATTATAATTCCTAGTGTCTGTGAGGATGATATATGGGATAACTTAAACTCTTAAACCTTGCTGATGAAAATGTAAACTGGTGCAACCACGTTGCAGAACTCTTTGGCAGTCTTTAGCCAAGCCAAACATATGTATGTCCTCTGACTGAATAACTTCATTTGATCTGATTGATCGTTACCTCAGTGTACGTAAAATTTTATTGAGCGGTTTCCTTAGTATTTGTGCACTTGGAAATATATAAACTTGCTCCCAATTAAAATTACTTTTTAAAAACTCTAAATGTGGCCTGTTATGGTGGCACATGTCTGTAATCCCAGCAGCTCGGGAGGCTAAGGCAGGAAGATCATGAGTTCAAAGGTGGCCTCAGTAACTTGGAGAGGCCCTAGGCAACTCAGTGAGATCCTGTCTCTAAATGAAAAATAAAAAAGGGCTGGGGATGTGGTTTTGTGGTTAAGCACCCTTGGATTCAATCCCTAGTACCAAAAAAGGAAAGAAAAAATACCTGTAAATCTGTAACCATTAAAGAAGGTAGGAGGAATCCAAATATAGGGGAAATAATGAATTGCCCAAAGTAATCCTTTGTTTTGATTTGGATACATGATTCATTGTATTGTTTCAACTGGGCTGCTTATCAAAAAGGAATTACACTTTTAGAATAATCTTATTTCATTAAAGAAATCAGGTATCTTCTGTATTAGAATTAAGGGCTGAACTTTCTGCAGTTGATCATTTCACCAAATTTATGCTCTGTCAAGCTGTGAGGTAAGAGAGAGGTTCAAGATTGAAAAGCTTCTGTTGTTTCCTATTCCTACTGTTAAATCTATCCCTAAAACGGAACTATTTGGGCCCTATCCCTTACTTGGTATCTATCAACATACTCAGATTATCAACAATGTATAATGTAGTACTATATTTTATATTTAAAGTATATAACCCCTTTTTAATGAAGAGGCTACAGATCTCCTTAAGGGATTGTCTTATTCCATTCCTGCTGCTACAATAAAATATCACAACTTGGATAATTTATAAATAACAAATTATTTTCATAGTTCTGTAATCTGAAGTCCAAGATCAAGGCACCAGTACATTCAGTGTCTGGTAAGGCTTTGCCCTCTGTTTCAAATATGGTGCCTTGTTGCTGTGTCCTCACATAACACAAGGCAGAAGGTTGAAAGAGGATGAATGCTGCGTGAAGCCTTTTTTTTTTTATAAGGCATTAATCTCATTCATGAGCAAGGAGTCATCATGACTTCTTTCTAAAAGCTCCACCTTCTTATACCATCACCTTGGGATTTAAGTTTGAACATATAAGTTTGGAGGGACACATAGATTCAAATCATAGCAGGAATTTATAATGATTTTTGAAAATTTGTTGTGTATCCTTCAGGTAAAAGTTCACAGCAGTCTGTTCTTGCTAGATGGGATCAACAATAAATTCTGACAAGAGGCGTTCTTAACCACTCATGGGGACGGTGAATGGGCTTGAGAGGCACTATGAACCCCATGAAATCACACATTACATTTTATGTGTGTATTAGGATTTTTTTCTGTGAGGGAAACCAAAGTTTTTGTGGCAACCATGGAAACACACTTTTCAGATCTACCACCAGGACAGTATGTGACTGTAGCCCCAGCACTTTGAAATCTATCACTTTGTTGATACCAAGACTATGCTTCCCACAGCATGTTCCCACCCAATGATGCAGAACCCTTTAATGGCAACTCCAGATGAAGAGTGCCCTGACAATCTTGCTGAAGTCTTTAAGAACTGTACTTCAGTCTAGCATGGTTCTACCCATCTTTCCTCCCTTCTTTTCTCCCATTTCTCTCTCCTTCACCCAAGGTCAGATCTGCTTTGAGGTCTCTAACCTCCCTAGGTATTATGGTTTAAATATTAGATGTCCCTCAAAAAGCTCATGTGAAAGATAATACAAGAAAATTCAGAGGTGAAATAATTGGGTTATGAGAGCCTTACCCTAATCCGTGCATTAATCCCTACAGGGATTAACTGAGTGGTAACTGTAGATAGGTAGGGTGTGGCTGGAAAAGGTGGGTCACTGAAGGCAAGCCTTGGGGGTTTAGATTTTGATCACGGTGAAGAGGGAGCTCTCTCTGTGCTTCATGGTGTGATGTCTTGGGCTGCTTTCCTCTGCCACACTCTTCCACCATGATATTCAGTCTCATTTTGGTCCCAGAGCAATGGAGTCAGCCATCTATGGACTGAGACCTCTGAAACCATGAGCCCCAAATAAAATTGCTCTTAGGTCTTTTGATTATAGCAGTGAAAAAGATGACTAAAACTCCTTGTTCCCCTCAATTTTCATCATAGGCATTCTCCCTAATTAATCTCTTACATGACTAACCCCACTGTGACATCTATCTACTTCTTGGAAGAGCTGGCCTACACAAAAGAATTAGTCTGAGAATACAGACAGGAATTCAAACTCAGACATTCACTATCCAGCAGGTGAATAGACTATTGTCCTTGACGATGGATGGGGCAGAATTAGTCCCTGCCACAAAGGTGTGACTCCATTACTGAATATTTCACTGATGGTGACCTGGAAAAATGTCCCAGGGGAGAAGTTCAGTGGTTGGGGGCAGTCTGGGATACCCCTTCCAAAGTAAAAAAGCAGTACTGCATTTTAAATTTCCTACACGAGGAAGGAAGTACAGCAACTGGCAGATCACTTTGGGTTCTGGAGACAGCCCATTCTACTCCTAGTAACATTATTCTAGCCCATATATCAGGTGTCATAGAGGGATGCCAGCTTTGAGGATGGTCCTGAGCAGAAAAGGGATCTGCAGCTGTTCCAGGTTAGGTTTCAAGCAATACTGACTTTTAGACCATACAACTCAGTGGACCGTATGGTATTATAGGTGTTAGTAGTGGAAAAAGATAGTTCGGAGTTTATGGCAAGCAGTGGGAGAAAAATAATATGAGTCCTAGGATTCTGGAGCAAGGGCCTGCCATCCAGAGTAATAAAAGATATGTGCTTTGAGAAACAGGTCCTGGCGTATTACAGGGCCCTGTTAGAGCCAAAAAACTTGTCCATGGGCACCAAGTCACTATGCAGCTGGAACTACCCATTATGAGTTGGGTTCTTTCTGACCTACCACGTCATAAATGCAGACAGGCCTAGCACTAGTCCACACCATGGAAATGGTTCATTCAGAATGGAGCCCAAGCAGAACCTGAGTACACAAGTAAGTTGCATGCATAGGTACTAGATCCCCATATCACTCATATGAGTTATACTAGTGTTCCCCCAATGCAGTTTATACTATAGTCATATAGGGGAAGGCTTTTATATAAATAGCTGAAGGAGAAGAATAAGGCTGTTGCTTGTTTACAAATGAGTCTATTCAGAATGTGAGTGAAAACTGAAAATGAATGATGGATGAGTTCAGAAGTTCCCCTAAAAGACAGCAAGAGGGAAAATCTTCCTAATAAGTAGAGATGAAGTGGTACATCTGGTCATTCACTTTGTGTAGAAGAAGTGGTCTGTGGTGAGGATGTTTATGCATTAACAGGTAGTGGCCTAAGATCTGGCCATCTGGTCAGGGACCTGAAGAAAAGACTAGATCAAAGACAAGAGGTTCTGGTGTAGAGGCTAGTGGAGGAACCAATGAGGTGAGTGCAAAGTGTGAAGATCCTTGCATCACATATAAATACCCACCAGAAAGCGTTCACCACAGAAATGGTACCAAACAACTAAGAAGATTAAATGATTTGGCCAGTTGACATTAGCTAGCTTTTCTCATTATCCAGTCCAGAATTAGCACAATGGGCATATGCATGGGGGAGGTAAAACTTTGGGAAGTGAGACATAGTGAGAGGTCCTTAAATTGTTAGGGGTATGAGATATGACCCCTTGAGTACTCATGCTAGGACTGTTATAAAAGGTACAACCTGTACCCACCCATTCGCTTTCTTTCATTCCTGCTTGAGATATGATTGCTTACTCCTACGTATGCTCCTATCACGCTATCTCCTGCATACACCATCCTCATCAAAGGCCAAATCACTGGGGTTCTCCTGACCTTGGACATTGAACTTGTTAAACTGTAAACTAAATAAACATCTTCTCTTTAGAAGTCAGCTCTCTCTAGTATTTCACTGTAGTAATTCAAAGCTGATTAACAACAGGGGACCCATTTATAGCAAAAGAAAGGTGATAGTGATCCAATGATCATGGGATCTACTGGTTGTATTAAATACCACACTACCCAAAGGGAGACAGCCTCATAGAATGCTGGAAAGACCTTTGAAAGTGGTGAATGAAGTGCCAGTTTAAATGCAATACTCAAACAGAAGGAGGTGTCCTTCAGGGCATAGTTTATATGTTAAATTAGAGAATTCTGGAGGGTGTACTCTTGCTGTAGAATGCATGAAGGGTACCATTGAACTACAGATTATGGCTGTCACTAGGACACATTGGACTCCTTGTGTCCAGAGGCCAGCAGGCAAAAAGAGGAGGGATTACAATTGTGGTTAAGAGTAATTGATGTGGCTGGGCAAGGTGATGCATGACTGTAATCCCAGAGAGTCAGGAAGCTAAGGCAAGAGGATTGCAAGTTTGAGCCAGCCTCAGCAACTAAAGGAGATCTAGTTTCAAAATAAAAATAAAATAGAAAGGACTGAGGATATGGCTCAGTGACAAAGCACCCTTAGGTTAAATCCCAGGTACCAACAACAACAAAAAGAAATTGATGCTGATATTCAGAGGGAAAAGGGCTGCTTTTATACAATGGGAGCAAGGAGGAATGTGTGTTGTAGGCATTGACCTTGATCTGACTGTGCCATGTTGAATTGTAACTGCCATGATTGCCCCTGATTAATTCTGGTCTGTTTTCCTCACATGATTTCTCAGCAAATTCTAAATAGACAAAAATGTTATAGTGGTATATGGAGATTTACCACCAGACCCTGCTGCCCTCAGCATCAAGAATATGCCTGAAGTTTTTAACTTTAGCTTGAGATAAACCAGGTACATTTTGGCTTAGATAAAAATCACTTTTGTCCTGGTCACTGTATAAGCCCCTTACTTCGGACCCAAATTGTGGTGATCCACTGGTCTTGCTGCAACCCTCAACCATGCTTCTATTATTAATTCCTGAATAAATTGTGCTCTCTGAATCCTGAATCTCTTTCTACAGTGTCATATCACCTTGCAGTCAGTACTCACATACTGAGACTGAGTTTTTCCAGAACATGTGCTATCCAGATGATACACTTGGGTGTCTCTTAGTACCCTCTTGTCCAATTATGAATGTATATGGTGAGCCCAGCCTGAGAAATGTATTGTTCTCAAGGGCTCAGATCTCTCAAGAATGAAGATTTGGGTCACACCATCAAATAAAGTTAGTAAGTCCTGCACACATAGTAACTGAAGATGAAGGGAATTTAGAATGACTAGTAGAGGAGGGAGAGGATAAGCACCAACTGCAGGCCCAAGTCCGACTGCAGCAACAGGGGTTGTAATTCATCACAGACCAGGATTAATCGGGGCAATAATGCGGGTTACAATTCAACATGGCACAGTCAGGTCAAGGTCAATGCCTACAACACCCATTCCCCCTTGAGTTTTTCCTCTCAAGAAGAGAAGCCTGTGGGAACCATCCAGGATCTGTTCCTTGAACTTGGGTGAAATAGATATATGCAGTTCAAAGAGTAAATTGTGACAGTCATAAGAATGCCCTCTCAGACCTCTGAGAATACTGGGAATGTAATTGACCAACAGACCTAGCTGCTGCTCAGAAAGCCATCACTGGGGTGAAGTCATGCCCCCACTTGCTACTCACAATTGTAGAGAGAGCTCAAGGAGGAGAGTAAGGCATGTTCCTTAGTGGGAGATGTGGGACTCCGCTGACTAACAACTTTGGCTTGAGGACTCCCAGATAGACTTGCTGAGCTCTCTTAAAACTGCACTGAAGTCTAAGGTGCTTTCACCTAATCTTCCTTCCCTCTCTCCTCTACAGAGGATCAGAATGTCAATCTCAGCCTGATGACTCTCCTAACCTCTCCCAAGTCACCCCCAGTTTTCCTCACGGGCTTTTCCCTCAATAAATATCTTGCATGGTTAATCCCACATCATAGGACCTGGATCAGTACATATTTCATCATATGTTCAGAAGTTCTGTGACCTATAAAAGATTAAAACCCATTCTCTGGATGCTAACTTTCATTCCTCCTACCTTGGAAGAACCAGAAATAGAATATGAGAGTTTGTGACACAAATCAATGGTTTTATTCAGTCAAATCCCTGATCAAGGTAAGATTGTGCTGAAGCCTTGGAATACGAGTCAATGCAGGGAGTAATATTAGTTCAAAAAGTGATTTTTACCCCTCTGGCTAGGCAGGTCATCCTTCCTACAAAGTCAGCCTTATTATATAAACTATGGGGACTCAGTGGAATGTCACAAAAGCAATTAAGCTGGAGAAATAGTCCTCCTTAAATTTGCTTATTAAAATAATACATTAAAGAGGCTAAAAATCCTTCCTGAATCATCCAACATTGTGGTGCTATCAGTCACTTCAAGAACTTGCAATGTCCCACAAACACAAAGACATGAGCTTTTACCATCCTGAAAAATGCAGTGACAAGGAAAGATGATTGCAATCTATTTCTAGAGAAAATTAAATACATATATTTCAGGTTATAAACAGTTAGACCTTTTTTAGATAAAATATATGCTCCCTCACCAGTTTTGAGCTTTTCCCATGACAGTAATTGTATTTTGCTGGCACAGAGAAGGGTGATATCTACCTGATAGATCTATCATTACCCATGGGACAGTATTTGAGAGGGTGGCAACCTTTTTCTCTTATTAGTGAGAGAACTAACTCAGAATGCTCCTTCCTGACCCATTCATTCATGGTTGTATTATCAAAAATTATCCCAAAATTTCTATTTCACAGCATAATAAAAAATGAATATATTCAAGTAAAAATCATGCCCTGTACGTTTTCTGCCCAATTCTTGTCCTAATAATGTTTCTTAAATCTTTGTCCCTGAAAACACTGAAATAAAAATCATCTCACATTATAATATTTCAATGTCCCAAATCCTCCAGATGACATTCTAACTTAAAGTAGTTGAGGGTATGACTCTTCTAGAGCCATGTGTGGGTCAGGGACATGCTGGGACTGGGATCTGGGATATTGGAGGAAATGAAGCCTTTTACCAAAGCACATAAACTCCCAAATGATCTTTCCTCAAGAGTAATATGTCTGAAGCATTCTGCCACTCATGGCAAGATATTAGGATGAAGAAGCTGCTGGAACATCAATGGATTGATTGGAGTCTATCTTCATTCTTATGTCTACAGCTGTTCCAGTTGTAAATATCATGTGGTTATTCTCTTTGGCACAAAAAACTCTGGGAGTCTATGTCAGCTCTGCAATTAAATTAATTGGGAGACAATCCCCCAAGAGACTGTAGACCAAGCATCTAATTTCTTGCACCTCAATTTAACCATTTGTGAAATTGATCTGATCTTGCTTTTCTCATCCCTATTTCATAAACTCTTATAAAGGGGAAAGATGCCCCAATTCTAGGTGAGTCAATGTTATAATCACCAGAAATGAAGTGTCAAATCTATGATTCATAGGAATCTTTCAACATTATCCATGTTAGTTTTGTATTCACCAAAGGAAAACTCAGGACCCTGACAGGTTCTGAACATCCAGCTTCAGACCTGAGTACTTTGAGGAGGAAAAGGACAAGGTCAAATGTTACTAGTTTAATGGTAAGAATATTAGTGTTATAAAACCATTATTTGCATGGTGTTATCTTCAAAGGAGCACATTTTATACAACTAAAAACAAATTTTAAATACGTTAAATTTTTTGCAGTGTTGGGTATGGAACCCAGGGCCTCATTCATGCTAGGCAAGTGTGCTACCATAGAGCTACACACCCAGTCATTAGATCGGTTATTTTATGTTTCAGTGACTCCATGAAGGAAAACATATAGTCTTCAGCAATAATCCTTAAATCTCCTTTTTATTCCTCTCTTGTAAACTCTCATCACATACCACAGGTGAGCCCCTACAGGTCCTCCTCAACCAACACCTTAACATTACCAGTCCTTGCCTACATGGACCTCTGCCCACATCTAGCAAATCATGTTTCCATGAGGCTCCTGTACACACACTCTGCTTCACAATTTTCATCTGATACCCACAGCTCTCAAACAAATCTGTGATCAGAAGTCCCTCATTGGAGAGCAGGAAAAGGAGAGGGCTGGAAAACAATCCAATTTAGAGAGAATGGGGAGAGGAATGGTCAGATATTCTCAATTGTCAAGAAGTTTGGCTCCATCACACTATGATTTAGCTTTTATCTACCATATTACATATTTATAAATCTAAAAATATTTCCTAAATGGTTTTCCTACCAGCATTTAGAGAGTAGTGGTACTCATTGGAGAGAGAAGCAAGTCATTTGACATGGAAATAGCAATAGCCTCTGTCTCTAGTTGGTCAACCACAGCTTCAGCAATTAATTGAGTTGGATGTTGTCCAAGTCATTCACTAAGAATTGCGCATAACGATGTCTCCGAAAGAACTTTTTTCCTTTTAAATTTCAAAACAAAAAAAGACAGTAGAAAAATTCTGTTACAAAATATATTGTTATTACCAAAGAAAATGTTTTAATAATGGTTGATGTACATTAAATAATTTCTTTGGAATTTTGTAAATGGTATATGTCATTCTAGACAGGTAATTAAGAGTTGAGGAAAATTTGTAAGTGCTATGAATTAGTTTTGTGTTAGAGTACATAGTGTATTCTACCTTATATTATTGTTATTTTTAAGAGGTTTATCCCCATTAGTTCATACATCTCTTGCATAATGGCAATATCTTCTATTTCTTTGTATTCGCTAACAAAGTTCTACTTAAAATGTGGTTTGTGCATCTCTAGTAATAAGAGAAATGCAAATCAAAACTACCCTAAGATTCCATCTCACCCCAATTAGAATGGCGATTATCAAGAACACAAGCAACAACAGGTATTGGCGAGGATGTGGGGAAAAAGGCACACTCATACATTGCTGTTGGGGTTGCAAATTACTGCAGCCACTCTGGTTTTTTTTTTTTTTTTGAGAATCTCTATCTCTTTGTTGAAATGATCTTTTGCTTCCTGCAGTTGCTCTTTCAACTGCTTATTGGTATTATCATTCATTGCCCGCATTTGTTCTCTTATCTCATCCTTTGCTTCATGAATCATCTTAATCGTGTATAATCTGAAGTCCTTTTCTGACATTTCTTCTAACATACTGTCATTGGATTCTATTAATATAGAATCTAGATTTGTTTGGATCATTTTCTTCCCTTGTTTTTTCATGTTGTTCATGTATCTTCCCCTCTAGCAGTGCAGATCTGGGGTATTGCAGATTTCCCCCTATAGGCTTATAGTGGCCCTATAGGTTTCCAAAACCCTTTCTTTAAGGGGAGATCAATATTAGCAGTGCCCAATTCAGACACTATGCAATCCTAGACCAAATAGCCCCTATGAGGACAATAACAACATTATCATAATAAACAGAATGAGTTCAAATATTATCTTCAGTAAAACAAACAGATTTGCAATAAGGTCTGCAGTTTCAAATGGAGGACAAAGAGGATGCAGAAGGATGTAGAATGTGGCTGTTAATTGGATAAGAAAAGAATATACAGAAGTTCTAGATAATAGAAAGGGTGAGAGTGTAATCAAAAGAAATTGGATGTTAGCATGCAAAAAAGGGAGAAAGAGACTCTGAAGGAACAGGTAAACAAAAGGAAAAGAGAGCAAGAAAAGTAAAGAAATAAAAACTTAAACTTTTTCAATAAGGAGAAAAAAGAAAATCTACAGTATAACAGTCATATAGTAATGAAACCTCCCAGAGTTCAGTGGCCTGATGCATGAGAGGTACCTGACAATGAGCTTCAAGCCTCCAGCAGGCATCTCAGGATGGGATTTGCCCCACTTAAAGACCATAGTTATGGCTTCCAGGATTATCAAAGATGGCCGCTCTGGCTTCAAAATGTGTTGGCAAATGGGGAGCTACAGCTCAGGGTGTGGCCGTGGTCAGCAGGAGGTCCTGGAAGCAGGATGCGGTTGGTCAGGCAGGGGTCCTGGAGGTCGGGTGTGTTTGGTGTGGTTGTGGGATCCTGGAGGCCGGGTGCAATCAGTTGGTCTGGGGTCCGGGTGATAGGGTGCAGTCAGTTGGTCTAGGGGTCCTGGTGGCAGGGAGCAGTCAGTGGATATGAGGGCCCCAGAGGCAGGGAGTGATCGGTCGGGCAGAGGGATCCTGGAGATGGGGCTGTCATTTTGGCCAGGGGTCCTATGAGGCCTGGCTGTTGTCTCAAAATGGCGGCAGCCACGTGTAATCAAACCTGCATGTACTGTAACAGTGAACTTCCAGGCAGCAGCAGGCAGCTGGTGCTCCACTGGTGGCCGGCGCTCAGTTCGCTGACTGTTGTCCAACGATCTCGCGCGTTGGGTGATGGATAGGTGTAAGGCAGGCGATGGACAGGCGAGAGGCAGGCAAATGGTGGATGATAGGTGCCTGACAGTGAGCAATCTGCACTCAAAAAAGGCCTCGATATGCTGGCAGACTGCAGGTCATCACAGCAGACAAATGGGGTAAACAGCAGGGGGTCGATAAGCAGCAAAAATTTTCTTACCAAGAAACAGATATCTCTGCTTAAAACCAGAGTTATGGAGTGACAAGGAATGCAGCCTCCCTCTAGTCCGCCATCTTGGAAAGCAGTATGGAGATTCCTCAGAAAACTTGGAATGGAACCACTATTTGACCCAGCTATCCCACTCCTTGGCCTATACCCAAAGGACTTAAAATCAGCATACTACAGAGATACAGCCACATCAATGTTCATAACTGCTCAATTCACAATAGCCAGATTGTGGAACCAATCTAGATGTCCTTCAATTGATGAATGGATAAAGAAACTGTGGTATATATATATATATATATATATATATATACACACACACATATACACACACACACACAATGGAATATTACTCAGCCATAAAGAACAATAAAATTATGGCATTTGCAGGCAAATGGATGAAATTGGAGAATATCATGCTAAGTGAGATAAGCCAATCTCAAAAAACCAAAGGACAAATGATCTTGCAGATAAGTGGATGATGACACATAATGGGGGGTGGGAGGAGTTAGTGTTAGTGTTAGGGTTAGGGTTAGGGAGGGGGGCAAGAATGGAGGAAGGAAGGACTGTATAGAGGGAAAAGAGGGGTGGGAAGGGTGGGGGGAAGGGGAAAAATAACAGAATGAATCAAACAACATTACCCTATGTAAATTTATGATTACACAAATGGTATGCCTTTACTACATGTACAAACAGAGAAACAACATCTATCCCATTTGTTTACAATAAAAAAAATCTAATATAAAAAAAAATGTGGTATGTGGGTGGGAGTTGGCCCTTGCATTCTTTGTTTCCAGTCTTCAACATGATAAATATACAAGCTAAAAGTAGGTATTTAAATGATTTTATATAAGTTTGATATTACCATATTAAGTGCATGATCCTTGTATTCACCTTGTTGAGCAAGGCACAGGTCAGACTGTTGTTGAACTTGCTTGGATGAGTTGCATATGGCATGAGCTATATACTCTTTCTGGGCAGGACCACATATTAGTCTGGCTTTCAATTAGTTAGGAAGAAATAAAATAAAACAAAACCACACATACACACACTTGTGCACCTGTGCATGCATGCACGCATGCACACACTCACACACACACACACACTCCAGTGTTTTACCACAGATAGTTTGAAAAGCTTTGCTGTAAATTAGGAGATGGCAGACTATGTCTTGTGAATCATATCCTGCTGGTCATCTACCTGTTGTATTTATGGGGGCAGAGTTGAGTAGTTGCAACAGAGAGCTTATGGCCTTTACAGTTCATCAAATTTACTATCTGGTCCTTTGTAGAAAAGGTTCACTAATCTGCACTTGAAAGTAATGTTTGCTTTCTTCTTTTTTAATTTTTTGTGATGGTGCTAGGGATTGAACCCAGGGCCTTAAGTGTACAAGGCAAGCACTCTACCAACTGAACTATATCCCCAGTCCTTAAAGTAAGGTTTTTAAAAAACTTTATTTAGTGTTTATCAAGTAAGAAATGCATTTCACTTTGCAAATAAGTAGACACATCCATTTATCTGAGATGTAACTTTTACAATGTTTACTCACACTAATATTTCTTTTCTATTCTGCTTTATTCAATTTTGTTGAAAATAATATTGGACATACATATTAAATTTATATTATGACCCATTTTAGAGTTTCACCCCAAATTCAAAAATCACTGCTGTAATACAGTGTTTGGAACATAGCTGACACACAGGAAATATTTATTAAATTGCTTATTGATGCATACTAATGCATCCATGTAACAAAAGATTTGCTGATATTCAGTATCATCTCCACCTTCCAAGTTCTCTTTCATGCCACAAGGATGGGAAGCCTGAAAACTATATTTCCCGAATTCCTTGACATCAGAATTCCAGTTAGATTTTGCTATGAGAGAAACTAAAGGTGGAATGAAGAAAGAGCTATTACTTCCTGTTGACAGGCAGATAGGCATCTGCAGACAAATGCAGCATGGATGGGGTTTCCCCACACATTTGTGGGCATCCTCATTAGTGCTATAGACCCTGGGAAAACTGATGGCAGTTTCCCTGTACATTAACAGATTTGGTGAGATCTAGATCATTCACCAAATTTTGCCACAGTTAAATTTGGGATGTATGGAGCTTCCTAGTCCACTCCATTTGATAAGTATTCAAAAAAGGAATTATCCAGAGAAGAAAATTCATTACAATTTATAGGAAGGTAATAGGATAATCAGCAACCTGTGGAAAGAGCCCTTACTTGTGAAGTATTTGAGGCAAACATCACAGAAAGAATGACTTGTAGTTAGGGTGTGCTGGTAAATGTTTAACAACTGGCTCTCCAAGGAGAAAGATAATCTGATTTGCAGGATTTGCCAATTTTCATGGAGTAAAGACTCCCATGATGACCAATTTCAAGCTACTGATATAGTATCAAACAATGGATTTGGGAAAAGCTGCACACAATCAACTCTGAAATTTAGTAGGAGGGGGCTGCAACTCACTAAATATAATGCGGGGTGTTGAGGACAGTTCCTATTGTCCAGATATTGCATCTTTCACTTCCCAAAATATTTTCTTTTATACAGTCCATTCTTGTTATGCCTAGTACTTGTATTCTGCAAAGTAATTGCAAACTGAGTTAGTGAATACTGAACCATCACTCCCAGGGGTTATACAAGGTTAGTTTCCTGTGGGCTTCTAATCATAGTTTCATCAATTAATCAATGCATTACCTTATGTTATATGCATTTCTATTTAAAGACATCTTATTTAACATATATTATTGGTTTGCTAACATTGAACTTATGGACAACAGTACTATAATTCATGCCTCTTGTCTAAAAATGAAGCTTATCTAACATGTTTTCTCTTCTTAAAACACATCACAGTCTTTCACGCTAAGGAACACTAGACAGCACTTCAGCACTACACTTGGGGGCCATTTTAAACAGCAAAATCACCAACTAAAAGCATAAAAATGGGAAAAACATGACAATAAATATGCAAAGGGGACACCTGTTTACAGTATTAGAGCTGAAACATAAATGTGCAGTGTCACCTTTTTCAACCTCAACTAGGAACATGCACATTGAGTGATTCAATTTTTCTTTGCCATTTGGGGTATGTCTGTGAGTGACAGCAAAGGCATCGTGAGCTTGATTTGGTGTTACAAATACATTTTAGCGAGTAGTCAAATTTGCAAGTGTGTATTGTGATCACTCTAGGTATTAGGTCACACAAATCATTAGGTCTTTTCATGGATAGGAAGGATCAGTTGGAGAAGAAGACTTGCAGTCTGGGCAAGATTTTGTTAAAGATTAATGTTTAAAATCTACTTAAGAGTTGTAAGGGACTGGACAGATTGGATTTGTCACAGGTTTTATCTTCGTCTGTAGTTACAAGAGCTCAGAATTTTAACTCTCTTTCATCTTGCCATAGGTATTTTTAGTCTCCTAGCAGGTAAAAGAGATGAACAGTGTTACTGTAGTTTTCATCCTGAGGATGCTGATGGAATTGATTGCAACACTAACCAACTTCATATTGTTTTCTTTTCATTTTCTTTCCTCTCTCCCTCTCTCTCTCATCCCCCCTTCTCTCTCTCTCTCTCTCTCTCTCTCTCTCTCTCTCTCTCTCTCTCTCTCTCTCTCTCTCTTTTGTGCTGGTGATTGAACCCAGGGCCTCACACATGCTAAGCACATGATGCTGAGTTACCCATCCATAGTCCTTCATACTGGTTTTCAATATGAGGAAGGAGTTTAGATATCCTGAGTGCTAGAAGCATCCATATAATCTTTAATCTTTTATTCAGGCCTATTGAAGAACCAGACTGTTATTAAAAAGATTTGTCACTTGAGTGCCAGATATGTTTCCCCTTCCATTTCTACTCTCCATCTTGATATTTGTCCCAGGAACTTTTACAGACAGTATCAGAAGATATTTTTTGTCCCCTGACTCTTGCTTGCCTAATGGTAGGGACCTGTAGATCACTGAATGGGAAGATGGTAAAGTCACTGAATTTATTCTCCTAGTTGCTGCCAATCTGGGTTGGCAGTGGTTACATTTCTCTGTGGAAGGCCACAGCTCCCACTGGGTGGCCTTCTCATACAGTTATAGCTCTTTCTCTGGGTTTCAATAACTTTTTACTCCTTTTACCACTTTTAGGTATAGGGTTAATTGGATCCTGCTTATGAGAATCCTAGGATATTTTGTCATTACTTATTGGTTTCTGTAACTATGCCCATGCCTTGGTAAGCAGTTGTCTTTTAATTAAACTGTCCTCAATTATCTTATTTGGGTATGCCATATTATTTCATTCTGACTTGACCAGTGACATTGGATTAATGAATTTCTTATCCTTCCATTATAAAAGTCCCCATTGATATTCACCTAATGATTTTGACAACTAATGATGATTGCTGCTACAAATGTTGTGCATCAACTATGTGGTTACCCTAAAATATAGCTTGTATAAGATGCGAAATTAATGTTTCTTTCTCTTTCTCAACTTTCAGAATAGAATTGATGTTCTAGTAACTTCCAACACCCCTCCTTTTCAAATATTGAAATTTTATATATATAAATTTTATAAGATGTTCCAAATTCTTCAAAGGAATTGCACTTCCCATAGCTCTGTAAGAGAGTGCCTGATTTCCCACAGTTTTACTAATGGAGAATGTTGTCAAATTTCGAAAATTTTTGCCTACTGAATGATATTTCAGTGTATTTTTAATTTACATTTCTCTTATCATGATTATTGTAGAACATCTTTGCATATGCTTGGTCTGTTTCACACAGTCATTCATTTTGGGACAGTAGAGATTGGAATGCTCTTCAAATTATGTAACATGAATGTTTTAAGTTAAGTTCCCCAGAGGCAGACCTTAAGAGAGAGTCATGTGAAAGTGAATTAGGAAGTATTACCATGGATAAGTAGCATGTTAATGAAGAAATGAGACAAGGAAGGGAAGGAGGCCAGACAAGGGTATAATTAGCAAACAAAATTCCAAGGACTATTGCTCTGGGTTGATCTTATTGTGGGGTTATGGAGATGGTGTGACATGCACTTCAGAATTGTCTTTGGCTGGTGGTAAGGGAGCTGGAATGTCTATTCTCTTTGCTGTTAGACACTGATTGGTTAAAGATTGCTCTCAGGGGACACAGATTCCCAGGCACTTCCTGCTGTCTCTGACTCCAGCTGCTTGTAGGTAGTCATCCAACTAAAAGATGTAGATGCTGGCTATTGGGAATGCAAGCCTATGGGGAACCAGGAAGCATGAAAATGGTAAAGGGATCAGAGGGGTTATGAGTGAAACACAGGCAGCATCTTTTCCAATGAGTGACAACCCATCCCACACTGATGGGAGGTCTGCATTGTATAAAAGGGTCATTATCAGGAATGAGTTTAAAATCAACAGATAAAGGAGAAACCATTGCTGGTATTTTGTTTACTTGATTTGACTTCACAACTATTTGCTAATCACGTGTTAAAAGAAAATTACAGTGTATTATGCACACCCAGTTTTCCCTAGTCACACAGTGTTGAGTCAGATGGCTCCTAAGAGGCTGCCTTTGAAATTTCACAGACGCCCAAGGTAATCCCTTTGTGTGAAATCAACACCCAGACCTGTGTTGGAATTAAACCAGGGTTCCCCTGACACTAGCAGAGGAATAAACAGAGCTTTGTTTTCCCAGCTAATGAGAGCAAACAGCTCTATCCCGGGTGGCCTTCCTTAGAGGTTTTGCAACTGTAAGATAATCACATGTGGGGAAGCTCAGCTCAACAATACTGAATGAGAAACCAGGAAGGGAATAAAACAAAATGACTTGCTTGAGACTATGAAGAATTTTAACCCTGTGGCAAGAGGCCTATTGACAAAGGGAACAGGTTTTACCTCTTAGGCTTTTGTCCCTGGTCTCTATGTTATGATTTTTGGGATGACCTAAGGAACTGTAAGACTTCAACATTGCAGAGAGCAGAGAGCTATTTCTTATTCCACTTATTTTCTTAATACTTAAAATTTGTAAGCATAAATACAGACTATGAAAGAAGAGCTAGCATGAATGTAAATTGACCCAGAATGTAATTTCCCCATATTTGGATTTTTTTCCTTCTCAGTTCTAAAGCTTTGGTCAATTATAGGGTGACTGTCTAATCTCTGTTTGCCTGGAATTTTCCCATTTTTATCACTGAAAGTCTCAAGTCCAGGGTAATATCTCAGTCCAGGGCAAAGAAGAATGGTTGGTCACCCTAGTACTTTCTTGAATAATTCTGGTTATGTTAATGATTGAGGATAGGGATTATCAAACCAAAGCACATCCAAATCCTCTGAGTTTCTTGGTAACATGCATATTCTGATTCAAAAGGCTGAGGGTGGGAAATGAAAGTCTGCATTTATAGTTTCTAGGTAATGCTGATGTTTCTGGTCTACCCAGGAGCCACATTTGGAGTAGCAAGATCAAGGGCAGGGACAATACCAATGCCAAGTTTTGCTGTAAATCCTCAACATTTCAAATTTAAACTTGGTTTATCTCAATATGATAATGTTTCTTTGTGAGCATGCATGGTAAAGGGAGAAAAAATTCATTTGCCAACAGTACATTCATGTTTATGATAAACAGTTTAAAGGAAGGATATTCAATTTGTACAAAGAACATTTAAAGAATATGAATATTATAAATTATGGTTGTTGCTCTACTTTTTGTACTGTATCTTTTATTTAGTTTTTTATTTTGAACAAATTTTGAACTTGATATTTTCCAAGGTATTTTTTATTTTATTAGCAGGTCCACACTACCCATTCCTCTTATAGTCATAGGCACTAACCATCTGCACCTTCAAATGGTGTTGTATGTTTTATATTCTTATTCTTTCTTTTAAAAGGCTTATTTCTATATATTTCTTGTATATTTCCAAATATATGTCATGAAAGTGTTTAATAGGGATTCTTCTACATTTATTTCATTGACTTCATATGTAAAACTTCATTTATTTACTTTTCTTTGGGCACCTTTCCCAATGGCAAACCTCCTGTGAATGACATATTTTATCAGTGTTATGAGATAGCTTTGATTCTAGAAAAAAAAGTTGGTTTGGAGTATTCCTAAATACCAGAGCAGGCTTATCACTATTAGTCTCCATTGCCACCACTAACATGATAAACAACATCTAAATCCATCCTATGCTTTTCGAATAAGTTGTCTAGAATTACCTTTTTGCCCAGTTTGTCAACTACAGGGTACCCACTGTTAATCCTCTGGTCAAGTTTCCATCTATTGTAAGAAAGGACTAATAGAATACAAGGGACATTTCATTTATTGAACCTCTCTCAGTGGTGAGATGTTCTCTCAAATTCACCAACTTCAATGGATTTCTAAATCTATTAATGGTTAGTAATTATTTTTGTATGTGTGCATTGTATGTGTGTATACATGTGTGTGTGCATGCTAGTATAAGTGTAGTGAGGTAAAAATACATATCAACTTTGGCTATGAAAAAATAAGAAAACCCTAGAAGTTTATTCCATTTGGTTGTAAAAAGTCATGTTCTACTACATACCAGAAAGATTTCTTATAACTTGTATGAGTGCATGTCAACACAGAAAAATGTCAAGCATTAAAAATGGAGTGAAGGAGCCACAGGTGGTGGCAAACACCTATAATTCCAGTGACTTGGGAGGCTGAGGCAGGAGGATCACAATTTCAAGCCCAGCCTCAGCAACTTAGACCCAGTCTCAAAGTAAAACACAAAAAGGGTTAGGAGGGGAGTGGTTCAGTGGTAGAGGGAGCATCTTGGCTTTAATCTCCAGTATCACAGAAAAATGGAGTGAAGGAAAATTAAATAAATCAGAAGAGAAAGAGAAGTTAGGAATGAACTTGGAGATAGATAAAATACTAACATTAACATTTAGAATTTACACTTCTAGAAACAGATATAATAGTGTCTATGAGAGCAAGCAATCATGAAATTCATCTGGAAGAATAAGAAACCCAAAATAGCTAAAGCAATTCTTAGCAGGAAGAATGAAACAGGGGCTATCACAATACCAGATCTTCAACTCTATTACAAAGCAATAGTAACAAAAATGGCATGGTATTGGCACCAAAATAGACAGGTAGATCAATGGTACAGAACAGAGGACATGGACACAAACCCAAATAAATACGATTTTCTCATACGAGATGAAGGTGCCAAAAATATGCAATGGAGAAAAGATAGCCTCTTCAACAAATGGTGCTGGGAAAACTGGAAATCCATATGCAACAGAATGAAATTAAATCCCTATCTCTCACCCTGCACAAAACTCAACTCAAAATGGATCAAGGACCTTGGAATCAGACCAGAGACCCTGCATCTTATAGAAGAAAAAGTAGGTCCAAATCTTCTACATGTTGGCTTAGGATCAGACTTCCTTAACAGGACTCCCATAGCACAAGAAATAAAAGCAAGAATCAATAACTGGGATAGATTCAAACTAAAAAGCTTTCTCTCAGCAAAGGAAACTATCAGTAATGTGAAGAGAGAGCCTACAGAGTGGGAGAAAATCTTTGCCACTCATACTTGAGATAGAGCACTAATTTCCAGTATATAAAGAACTCAAAAAACTGTACACCAAGAATACAAATAACCCAATCAACAAATGGGCTAAGGATATGAACAGACACTTCACAGAAGAAGATCTACAAGCAATCAACAAACATATGAAACAATGTTCACCATCTTTAGTGATAAGAGAAATGCAAATCAAAACTACCCTAAGATTCCATCTCACCCCAATTAGAATGGCGATTATCAAGAACACAAGCAACAATAGGTATTGGCGAGGATGTAGGGAAAAAGGTACACTCATACATTGCTGGTGGGGCTGCAAATTAGTGCAGCCACTCTGGAAAGCAGTGTGGAGATTCCTCAGAAAGCTTGGAATGGAACCACCATTTGACCCAGCTATCCCACTCCTCAGCCTATACCCAAAGGACTTAAAATCAGCACACTACTGAGATACAGCCACATCAATGTTCATAGATGCTCAATTCACAATAGCCAGATTGTGGAACCAATCTAGATGTCCTTCAATTGATGAGTGGATAAAGAAACTGTGGTATATATATACAATGGAATATTACTCAGCTATAAAGAATAATAAAATTATGGCATTTTCAGGCAAATGGATGAAATTGGAGAATATCATGCTAAGTGAGATAAGCCAATCTCAAAAAACCAAAGGACGAATGATCTTGCTGATAAGTGGATGATGACACAAAATGGGGGGTGGGAGGGGGGCGAGAATGGAGGAAGGAGGGACAGAATAGAGGGAAAAGAGGGGTGGGAAGGATGGGAGGGATGGGGGGAAGGAAAAAATAACAATGAATCAAACACCATTACTCTATGTAAATTTATGATTACACAAATGGTATGCCTCTACTTCATGTACAAACAGAGAAACAACATGTATCCCATTTGTTTACAATAAAAATAAATTAAAAAATAGTGTCTATGAAACTTTCTAATCAATGAAATTGACATATAGTTTATATACACTAAATTGAGCCTATTTAAGTATATATTTTGATTAATTTTGACAAATTTATAAACCTGTGTAAGTACTACTACAATCTAGATGTAAAACATTTCCAAAACCTGTAAACATTTCCTTGCACCTCATTCTAGTTTATCTTCTTCACTTCCAGCCCCAGGCAACAACTGATCCTGTTTTATGTTACTATAGATCAGATGCCTTTTCTAAAATGTTATATAAATGGAGTCAGAGAGCACGTGGTCTTTGGTTTCCATCTTCTTTCCCTCCCCATATTGTTTTTGAGATTTAGCCATGTTGTATATTTCAAAAGTTTATTTTTAATAATGAGTGATATTCCCTTGTATGAATATATCATGATGGGTTCATCTATTCATTAGTTTATAGAAAAACGATTGTAAGAGTAGGAAATTTGGAACAAAAAATCCCTCTGTGATCCTGTCACCTTGGCTTTATGTATAATGAAATGTAAAGAGAATGTGATTCTTGCTAAAATATTCTTTAATTCAACATCTAAACTGCTGTCTCCTTTTCTCTCTCTGGGCCTGTTGCTTTTAAAATTAGTAAACATTTTTATTTTAGAAACCTAAAGTACTTTAGATTTATTTAAATTATCATTGTTGGAAATCAATGCATTATTATTATCTTTGGCTCACATATAATTCCTGAGTAGCAGACAGAGAGTGGATTGTATTAACCTCCCTCAATTTCAAAGGAAAGGAAACTTCTGGAAGTACATCAATATTTTAGGCTAAAGTAGAAAGCTTAGACTGAAACTACGAACACAGTAAGATTTTCAAAGTTACTCTCTCACTCCCTTCCTGTGTCCTTATTCTGAAAGAGGTGTGTTTTTGATCAAGGGAGGGGATGTGGGGTAGGAGTGGAATAAAAAGGAAAGGAAACTCATTCCTACCCCAATAGCTTCTTCTCACTTTACCCCAAGCTGCTGATCTTTAAAATTTGTTTTATATATAAGTTTCTGTGTTCAAAACCCTTTGATTGAACCAAATCATCCCAGGAAAATGAGAATTGTGTTTTAAAATACAAATTTTAAAGATGTAATAATGCCTTCAATTTATGGGGCACTTTCTACTTCTTTAAAGGACTTTCACAGACATTTCATTTAGCCAGAAGAACAAAGCTAATCAATAAAGGTAATTAATTAAGACTATGTATTCACAAATGTCTTAAATCCAGTTAACATTTAATTATCCTTGTTAATGGGAAATGGACCCAGTTTGTGTGTAAGAACCACACAAAAACTAAAAATTCAATTATAGCAAATAGTTTCTAACTTCTTTTTCATTAAACTTTGTATGGAGATCTTGGAAAATATCCAACAGTGATTAAAGAAAATATTTTGAAAAACAATACATGTGGGTTCTAGTTCCTATTTCTCTTGCAAGAAAAGGTAGTGAAAAAGTGAAATAAGAATGTTGAGAAAATACATTTTTAAAACCTCAAAATAATTTTCCAACATATAATTGCCAAAATCTATATGATGAAAACACATGTTTTTTAAAGTAATTTAAAAGTCTTCCAATAGGCAAATATTAAATTATCAACAACAGCATAGCTTTCCTTTGAGCTTTTACTGAGACCAAGAAGAGATAAGACAGATTTGAGCAGAGCGACAATGGGTCCCAAGTTGCCTGGATGGTTACAGTTAACAATTGTTTTACTGGCATAATTGCTAATAGCTCATTTTCATTCTCAACAGTGGTCTGATTTAGACAACAAATTATATGGTCATCCAAGCTATACGGAAATAGCACTGAAGCACACACACAAAAAAAACAAAATGGGAAAATTTCCTCTTTTTTCCCATCTCTCCTTCCCTAAAGTTTGAGCATCTGATCAAACTGACATCTTACCTGTTCTCAATTATAGATACAGTGAGGCTTCCTCTTCCTTCTATTCATATTGAATCAGTGATTGGAAACTGTGGGTGTTCATTAGAATCACCAAGAAGCTTCTAAATGCCAGTGCCTGAGAAATATCTTGGAATAATTAAATCAGTGTCTCTGGAGGTGGGCTCTAGTCTTGATAATATTAGAATTTCCAGAAAATTCTAATATTGATCCTAATGGTCTTCAAATAATGATTTCTATTATAATATACCTGATGTTGTGAGTAATGCAGAAACTTAAATTCTCCTTGGGGAAAAAGGATGTCCCTGCCTGTCATCCTTGACCAAGGACCATAGCATACTCC
This sequence comes from Sciurus vulgaris, assembly GCF_902686455.1. NCBI lineage: Eukaryota > Metazoa > Chordata > Mammalia > Rodentia > Sciuridae > Sciurus > Sciurus vulgaris. The sequence continues at coordinate 104,528,570 of NC_136471.1, read as the reverse complement.
CTTTTCTTCCATTCTCTGGGTGGCCACAGTTTCTGCTCATTCTTGTTATCTTCTGTTCACACAAAGAGAAATCATTCTACTTTTCCTTCTGAAATCTTCATTGCCTGGAATAATAATATAACAAAGCTTAAAATATAATAAGCCAAATGAAGAGCTACTTTGTCCTGGGATAAAGGCACTTGAACTGAGAAATGATAAAGGCATTTGAAGGGACCTTAAACTTGGCCACTCATTACCTGATGGAGCCTGGGACATTCCGAAAGCTTAGGCAACTGAAGCTAGGTGGCAGTCCTGCTTAGCAATTAAAGGACACGTCATAAAGACAACTATAAAGAGGATCCACAGAAGGAAACGAAAATGAACTTACCACTGATTTAACACCAGCATGGGATTAACTGGGAAAAACTAACTTGCTAAAATCATGACTAAATATGGTTTTCATTATTAAAGTTGGGGAATTTCCCTAAAATGATAGACAACTCTGAAGTTTCTCAGATGCTTCTTGATAGACTCCACAACATTTTTACATTCCATTCTGGAGGTTAACCCCACTCAGGTTAGTGTCTATAACAGAAACTGGCTAATCATTCATAACATGCAAGCATACACAGAGTTTACGGTGAATATCACAAGGCATCCGAAATGGTAATTTATGGGATATCCAAAAACATGACAAAGAGTCATTGTTTTAAAAAGATATGACATAGTTGTTTATCAGGATGTTTACCAAAATATTAACAGTGTCTATCTAGATTAGAGGATTTGTGGAGATTTGTGAGTTCCTTTTTTATACTTTTCTGTCTTATTTAACTTGTTTTATAATAAGGATATGTCATTTTCTTTAAAAATTTCACTTCTTTTTATGAGAGTCATAATGGCCTTCAACTCACTAATGTCCATTAGTGATTAGATAATTAGCAGATCATGACTGTTTTCTGTCATGTCTATTCTCAGCCGAAGGCCTGCTTTACTTTAATTGATGGCTCCCCTAATTAGAGTTGTTAATGGATGATCCCAGTGTGTGTTCATCCCAGAAAATCAATAGATTGTTCTTGTACTCACTCTAATTTGGAAAGCTAACCAGAAGTTGATGATTTTGTTTGTTTGCTCTTATTCTGGGGAATATTCAAGATGAAGATAGAGTATATTGAGGTTTGCAGATTTCATACACCCTAAAGTATTAAAACAAACTATCCCTTATAATGGATATCATTTTAGAAATGATAAGATAAATTGCTACTTCAAAGCTAGAACTCAGAAAGATTTAGTGATTCTTCTAAACATATATTCATTTAATTATTTGAGTTAAGCACAGTATATTAAAGAATAGAGTTAGGAATACAATTGACAGTAACAGTTGAATATCTCAGTGGCTAAGCAAACTGTTTCAAAAATAATGCTTCTATGTATTGAGTGGGATTTTCCCGTTTCTCTGGAATTTCAGTTAATGCATAAAGTGGATGACAAAAAACTAATGAATACCCTGAATGTAAATTCAGAAAGTCATCTAGAGTTGAGATCAGTCACTCCCCTACAAGGAATACGAACTGGATATTTTCTTAAATGACCTTTCCTGACCCTCTCTTAGACAATGCAATGGGAGAATTGGTGTCAGGGGAAAGCTTATGGCTTTGGTATCTGTAAACTGAGCTGTGTTGACCTTTTAGCATTACCATCACCCTTTCTCTGATTGGGTTGGGGAGAAGGTACTTCCCTTTTTCAGAGTTAAAGATGGGGACTTCAAGAGAATCGTTCATAAAGTTATGGATAGCTATTAGAAAAGGAGACTGGAAATTAACTCATTTATTGGATTTCTCCATAGCCAGACAATAGGTGGCCTATCCCTTTACTATTGGAAGAGGGAAACAAGAATTGGAGAAGATGGCAAAGTGAGAGACTACCAAATAGACAGGGTTCCAGGAACAAAAGCCACTTTAATTCATGTTTTCTGAGAGTGACGTAAGTACATGCCACATGAAAAGAAGAAAAGTGCAACTGGGAGCCCAAGTTCTGCAGCACTAATGCAGTGTGGGAGGAAAAGAGGCTGAACCATCAGAGAAATGTGCTGTGTCAGCACCAGCTGGGAGATCTAAAGAAACGATCTAAAATGTAATTCAGGAAGAGAAGATAAAATCTATAAAAGAAAGATTAAAAGACATGAAGTAGGATCTGGGAGTATAACTCATGGATAGTGCATGTAGTTGGCCTGTGTAAAACTCTGGATTCGATCCAGAGCACCAAAAAGAAAAAAAAAAAAAAAAGAGAGAGAGAGACCTGGAGAAAAACTATTCAAGGAAGAGATATAGAAAATGAGAATTTTCCAGATATACCATCAGACACCAAACTTCATTATGAAATCCTAAGGAGTTCCAGATAGGTTAAATAAAAAGGAATCGACAACTTGATATACTTTAGTGAAACATCAGTTTAAAAAAGACAAAGAAAATACTGAAAGCAGTCAGAGAGAAAAGACTAATAATTGTTTATAAAAGGATGTCTATTAGACCAATAGATGCAATGAAGACAGAAGGCAGTGGAATAATTCATTAATATTTTGAGATTAAATTAGAATTTTGTACCCAGTTAAACTAAATTTCACAAATAAAAATGAAGAAAGCTTTTTTATAAACAAAACTTAAAAGCTCTTTATTAGCAGATCCTCATTAAAGTCAAGTATTTAATTTACTTATTTTAAAAAATTTCTGGTGGTACTGAGGATTGAACTCAGGACCTCATGTAAGCTGGGCAAATGCTCTACAACTGAACTATACCACTAGACCCATTAAAGTCAAATTCTAACAGATTGCCAATCAAGCAAGAGAAAATAATCTCAGATCTATGATCTGAAATGCAAGAAGAGATGATAATGGATAAAATTCAAATTAAATTTATAAACTAGTAAAACAACTAAATCCAGCAATGCTTCAAAATGACCGTTAAGGCTGGGGATGTGGCTTAGTGGTACCAAATCTCCCTGGTATGTGTGAGGCCCTGGGTTTGATCCCCAGGATGGAAAAAAAGGTAAGACAAATAATATAATATTTTTAAAAAGAATTATATGGGAAACCATATGATCAACAAAGAAAGAAGAAACACACTCCAACTCATTTGATAAGGCTAGCACAACCTTGATTCACTATCCAATCAAGAATAATACAAGACACAGAACCAGCTCCAAGTCCCTGAGCCAGCGTGTGGTGAGCTCTGGCCCACCCGCAGGTTGCTTCAGAGACAAGGACAGGGCAGCCAGGGACTTCCCCAAGCAGCCCGGCTCCCTCCGGCAGGAAGCGCCTTTCTAGGCTAGCTTCTCGGAGCAGACTGCCCAGTGAGAGCCTTTCTACACAGAGCCAGCCAAAAGTCCCCAAATCACCAGAGACCTCCGACCTGCAAGCAGCCTCTGGGACCAGGGCAGGGCAGCCAGAGACCTCTTCAGGCGGCCCTGCCCACTCCGGCCACAGGCTTTTTCCACAGGGCAATCCAAGATGGCGGACTAGAGGGTGACTGCATCTCCAGTTGCTCCAGAACCCAGGATTCAAGAAGGGGAGGCATTGAGAGACTTGGACTAAAATAGAGCCACGGGGTGAGTCTCCCCCACCCGGTGAAGCTCGGCCCGGGCGGCAGGACCACATTCGGGCGGCTTATTAGAGTAGGGCAGGGCAGCTAGAGTCTTCTCCAGGCAGCCCTGGGCATTCCAGTGGTGGGCTCCTCCCACACCGCCAGCTTCTCAGAGCAGGCCCCCCAGTGAGAACCTTTCCACACAGAGCCAGCTCCAAGCCCTGGAACCAGTAGTGGGCTAGGGGCAGCTTTCTTCAGAAGCACTGCATTATCAAGTTACTCCAAGACCTCAGGCTACTGAAATCTACAGGGACACTATAAGCAAATAGAGGAAATCTGCAATATCACAGAGTCCCACTGACACCTTACCAATATGAGAAAACAAGGGAAGAAAATGTCCCAAACAAACCTAGATACTATATCAATAAAACCCAATGACAGCACAGCAGAAGAAATGTCAGAAAGGCAGTTCAGAATATACATAATTAAAACAATCAGGGAAGCAAAAGAGGAGATGGAAGAGCAAATGCAGGCATTGAAGGAGGAGATGAAAGAGGAAATGCAGGCATTAAATGATCGCACCAATCAACAGTTAAAAGAGCAAATACGGGAAGCAAGAGATCATTTCAATAAAGAGTTAGAGATACTGAAAAAAAAAAACAAACAAATCCTTGAATTGAAGGAAACAAAAAACCAAGTTAAAAACTCCATAGAAAGCATAACCAATAGGATAGAACACCTGGAAGACAGAACATCAGATATTGAAGACAAAATATTTAATCTTGAAAACAAAGTTGACCAAACAGAAAAGATGGTAAGAAATCATGAACAGAATCTACAAGAATTATGGGATATCATGAAAAGGCCAAACTTAAGAATTATTGGGATTGAGGAAGGCTTAGAGAAACAAACCAAAGGAATGAACAATCTATTCAATGAAATAATATCAGAAAATTTCCCAAATCTGAAGAATGAAATGGAAAACCAAGTACAAGAGGCTTATAGGACTCCAAATATACAAAATTACAACAGACCCACACCAAGCCACATTATTATGAAAATACCTAACATATAAAATAAAGACAGAATTTTAAAGGCCGTGAGAGAAAAGAATCAGATTACATTCAGGGAGAAACCAATAAGAATATCAGCAGATTTTTCAATCCAGACCCTAAAAGCTAGAAGGGCCTGGAACAACATTTACCAAGCCCTGAAAGAAAACAGATGCCAACCAAGAATCTTATACCCAGCAAAACTTACTTTCAGATTTGACGATGAAATAAGATCCTTCCATGATAAAAAAAAGCTAAAGGAATTTACAAAAAGAAAGCCGGCATTACAGAACATTCTCAGCAAAATATTCCATGAGGAAGAGATGAAAAACAACAATGCAAATCAGCAATGGGAGGAACTGGCCTAAAGGAATAGCCAAATAAAGGAGAAACCAAATCATGTCAAAAAACAAAAATGAGTCAAATGACTGGGAATACAAATCATATCACAATAATAACCCTGAATGTTAATGGCCTGAAATCATCAATCAAAAGACATAGACTGGAAGATTGGATTAAGAAGAAAAATCCAACAATATGCTGCCTGCAAGTGACTCATCTCATAGAAAGAGATACCTATAGACTAAAGGTGAAAGGATGGGACAAAACATCCCATGCACACGGACACAGCAAAAAAGCTGGAGTATCCATCCTCATTTCAGATAATGTGGACTTTAAGCCAAAACTAGTCAGAAGGGATAAAGAAGGACATTACATACTGCTTAAGGGAAGCATAAATCAGCAAGACATAACAATCATAAATATCTATGCCCCGAACATTGGCTCATCCATGTACGTCAAACAAATCCTTCTCAATTCCAGAAATCAAATAGACCACAACACAATAATACTGGGCGATTTTAACACACCTCTCTCACCACTGGATAGATCGTCCAAAAAAAAATTGAATAAAGAAACCATAGATCTCAATAACACAATCAACAATTTAGACTTAGCCGACTTATATAGAATATACCATCCAACAAAGAACGAATACACTTTCTTCTCAGCAGCACATGGATCCTTCTCTAAAATAGACCATGTTTTATGCCACAAAGCTACTGTTAGCAAATACAAGAAGATAGAGATACTACCTTGTACTCTATCAGATCATAATGGACTGAAATTAGAAATAAATGACAGAATAAAAACCAGAAACTTCTCCAATACTTCGAGATTAAATAATACACTATTATACGATGAATGGATAACAGAAGACATCAGGAGGGAAATTAAAAAATTCTTAGAAGTAAATGAGAACAAAAACACATCATATCAAAATCTCTGGGACACTATGAAAGCAGTACTGAGAGGAAGATTTATTTCATGGGGCGCATTCAACAAAAGAAGTAGAAATCAACAAATAAACGACTTAACACTACAGCTCAAAGCCCTAGAAAAAGAAGAGCAGACCAACACCAAAAGTAGTAGAAGACAGGAAATAGTTAAAATCAGAGCTGAAATCAACGAAATTGAAACAAAAGAAACAATCGGAAAAATTAACAAAATAAATAGTTGGTTCTTTGAAAAAATAAACAAAATTGATAAACCTTTAGCCACACTAACAAAGAGAAAGAGGGAGAAAACTCAAATTACTAAAATTCGGAATGAACAAGGAAATATCACAACAGACACGAGTGAAATACAAAACATAATTAGAAGCTATTTTGAAAATCTATATTCCAACAAAACAGAAAAACTCAAAGACATCAACAAGTTTCTAGAGACATATGAATTACCTAAACTGAATGAGGAGGACATACACAACTTAAATAAATCAATTTCAAGCAATGAAATAGAAGAGGTCATCAAAAGCCTACCAACAAAGAAAAGTCCGGGACCAGATGGGTTCTCAGCCGAGTTCTACAAATCCTTTAAAGAAGAGCTCATTCCAATACTTCTGAAATAGAAGAGGAGGGAACCCTCCCAAACTCATTCTATAAAGCCAATATCACTCTGACACCTAAACCAGACAGAGACACATCGAGGAAAGAAAATTTCAGACCAATATCCTTAATGAACATCGACACACAAATTCTCAACAAAATTTTAGCAAATCGCATACAAAAATATATTAAAAAGATAGTGCACCACAATCAAGTGGGTTTTATCCCAGGGATGCAAGGTTGGTTCAACATCCAGAAATCAATAAATGTCATTCACCATATCAACAGACTAAAAGTTAAGAATCACATGATTATTTCAATAGATGCAGAAAAAGCATTTGATAAAATACAGCACCCCTTCATGCTCAAAACACTAGAGAAAATTGGGGTAGTGGGAACATTCCTTAACATTGTAAAGGCCATTTATGCTAAGCCCACGGCTAATATCATTCTAAATGGTGAAAAACTGAAAGCATTCTCCCTAAAAACTGGAACAAGGCAGGGATGCCCTCTTTCACCACTTTTATGCAACATCGTTCTTGAGACTCTAGCCAGAGCAATTAGACAAACCAAAGAAATTAAAGGGATACGAATTGGAAAAGAAGAACTCAAACTATCCCTGTTCGCTGATGACATGATTATTTACTTAGAGAAACCTGAAAATTCCACGAGAAAACTCTTAGAACTCATAAGTGAATTCAGTAAAGTAGCAGGTTACAAGATCAATGCTCATAAATCCAATGCATTTTTATACATAAGTGATGAATCTTCAGAAAGAGAAATCAGGAAAACTACCCCATTCACAATAGCATCGAAAAAAATAAAATACTTGGGAATCAATCTCACAAAAGCGGTGAAAGACCTCTACAATGAGAACTACAGAACACTACAGAAAGAAATTAAAGAAAACCTTAGAAGATGGAAAGTTCTCCCATGTTCTTGAATAGGCAGAATGAATATTGTCAAAATGGCCATACTACCAAAAGTGCTATACAGATTCAATGCAATTCCAATTAAAATCCCAATGATGTACCTTAGAGAAATAGAGCAAGCAATTATGAAATTCATCTGGAAGAATAAGAAACCCAGAATAGCTAAAGGAATCCTCAGTAGAAAGAGTGAAGCAGGGGGTATCGCAATACCAGATCTTCAACTCTATTTTTACAAAGCAATAGTAACAAAAATGGCATGGTATTGGTACCAAAATAGACAGGTAGATCAATGGTACAGAATAGAGGACATGGACACAAACCCAAATAAATACAATTTTCTCATACTAGACAAAGGTGCCAAAAACATGCAATGAAGAAAAGATAGCCTCTTCAACAAATGGTGCTGGGAAAACTGGAAAACCATATGCAACAGAATGAAATTAAACACCTATCTCTCACCCTGCACAAAACTCAACTCAAAATGGATTAAGGACCTCGGAATCAGACCAGAGACCCTGCATCTTATAGAAGAAAAAGGAGGTCCAAATCTTCAACTTGTGGGCTTAGGATCTGACTTCCTTAACAGGACTCCCATAGCACAAGAAATAAAAGCAAGAATCAACAACTGGGATAGATTCAAACTAAAAAGCTTTCTCTCAGCAAAGGAAACCATCAGCAATGCGAAGAAAGAGCCTACAGAGTGGGAGAATATCTTTGCCACTCATACTTGAGATAGAGCGCTAATTTCCAGAATCTATAAAGAACTCAAAAAACTCTACACCAAGAATACAAATAATCCAATCAACAAATGGGCTAAGGAAATGAACAGACACTTCACAGAAGAAGATGTACAAGCAATCAACAGATATATGAAAAAATGTTCAACATCTCTAGTAATAAGAGAAATGCAAGTCAAAACTACCTTAAGATTCCATCGCACCCCAATTAGAATGGCGATTATCAAGAACACAATCAACAATAGGTGTTGGTGAGGATGTGGGGAAAAAGGTACACCCATACATTGCTGGTGGGGCTGCAAATTAGTGCAGCCACTCTGGAAAGCAGTATGGAGATTCCTCAGAAAGCTTGGAATGGAACCACCATTTGACCCAGCTATCCCACTCCTTGGCCTATACCCAAAGGTCTTAAAATCAGCATACTACAGAGATACAACCACATCAATGTTCATAGCTGCTCAATTCACCCTAGCCAGATTGTGGAACCAACCTAGATGCCCTTCAGTTGATGAGTGGATAAAGAAACTGTGGCATATATATACAATGGAATATTACTCCACCATGAAGAATGTTAAAATTATGGCATTTGCAGGTAAATGGATGAAATTGAAGAATATCATGCTAAGTGAGATAAGCCAATCTCAAAAAACTAAAGGACGAATGATCTCGCTGATAAGTGGATGAGGACATATAATGGGGGGTCGGAGGGGTTAGTGTTAGGGTTAGGGTTATGTTTAGGGTTAGGGATAAGGAGGGTGGTAAGAATGGAGGAAAGAAGGACTGTATAGAGGGAAAAGAGGGGTGGGAGTGGTGGGGGAAGGGAAAAAATAACAGAATGAATCAAACAACATTGCCCTATGTAAATTTATGATTTTTAATTTAAAAAAAAGGTTATACTATGGTTACATTGGAGAAAATTCTTATTTATCAGAATTCTAAGGTATGCCAGAGTATTAGACATTATGTCACCAACTTTTTGTCAAACAGGGAGAGGAATGCTCTTTGTTCTATTTTTTGTAACTTTCAAGTATGAATTTATTTCAAAAATGAAAATAAAAGATCCATGAAAGAAAAAAAATAATACAAGAAGAGAAAATTGTGAGCAGTTCTTATTGATGAATATAGATGTAGGAGACTCAAACATTGTATTAACAAGCTGAATCTAGTGATGCTTGAAAAGGTGACATTAAGAAGAGAAAACCAAAACAGAACAAAAAAGATGTTAATCCCTTTCCCAAAACAAAAATAAAAAACCCCAAATGATGACCATATTTAGTTTACGTCAGGAATGCAAGATTGATTTAATATTAGAAAATTAATCAATATAATTCACAATGACAATTTAAAGTTGAAAAATCACATGGCTAGTGAAAATGAGTGACAACGAAGTTAATATCTACTTGCTATGGTTTGAATGTCCTCTGCCATTCTGACAGTAAGCATTAGGACGTGGAATTTTTAATGGTGATTAGGTCATGAGAGGCTCCATCGTCATCAATGGATTAATGCCATTATCTTCAGGATTGGGTTAGTTATCATGGGGATGGATTTGCTAAGAAAAAGCAAGCTCTCTTGTACCATAAGTATTCTTTTGCTTCCACCCTTTTGCTCTTTCTCTAGTACTGTCAAGTGTTCTGTCTCCAGGTGACACACCATGCTTCAGTATGATGCAAGAAAAGTTCCTCACCAGATATTAAACTGGATAGCACCTTGATACTGGACTTCCTAGCCTCCAGAATGGTGAAAAAACAAGTTTCTTTTCTTTATAAATTATCCAGTCTGTGGTATTCTGTTATAACAGCAGAAAATGGATTAATACACTCTTCATGATCATAACATTCAGCAAACTAGAATAAAAGGGAAATTTTCTAACCTGATAAAGGACATCTATGAATGTGATGGGAAATACTGCACTTAATGGTGACAAAATGAAAGGATTTTCTTTAAGATCAGAAAAGATGACAAGGTAGGGCTGGGGTCATAGCTCAGTGGTAGAGCACTTATCTCTCACATGTGGAGCACTGGGTTTAATTCTCAGCACCACATAAAATGAATAAATAAAATAAAGGTTTTGTGTTCATCTACAGCTAAAAAGTATTTTTTTAAATGATGACAAGTTAGCCTCATCCAGTCTATTCTTTTATTTTTGATTTGGAAACAGAATCTCACTAAGTTACCTAGGGCCTTGTTAACTTGCTGAGGCCGGCTTTGAACTCGTGATCCTTCTGCCTCACCCTCCTGAGCCCCTGGGATTATAGGTGTAAGCCACTGTGCCTGATTAAACCTGCTTTTGAACATTGTACTGGACATCCTAGCAAGTGCAATATAACAAAGAAAAACTTTTTCATGTCAGAATTTAAAAGGAAGGAAAAGCAGTCATTATGAAGATGATGTAATTATCTGTTTAGAAAATCTGAAAAAATTTAGTTTACTAGAGTTAAGAAAAGAGTTAAGCATGTTTCCCTGAATTTAAAAACAACTAAATGTGTAAAAGTCAATTACTTCTCTGCAAATGAGTGATAATCTATTAGAATATATATCTCTTGTAGCTCTTGCATTTTATTAGTACTTTCATTTCTCATTGTCATATTGTACAACTTTTTTTGCTGTCTACCATCTTAATTTAGTATTAGACACATATTTAAGTGAAGTCAAGCCTATTGCTGTTTCATTCACCACAGAGTCCATTCATCTTTTGTTTGAGAAAATTTCATAATTTCACATTTTAGTTTCACCAAAAATATTTCAAAGGAGTATATTAATTGAGCTCTTGCATATTTAAAAATATTTATCTCTTGGTTTTGTACTTGAACAATATTTAGTTGGTTATAACATTGCTAGGAGCTCTTTTTCCCATAGAGTTGTGTAGCCATTGCTGTGCTCTTTTTTTTTTTTTTTTTTTTTTTTTTTTTTTTTTTTTTTAGGGCTTGGAATACTGTTTTTATTTAATTCAGGAACTAATAATCATGTGACCTGACTTCATTGCATTATCTGTGGGCTTGCTATCCAAAGGGGCTTCTGTGCTCTTTATAGGTGACTTTATGTTTTAATGCCCACAAAAGATCCTCTTTATTTTTTTAATTTATGTTTATTTATGTGTGGTACTGAGGGTCAAACCCAAAGCTTCATGCATGCTAGGCAAGCACTCTACCACTGAGCTACATCCCCAGCCACACTCCATTTTTGAACTCCAGAAAATTTATGAAGATAAGTTTTAGTCTTGCTCATTCTATCAAACAGGGCCTCGTCATAAAAACAGATACCACATTAGGTATTTTAACAGAGAAGATTTAATATAAGCATCTATTTACCTATGAGAGGGCCAAAAGAACAAAAGGGCAACACCTGGGGAACCCAAAGATAAAACCTGCAGGATATAGTTACCACTTCTAAGACTGAAGAAACAATAGGAAGAACTGATCAGAACCTAGAAACTGGGAGGCAGCAACTCCAACTTCTGAGGAAGGTTACAGCCTGGCTGATGCCAGCATTTGGGAAACTTTAAGAGGCCCAGCAGAATTGAACCTCAGACTTCTAAAGAGGCCTGCCACTGTAATCACTGACGGGAGCAAAATGAGTTGGTTGTAAGAATGGCAAAAGTAATTGGAGATAGGAACCAACCAAGAGCCTTTGCTGGAAGGAAGGATGCTGACAGGAGCATCATACACACAGGGGGAAGGATGGTTCCTCCTCTCGCTTTCTGATATCCCTCTAGTGCCCCCTATTGGTAAGGATCCACTTGGTGATGAAAAATGTAATTTGCAGAGTTCCAGCCCCAGCATCACCAAGTGGAATATAAAAAGGTGGATTTGGAGCTGAGAGATTACTAACTGGCATGTTCATTTAGTACTTTTTTCCTGGGTATGCTTTTTCAATCTGCATATTTGAGGTGCCTTTTAATTCAGCATTATTTTATTTTTTTCTTTTATTAATGTAATTTAGTTATACATAATAGTTGAGCTCATTTTGACAAAATATCATAAATGCATGGAATTTAATTTACTCCATTTCAGTCCCCAGTATCCTTCTTTCTTTTTCCTCCTTCTTGCCCTTATTCTCCTTCCTTGACTGTACTGGTCTTCCTTTTGCTCATTTATTTATCTATTTTTGATTGGTGCTTTATAGATATACCTAAAGATGGAATTCACTGTAGTATATTATACATGCACATAGCTTGATTTTGTTAAATTCATTCCACATTTCCTCTCCTTTTCCATCCATCTTCCCTTCCTCTTGATCTGCTTCCTCTACTCCACTGATCTTCCTTAGAGCTTTATAATATCTGATCCTCCCTCTTTTCCCTCATTTTGCTCTAGCTTCTGCATATGAGAGAAAACGCTCAACTCTTGGTTTTCTAGTCTGGCTTATTTCACTTAGCATGATGTTCTCCAGTTCCATCCATTTACTGGCAAATACCATCATTTCATTCTTCTTTACGATTGAGTAAAACTCCATTGTGTATATATACCACATTTTCTTGATTCATTCATCTGTTGACAGGCATCTGGGCTGGTTCCATAACTTGGCTATTGTGAATTGTACTGCTATAAACATTGATGTGCCTGTATCACTGTAGTATTCAGTAATGTTTTCCTTATTTATATCTGTGATTGTTTTCCTGTTCTATTGTTTTGTCCTTAGATTTTTTTTTTTTGCATATAGCATACAGGTTGGTGAAAAGAAACCACCCCATGTGTATACCATGTGACTAAATACTTAGTTTGTTGAGCATGGAATATATAAACCTAACAGTTATACGTGGCTACACAGTGTAGCAAACTCTGCTTTCAGAGTTTTCTACCACCACCACTACACCCTCTGTAGGGGAATACAGCTGCCATTGCTACTATCTGCCCAAGGTGAGGTCTTGCTGTATTTAAGAAGCTGAATTTCATAATTGCATTCCAGTGTGATATACTGGGAAAATGCTAATGATGTCACAAACATAACTTTACTCATTCCCAAGCCAACTTTACAACCCCAAATCCCTTCTCATAGTATCTGAGAAAAGAGACCCCCCAAAATTACAACAAAAGCATATTGAAGGTGAATATAATACAGTGACTAGATTATTTCATTTTTGGTTCTATTTAGAGCCTTTGACTAACAAACTCATCTCCAAATGTTTACCTTTAAAGGTGTTAAGAGAAACAGGGCACATGAAGTCCAACTAGGTTATTTTATTCATGTGCTGATGTAAACTTTAGTTCACACAGAAACCGAAAACAAGGTCTGTAAATTGCATTTTGTTTAAGGGTGATCTCTCCCTGCCATACTGATGGGTGTGTGGGTGGATTTGTGAGCTCTCACTGCTAGTCAGGCATCCACTATTCTTCATCCTGATAAAGTCATCTTTTGCATATTATTTTCTCAAATGGCAAGTTTCATCTGAAATTAGGCACTTTACTAGAGATACTATTTGAGTCACAGTTTGACAGTTTCTAAGCTTAAAGGAAAGGGTAGGGGGCTGATAATAGCACCAACTACAGGAAGCTGTCATGAATGGGTTTGCTTACTTGACTGGAATCTAAAAGGACAGGAAGAATCCAGATAGTCTCAACCTCATTCTCCTCTGGTGATGCATTAGGCCTGGATTTGTCCATTTAAATTTTCAATTACACCTGTTTTACTAGCCCTGCTTACATTTTTAGGTCTATCATCTACTTAAGAGTTATGTCCTGCCTCCCACAAGCTGCCAAACTAACTGCACTCAAACTTCTTGAAGGAAATTCTCATAACCTTCTCACCACTTATTTTCTTGAATTGTGGATTCCATTTCTGCCACCCTACTGAAACTACCCACCAATGTCACAGATAAACTTCTGATTACCAATCCCATTACTGTATTTTTCTCCCTATTCCTCTCTACCTGCTCCATCTTTTCTTTTTCTTTCCATCTTTTGCTAATCTCCTCAGCTTTCTACTTCTGACTTTTATGACAGTGAAGCCTCTTTGTTCTCATAAATCTGGATACTCCTTCTCTGACTCCTTCTATGATTCTCTGCCTCCTCTTGATCCTAAAGGCTCTCCAGGACCCTATTCTTGGTCCTTATTTTTTTCTCTCATGAACCTTGATATGTTAGATTTCTGCCACTGTGACAAAATACCTGAGAAAATCAACTTAAAGGAGTAAAGATTTATTTGGGTTTGTGGATTCAGAGGTTTTGGTTCATGATCACTTGGTTCTATTGTTTCTGGGCCTGTGGTGAAGCAGAACAAATGTATGGCAGAACAAAGCACTCATTTCATGATAGAGAGAGAGAGAGAGAGAGAGAGAGAGAGAGAGAGAGAGATTGAGAGGTGTGCCAGGGACAAGATATAACCTTCAAGGGTATACCCTTCCTCCAACTTAGGCCCCAACCTCTTAAGTTTCCACCCCCTCTTAGTGGTCCAATAAATTATGGATTAATCCATGATTAATCCATTAAAAGTTAGAGCCCCCATGATCCAATCACCTATCACAGGCCCCAACTCTGAACACTGCTGCCTTTGAGACCAAGCTTTCAACACATGAGCTTTTGGGGGATATTTCAGATACAAACCATAACACTTGATGAATTTATCAATATCTAAGGTTTCATCTACCAAGTCATTTCTTTAAATCATTGATTTCCCCAAGCTCTAATCATATGTTCACAATTTCCTAATAGATATTGCTCCCTGGATAATCCAATAGCATCTCAACCTCAACAAGTCCAATGGTAAATTCATTTTGTTTTCCCACGAATTATATCCTTTCTTAAAGGCTCAAAGTCTGTCTTTGCTTTTCCCTATGTCTAATCAATTGCCAAATCCATGAGCTCCCTGACTTTTCAATATCTGTATCTTCCTCCTAGAGTTCATCCTTACTATTATTTCCCTACTCCCAATTCTCACAAATATTCATATTGTCTTTTGTCATAAGGCTCTAATTTTTCTTCCCCTGCCCTTCCTCCTTCCAACTCATGATATCCAACAAAGTCTAATTGGTTTTTCTAAGATAGAGTAATACTGGATTAACTTGTTGTGCTATGATTTCATGATGGGTATATTACCAGGCAAAAGGAATTTTTCAGTTCCATTATAATCTTACAGGACCAATGTCATATATGTGGTCCATCACTGATTGAAACATCCTCATGAGGTATATCACTGCAAATTTACCATATGATCTAGGTGAGTAGTAGGTTATGCTATCTAGGTTTGTGTAAGTATAATGTCTGCACAATGATGGACTCACTTGTCAGAATGCATCCTCATTAAGTGGCAGATGACTGTCTATTGGACAACGTTGGTGCTCCACCCAGATCTCTTCAGGTCCCTTTTTACCATTTAATTCTTATGCACTCTTCCTCCACCAATTTCATTATTCTTTGAACTACCAGGCCAGTACCTTTGCTGAGCTTTTTGTTTAGAAAGCTGCCATCAGGGTATTAAAACTACTTTGCCTAAAGGGTCAGAGGATTAGTGCTGAGCACTTCTATCCTCCCACTCTTCCCCAAGGTGGCTCCTAACCAATGACAGTGTGGGAATATAATAGCACAGATGCAGTCAGGTGCAGTGGGGTGTGTATAATCCCATCAACCCAGGCGACTGAAGCAGGAGGATCGCATGTTTGAGGCCAGCTTGGGCAACTTAGAACTTGACTCAAAATAAAAAATAAAAAAGAGTAGGGGCATAACTCAGTGTTAGAGCTCCCCTGAGTTCAATCCCTAATAATATGAAAATGATAATAATAATAATAGTAACAAAAGCCCAAATGCCTGACCTCAAGATGGAACAACCAAGAGGCCTAACTCATAATGCTGTTTCCTTATTTAAGGATCAGGCTGAAGTTACCGCTTGGAGGATTTCTGCCAGGACACCACTCTTACTTGTCTTGCTCTCCTTTCCTATGTCCTAACCCATTTGCCTGTGTCTCAGGGTCTGCTGCTGGGCAATTGTACCTGCCATGTGCCAGGCCCTATGCTGAACACATACATAAATAATTTCACTTAATTTAACCCTCACAACCCACTCAAGAGCTAAATACCATTATTATGCCGATTTAACAGATGTGCTAACTGGAGTTTAGAGAGGTTATGATTTTTCAAGGCTATATAGCTATTAGGTGGCAATGCCAGGAGTCCAAACAAGACTTCAGAAGCAGCTCGGTGAACCATTTAGCTGTGTTCCTCCTGAAACTGCTGTGTGGAAGGCAGACTTCTAATATGACACTTAAGATCCCTGCATCTTGGTATAAATACCTATATGCAATCCCCTTCTCATGGGTGCAATCTGGCCAGTGATTGGCTTCTAATGCATACAATATGGTAAGAGTGATTTAATTCCTTGATTAGTCATATAAGACTGTGACTTTTATCTCACTAATAGATCATCTTGGTGGTTTTGATGAATCAAGTTGTCATGTTCGGTAAGCCCTTGTGATAGGGAACTGAGATTGGACTTCAATCAATAGCTAATGAGGAACGAAGGATCTGAATCCTGCCAACAATTAGAGTGTCCTTGGAAGTGAATCCTTCCCCAAGTTGAACTTTGACATCTCGACTGGACCTCATGAGAGACCCTGAGTCAGTGGGCTCAGTTAAGCTCTGCCTGGATTCCTGACCCACAGATATTATATGCATGGTATTGAAAAAAATATTCTGTTGCCTGAGAAACAGTGAAGTGACGATTGTTATTCTGTTTAGTACACAAACCCTTTAGCTCAGTGACTTACTAATTAATAGAAATGCTAACTAATAATCTATCACCTCTGCTAATTTTACAATATGATAAACTCAGCTAGGATGATGGCAATAAACCACTTGAAAAACATGTTAGGAAGTGATATAGGTCAAATTATACTGTTATATTGTATGCATGTATGAATATGCAACAACAGATTTCATCATTGTGTACAACTAAAATGCACCAGTAAAAAATCACCAAAAAATAAAATAAAATACTATGGCAAAAAAAGAAACAAAAAAATAACTTTCCAGTGTGATTTGTATTTGGTGCCTTTAGGCCCAAGTAAAGAACAAATAAATTATAAGTGAAGGTTGTATAAAGAAATTATTTAATGCATTTAAAATAAGCATTCCCTTGTTCCAATCAGTTCCTCAATAAATAAGGACAGTGCAAATTGGGCACCAGCAGTCTTATTGCTCAACCATAAGCAAAGCTATGTTCAGTGCCTCCCAGTCAACTGCACATTTCCCAACCTGTGCCTGCCTCTGCACTGCACACTCACCCACACAAAGCACAGTTGTCATGTAAATGGAAATCAACCAAGGATGCTTTCTCCAACTCTTTATTCCTCTCATTGCCATGGGTTGACAGATCAAAAGTCAGAGATGATGAAAGTAAAATCGAAAAAAGATATAACTATACCAGTAACCTGAATCCATCCTTTGAATAGGCAAGAGAGGGTAGTAACGGAATGGATGACATTGAGTGACAGTCAGTTGCTATGATGGTGGGAGTAGGGAAAAACCAGGCAATAAAGGCATAATGTTCTTTTACCCACAGGGAAACATGTGCATCAGCTCCATCCCTGTAAAACAGTGTTTGGCAACAACTGGGATGGCCAACTGTCCTGATTTGTCTGAAGTTGTCCTCATTTTAGCATTGAAAGTCCGTGTCCCTGGAAACAACCCAGTCTCTGGTAAATCAGAATGGTTGGTCACCTTAGCAACAACACTTAATTCCCAAAGGACTCAGCTCCCTTTGATGATTGCTTTTTAATTAGAGGGGTCAACAAAAAGCTATTTTCTTAAACTTTTCTCCTTGAAAGCTGTAAATATCCTCCTGGCAGAGCTTATTGTTTGAGGTAAAGCCATAACTTCTGTTTCCTCATCTAAAAAGTGACAGATATTGGAAAGATTTTACTAATTGTACTCACATAATATATTTGAACTAAAAGTTGGGAGTTGGAGATAAGAGTATGAGTTTGGAAGACAGAAATCTGTCAAAAATATGGACTAGAAGTGCATTTAAATTTGCTGGTACATTATTGATTGATGGAACCATTTGACTGAATACAAAGGCACAAATTAATTATGTCAGTAGTCACATTTGCAATACTAGAGAGTTGGGTCATACAATTTTTCAAATTTTACAGCCAGAAGATGCTTTGGAGGTAATCTAATCCAAACTCCTACATTTAAGATAGCATTCATGGAAACTCGAGTTTGCATTTTGCTGCCTGTTGTAGAGCATTGGTTTCAGGAGATCTTATTAGGTGCTATATGATAAAAATGTGCCTTAGTCACGTAAGTGTAGGAAGACATCAGGATAAGCAATGCCAAACAAGTTTCTTGACTGTAGGGATTTTCTAGGAATTTCATATGCTCACAGTCAGTGACTTTCATTCAAAGATGTACATTAGAATCACCTGGGGAACTTTTAAAAATTACAGATGACTGGCCTCACTCAAATCTAGAGAATAAAAGAAAATAAATCACTGAATGGTTTTGATGTCCACCCTGGTCTATCACTACCTCTATTGTGTTCTCTTCGTTCCATTCCATTGCTCTATGTGACTGTTTTCATGCTAGTAGCAAGCTGTTTTGATTATTACATCTTATTACATTTTGAAGTCAAGTAGTGTGATGCCTCCAACTCTGTTCTTTTTGCTCACTATTGCGGGGTGCAATGATGCATGCTTGTAATTCCAGAGATTCCCATCTTAGGCTTAGGAAGGAGAATCAAAAGTTCCAGGTCAGCCTCAACAAGTTAGCGATGCCTTGCCTCAAAATAAAATATAAAAAAGGACTGGGGATATAACTCAGTGGTAAAGCTCCCCTGGGTTCAGTTCCCACTACCAAAAAAACATGGCCACATTGATTCATCTGTTCTCATAACTTCCTCCTCTTCCCACCCCTGGATTTTTTAAAGTAATTCCCAGATACTTTGTTCATAAATGCTTCAAAATGAATCTCTAAGAGACGAAATTCTTTTAATATAATTGCAATACCATTGTCACATCAAAAAATCAACAGTACTGTTGATTTTATGTGCAATCATGTGTTAAATAAAAATTAACTTTAAAATTATTAGTCAGTATGCAAACAAATTAAGAAGAATTGACACCTTAGTGATAATGATTGTTCTTAACCCAGAACATGGTGTTAAATAGAAATCACAAGAGCCTATTGTTTTGAACTAAGCTCCTGCACTAGGCTCCACTGGACCAGACCAAATGTTCTGCTCAACCCATCAAAACACTGATTCTATTCCATGCAATGAAATGTTGTCAAGCATTAGAATAGAAAATAAAGCCAATTAATATCTTTAAATTATTATAATTTTGTTTTTTGACAATTATATGACCATTTATTTTTTCATGTGTATTTTTGAGTATTTTAGAAGTGTGCTTTAGTATTTCTCATATAGGTTTTAGACATTTCAAAACTAAGTTTTCACCTAGGTATTATGTTTTATTTATTTTAGTTTGTTCCTTACTTTTTTAAATAGGCGTCTTTCCTTCCATTAAATTTTCTAACTTTTTATTACTTACATATATTTTTTTTTATGGTAAACAAATGGGATACATGTTGTTTGTCTGTTTGTACATGGCGTAAAGGCATACCATTTGTGTAATCATAAATTTACATAGAACAATGTTGTTTGATTCATTCTGTTATTTTTCCCTTCCCCCCACCCCTCCCACCCCTCTTTTCCCTCTATACAGTACTTCCTTCCTCCATACTTGCCCCCCTCCCTAACCCTAACTCTAACCCTAATACTAACCCTTCCCTCCCCCCCATTATGTGTCATCCTCCACTTATTAGCGATATCATTCGTCCTTTGGCTTTTTGAGATTGGCTTATCTCACTTAGCATGATATTCTCCAATTCCATCCATTTGCCTGCAAATGCCATAATTTTATCATTCTTTATGGCTGAGTAATATTCCATTGTATATATATATATATACCACAGTTTCTTTATCCACTCATCAATTGAAGGGCATCTAGGTTGGTTCCACAGTCTGGCTATTGTGAATTGAGCATCTATGAACATTGATGTGGCTGTATCTCTGTCGTATGCTGATTTTAAGTCCTTTGGGTATAGGCCAAGGAGTGGGATAGCTTGGGTCAAATGGAGGGTCCATTCCAAGTTTTCTAAGGAATCTCCATGCTGCTTCCCAGAGTGGCTGCACTAATTTGCAGCCCCACCAGCAATGTATAAGTGTACCTTTCTCCCCACATCCTCGCCAACACCTGTTGTTGCTCATATTCTTGATAATCGCCATTCTAATTGGGGTGAGATGGAATCTTAGGGTGGTTTTGATTTGCATTTCTCTTATTACTAGAGATGTTGAACATTTTTCCATATGTTTGTTGATTGCTTGTAGATCTTCTTCTGTGAAGTGTCTATTCATTTCCTTAGCCCATTTGTTGACTGGATTATTTGAATTCTTGGAGTAGAGTTTTTTGAGTTCTTTATAGATTCTGGAGATTAGTGCTCTATCTGAAGTATGATTGGCAAAGATATTCTCCCACTCTGTAGGCTCTTTCTTCACATTGCTGATAGTTTCCTTTGCTGAGAGAAAGCTTTTTAGTTTGAATCTATCCCAGTTATTGATTCTTGCTTTTATTTCTTGTGCTATGGGAGTCCTGTTGAGGCAGTCTGGTCCTAGGCCGACATGTTGAAGATCTGGACCTACTTTTTCTTCTATAATCTGCAGGGTCTCTGGTCTGATTCTGAGGTCCTTAATCCATTTTGAGTTTAGTTTCGTGCATGGTGAGAGATATGGGTTTAGTTTCATTCTGTTGCATATGGACTTCCAATTCTCCCAGCGCCATTTGTTGAAGAGGCTATCTTTTCTCCATTGCATATTTTTGGCCCCTTTGTCTAGTATGAGAAAATTGTATTTATTTGGGTTTGTGTCCGTGTCCTCTATTCTGTACCATTGATCTACCTTTCTATTTTGGTACCAATACCATGCCGTTTTTGTTACTATTGCTTTGTAGTAGAGTTGAAGATCTGGTATTGCAATACCCCCTGTTTCACTCTTCCTGCTAAGGATTGCTTTAGCTATTCTGGGTTTCTTATTCTTCCAGATGAATTTCATAATTGCTTGCTCTATTTCTGTAAGGTATGTCATTGGGATTTTAATTGGAATTGCATTGAATTTGTATAGCACTTTAGGTAGTATGGCCATTTTGACAATATTAATTCTTCCTATCCAAGAACATGGAAGATCTTTCCATCTTCTAAGGTGTTCTTTAATTTCTTTCTTTAGTGTTGTATAGTTCTCATTGTAGAGGTCTTTCACCTCTTTTGTGAGATTGATTCCCAAGTATTTTATTTTTTTCGATGCTATTGTGAATGGGGTAGTTTTCCTAATTTCTCTTTCTGAAGGTTCATCACTTATGTATAAAAATGCGTTGGATTT
This sequence comes from Sciurus vulgaris, assembly GCF_902686455.1. Classification (NCBI taxonomy): domain Eukaryota; kingdom Metazoa; phylum Chordata; class Mammalia; order Rodentia; family Sciuridae; genus Sciurus; species Sciurus vulgaris. The sequence continues at coordinate 104,507,043 of NC_136471.1, read as the reverse complement.
ATGGGCATTGATCTTGTAACCTGCTACTTTACTGAATTCACTTATGAGTTCTAAGAGTTTTCTGGTGGAATTTCCAGGTTCCTCTAAATATATAATCATGTCATCAGCGAACAGGGATAGTTTGAGTTCTTCTTTTCCAATTCGTATCCCTTTAATTTCTTTGGTTTGTCTAATTGCTCTGGCCAGAGTCTCAAGAACGATGTTGAATAGAAGTGGTGAAAGAGGGCATCCCTGCCTTGTTCCAGTTTTTAGGGAGAATGCTTTCAGTTTTTCACCATTTAGAATGATATTAGCCGTGGGCTTAGCATAAATGGCCTTTACAATGTTAAGGAATGTTCCCACTATCCCTATTTTTTCTAGTGTTTTGAGCATGAAGGGGCGCTGTATTTTATCAAATGCATTTTCTGCATCTATTGAAATAATCATGTGATTCTTGACTTTAAGTCTATTAATATGGTGAATTACGTTTATTGATTTCCTGATGTTGAACCAACCTTGCATCCCTGGGATGAAACCCACTTGATCATGGTGCACTATCTTTTTAATATGTTTTTGTATGTGATTTGCTAAAATTTTGTTGAGAATTTTTGCATCGATGTTCATTAAGGATATTGGTCTGAAATTTTCTTTCCTTGAGGAGTCTCTGTCTGGTTTAGGTATCAGTGTGATATTGGCTTCATAGAATGAGTTTGGGAGGGTTCCCTCCTCTTCTATTTCATGGAATACTTTGAGAAGTATTGGAATGAGCTCTTCTTTAAAGGTTTTGTAGAACTTGGCTGAGAACCCATCTGGTCCTGGACTTTTCTTTGTTGGTAGGCTTTTGATGACTTCTTCTATTTCAGTACTTGAAATTGGTCTATTTAAATTGTGTATGTCCTCCTCGTTCAGTTTAGGCAATTCATATGTCTCTAGAAACCTGTTGATGTCTTCGAAATTTTCTATTTTTTTGGAGTATAGATTTTCAAAATAGCTTCTAATTATGTTTTGTATTTCAATCCTGTCTGTTGGGATATTTCCTTGTTCATTCCGAATTTTAGTGATTTGGGTTTTCTCTCGTCTTCTCTTTGTTAGTGTGGCTAAAGGTTTATCAATTTTGTTTATTTTTTCGAAGAACCAACTATTTATTTTGTCAATTTTTTGTATTGTTTCTTTTGTTTCAATTTCATTGATTTCAGCTCTGAGTTTAACTATTTCCTGTCTTCTACTACTTTTGGTGCTGTTCTGTTCTTCTTTTTCTAGGGCTTTGAGCTGTAGTGTTAGGTTGTTTATTTGTTGAGTTTGACTTCTTTTATTAAATGCGCTCCATGAAATAAATTTCCCTCTAAGTACTGCTTTCATAGTGTCCCAGAGATTTTGATATGATGTTTCTTTGTTCTCATTTACCTCTAAGAAATTTTAATTTCCTTCCTAATATCTTCTGTTATCCATTCATCATATAATAGCATATTGTTTAATCTCCAGATGTTGGAATAGTTTCTGTGTTTTACTCTTTCATTTATTTCTAACTTCAATCCATTATGATCTGATAGAATACATGGTAGTGTCTCTATCTTCTTGTATTTGCTAACATTAGCTTTGTGGCATAATATATGGTCTATTTTAGAGAAGGATCCATGTGCTGCTGTGAAGAAAGTATATTCGCTCTTGGTTGGATGGTATATTCTATAAATGTCCGTTAAGTCTAAATTATTGATTGTGTTATTGAGATCTATGGTTTCTTTGTTCAATTTTTGTCTGGAAGATCCGTCCAGTAGTGAGAGAGGCGTGTTAAAATCACCTAGTATTATTGTGTTATGGTCTATTTGGTTTCTGAAATTGAGAAGGATATTACTTACATATATTAAGTTATTAATTTTAATGAGTTTTATTAAGACATAATTTACAAAAATAGCATCCAGATTTTAAGTGTACAGTCCATATCTATGTACTCTTGATAAAGGTATGTATATATATCCATTATATATATATGTGTATATGTACATATCTATGTATATGTGTATATCTATATGTGCATATATAGATATGTACATATATGTATATATAGATATATATCCATATTGATATATAGATATATCTAAATAAATATATCTACATATGTATATGAATAGATATGTCTATGTCTATATCTATATCTATAATCTATATCTATCCATTTAGCCACTATGTCACTGGGGACTTGAAGTTCCAAATTTTGGTTATTGTGTTCTGATGAAAGAAAATTTAAAGTTCAACACCAAAAGTCATGGAAGATAACTTTATTTTAAGTAAAAATAAAGTGAGGCTCAAGCAATGAGCACTCTCAAGAGACACAGTGGGTCCTCTCCAAGCAGAGAACAATAAAGGAAACAATGCTACTTCCAAATTTATTACTGTTTGATGTTTGCCTTGAGAACTGGGGACCACCTTCTGGAATCTTTGCCAATCAGGTTTTCAATTCCTCCTTCATATCAGGCAGTGGAGTTTTTGACCCCACTTGGTTCTTTCCAGAACTGTCATGGTGGCTATCCTATTCAGGGGGGCCTCATCTACAAGTCAATCCTATGTTAATGTGGGTATTGGGGTCAGTAGACAGTCAGAATTTACCTTAGTGAGCCTGTGTTTTTAAAGAAACCTCCCTTCCAAGATATATGGAGGCACCTATGGCCATAACTCCTAGATTTACACTGACCTCAGTGGACCTTGTCAAGAGTTAGCCCCATTAATCCTTCTTTCTTGGTGCATTTCCCCAATTAGTTTCCAAAGTACCTCATTTTGTTTCTATTTGCTTATTCTCAAGGTCTGTGTACTAATGTTTTTCTACAGGTTAACTTACAAGTTATTTACTCATCTGCCTTGGCAGTAATTTAAAGAAAACTTTAAGAGTAACTTGAAAGTTTAACCGTGATCTTGCTATGCATTCCACTGCTCATTACTAACTACTACCTAATGACTACAACCATGATAGATTTTTATGTTGATATCTATTTTAAACTGCTAATTTACTAAATTCTATTTTAAGATATACTCTGAAAAATCTTACTAGATTTGGGCAATCATTAAAAAGATAATCACATCCCAATTTCTTTTTTGTTTGTTTGTTTTTTCTTTTCACTCCATCCTAATATGCTAAAAAGACTTTTTTAAATCAATGTTATAATAAGAATAGAATCAATGTCAAATTCTGGCTGATCCGAGAGATTTAAATTGTCATTACAGGCATACAGAAACATGATCCTCTTTGCAACAGGTGTCATGCTAAATACAAGTTTACTGATGTAAGCAGCTAATAATAATTGGAATGTGAGCTGACTCAAGAATAAATATCCGGCTCATTAATATTTGCTTCAGAGAAATAGGCTCAAATGTTCTTTTCCAGTCTCAGTGTGTCCATGACCTGGATGCTTAGATTAATAAATTTGTAGCTGGACCCAGTACTGAGATCCTCATTACTCAGAGAACTCCAAATGACCACTGATTGGAAAAATGTGTTTACCAAGCCCTGCCGTATTTATATTTAGGAAGTTATGGTGACTGGCAATTATTCTAGTGTTTCCAAAATGTGCCATTTTATTTGAAAGTTAAAAGGCAGCCATTTCACTCACCTAGCTGAGACTGGATTAAGAGAAATTTTGCATAGGAGCAGGGGCTTTCCTGACTGAGCGTCCCCTGGGGCCATGGAAATTCTAAAGGTTAAAGTGTAACCTACCTAGGGATGTGATAATGAGCAGTATATGGGGCAAAGCTTGTGGGAGCAAAGGGGTGAGACATGCTGTTTGGAAAACAAGAGGATAATATAATAGTTTCTTCCACGAGTTCTTAGAACTGATAGAGACTGTGCCACATAATTTATTGATGCTTGTCTTACTTGGGGTTATGAAAAAGAAGACCTTGAGCAAGGAGTTAAGAGCCAGTAGTTTGTTGGAAGAGGGAGTATGAGATCAGTATATTGAATACTCTATGATCCCAATTAGCTCCTTTTGTTTCTATTTGCTTATCCTCAGTATGATAGGATTCTGACAAAGGAAAGGAGTAAAACTCAAGTGTGTGTAAATGAAAGGTTACCACTGGGAGCAACTGGAGGGCAATCTCACTGAACATCTTCAGAGATACTATGTAAAATGTTCCTTAGAATTTTCTTTCTGAGAGCCCAGGATACTGAAACATTTATCCACTCCTTCCCATGCTTCATTGGTTCAAGGTTGTCTCTAGGAGGGAAGGAGTGGAGGTCAACATTTGGCACTTTTGACCTGCCCAGCTTGTTGAAGAAACACGCTCCTGTGGTCAGAGAGTGACCTTTGACAAAGAGTTGTATGGGAATTATTTATAGGCAATCTCTGCAATGGACCAAGAGAATATGAGAGCTATAATTTTATATTGCTTGTGTTGCTCTCTGGTTGTTTCTTACATGTGGGTTTTATCTCACCAATGGGAATATAAACTTTTGTAGAACATGAACCACAGATTATACTTGTATTGCTTGCCTCACCCAATAAATTCTGGTGAGTTCTTTGCTACTGCTAGACAAAGTCCACTAAGCCCACTGTGATTGGGGGGCCCTTGCCTTCCTTTTCAGGCTTCTCTTTCCAGTGTACTTTTTCATCCCAAGCATTCTGGCTGTTCCTCAATGGCTTCCTCAATTGACTCCTCTCTGTCTAGACTATCCCATTACCCCTTGTCCAATGGGCCAACATTAATCATCTTTCAAGATCAGCTGAGTAACTATTCTTTCATAAAGTTTTCCAGATACCACCTAAGTAGTCATGTCCTCTTTTTCAAAACACTACCTGTTCCTTATGTCTACCATACAGTTCATCCTATCATACTAAAGTTTCTTTCTTTCTTTCTTTATTCTTTGCCAGGCTGGGGATAGAACCCCAGGGCCTTCTGCATGTGAGGAAGATCCTCTACCACTGAGCTACACTCAACCCTTTTTTTTTATTTTTATGTATTAGTCTTGCCTTCCAGAATGGAGCTCATTGACAAAGTGAACTGTGTCTTATAAATCCCCTTATCTGTAGCACCCAGCTCAGTACTTGGTATAGAATGAATGTGTGAAAATATTTTAAAATTATAAAATAATGTGACCAATAAATATTTTTCTTATTAGATGAAACAAGGAGCTGGAAATTCCTATTTTGGAAATCCCTAAAATACCTCTCAAATATTTGTAGATTGAATAAGGGTCATGGAGAAGATTCCTGAGAACAGTATGTCAATGTCCTTCCATCAAAGATGTCCAGGAACATGGCTATATAGTTAAACAAGTTGAGTTCTTATTTAAATGAGAATGACATAAATCATGGGGGATTATGGGTGTCTAAGTAAGAGTGTGTTTGAAAGAAACTATAATAGGATTTGGGCTATCTATGAGTGATTTGGTGAAGGGACCAAGAAAGCAGGAATTTTCTCTGTAGATTAGATGCTGTCAGAAAGAGTAGATAATCCTAAAATTGGATATTTTGTGAAATGCGCAGTGGCTTCTGGTTTGTCTGTACTAAGACATACTTATAGACCTTGCTTTTGTTTTGTTTCATTTTACAATGATCTCATAGTGACTTTATCTGAGTTTGGTATTCTGTAAAATTGTTTCTGTCCCACAGAATCAAATGACCTGATGGTGAGCATTTGACCAGTTTGTAAAAATATTGAGATTTACTTTAGGATGTCAGATAAATTCTGAACATCCGGAAGTGCCTTTTTTTGAGATGATGAGACAAAGACTGAAAAGAATAAGATTATATGTGCAGGAGTCAATAGCTATTACAAGTGTGGGATGAGAGCTGAATAGAAGAAGTGAATAAAAGCAAAACACAAACTGGATCTTCTATCCTGTTCTGTGACCTTTCAGGCTGACAAGAGTCTTAAATCTTGAAGCTCTGCAGAGTCCCAAAGGCACAAAATGGCTGAAAGAAATAATTTTTTCACCAGAAAAGCAAGTAGCACAGATCCTCCTTTGAAGATATAAACCAAAAGGCCCAAAAAAATTAAAATACTTTGTCCAATACCAATATCACTTGTGAGTTAATAAAATAATAGGATTTCCTTTTCTTTGTCTCCCTGTTCTGGCTACTTTCTCTTTTTAAAAATTGTTGACATCTTTTGTGTAGATGAGAGCTGGATAGCAAATCTGAAAGTATATAATTTATATTCAGAAAAAAAAAGAAAAAAATTGGGATTTTCTGGTAGTTAAATTGTTTATGAAGCCCTTTGATGGGAAATCCAAGTCCAAATATTTACTGAGAAATCATTGCAAATTTGTTCAATAAATTATTTTTGAACACTTATTATGTTAGGTACTATGATACATGCAGGAGACACAAAGATGGATAAAGCAAATCCTTGTTCTTGAAGAGTTCACAGTCCAGCAGAGGAGACAAATAATCACTAACTTAAGTTTTTGTGTGTGTGTGTGCGGGGGATCAAACTCAGGGCTTCATGCATGCTAGGCAAACACTCTACCATTAAGCTACATTCCCAGCCCAAATAATTACTAACTTAACAAAAAAGCAATAAATAAATAACCAAACCCCTCCACCTCTCTTTGACAGAATTTCTACCTCTGGCAATGAGAAGTGACATAGCAGGTGCCAAATACAGAGGAAGTGTAATCATGAGTGGTTGGGTCCGATCAGGTCTAAATGGTCTGAGACTGACCTTTGGGTGACAACTTTAAATATAATAATTTAAAAAACAATTTATAATTTTATAAATTATAATACATAATTATAATTTATTTAGATATAATTTTGAACTTACAGAAAAGTTACAATAATAGTACAAGAACTTCCGTTTATCCAAATTCACCAATTTTTTTCTTTGTTTTTCTTAACCATTTGTAAGTTGAAGATATTTTGCCTAGTTAACTACTCCTAAACACTTTAGTGTGTGTTTTCTGAAAGCAAGGACATTCTTCTATTTAACCAGCATGCAATTATCCAAATCAGAATATTTGCCATTGGTACAATGTCATTATCCAATCTATCGTCCACAGGCAAAATGTCTCAATGTTCTTAATAGTTTTTCCCAATCCTAATTCAATCCAGGCTCATTCACTTAATTGTCATGCTTTATAGTCTTCTTTAACCTGGGATGGTTCCTCAGTCTTTCTCTTTCTTTATTTCTTTTCTTTTTCTTTTTTTTTTTTTTTTGGTGGGGGGATTGGGGATTGAACCTAGGGGCACTCAACAACTGAGCCACATCCCCAGCCCTATTTTGTATTTTATTTAGAGACAGAGTCTGACTGAGTTGCTTAGTGCCTCGGTTTTACTGATGCTGGCTTTGAACTCACGATCCTCCTGTCTCAGCCTCCTGAGCTGCTGGGATTACAGGCATGCACCACTGTGCCCAGCTCTCTTTCTTTCTTGATCCTGACACTTTTGATGATTATAAACTAGTTATTTTATAGAATTCCCTTCAAGGTGGATCTATGTGATGTTTTCTCATGGTGAGATTCAGTGTATGAATTTTTGGCAAGAATAAGTGGTTGATTTTTAAATCCCAGAATACCTGCTTCTTCCCATGTCTCCCTTACTTTGACCAGACATTGTATGTAGTTGGGGGTGGGGGGCTTTGAGATTTTCTTGCAAAATCTAGGTTGTGTTAGTCAGTTTTCTATTGCTATGACAAAATACCTGAGAAAACTCAACTTAGGGAGGAAAAGTTTACTTTGGCTCATGGTTTCAAAGGTTGCAGTCCATGGTTACTTGACCACATCATTTGGGCCTGATGTAAGGCTGAACATCATGGTGGAGAGCACACGGTGGAGCAAAGTTGCTTGCCTCATGGCTACCAGGAAGCCGAGAGAGAAAGAGAGGGAGAAAAGGGTTAGGGATAAGATATACACTTCAAAGACATGCCTCCAATGACCTGTTTTCTTCAATAAAGCCGTAACTGCTAAAGTTTTTGCCATCTTCTTACAGTACCCCAACTGGTGAAAAAGCCTTTAACATGAGATTTTGGGGGACATTCCAGATGCAAAATACACTAATTTTAATCTGCTTCCTCCTATGATTCTTAGTTTAGTTATAAGGATTGCTAAAATCCTTGAGAATATCTGCTTCTTGGGGAGTTTACACTTAACTGATACCTTACGTTAATTCCTGATATGCATTTCCATTCACCTATGGATTCGTGTCTGCTTTTTTATCATGGTGATGCATAAATTATCCTCAAGGTGAATAAATGACTGACAGAGATAAATAATATGACATGAAGGTAGTAAAGTCAATTTTATCCTCTATTTTTTTGTATTTTATTCTTTTGTCTTAATATCTTTTATTTTCTCTTCTTGTAAGTAAGTCCATTTGTAATCCAATCTCTAGGAAAAGTTAACCACATAGAATCCCCAAAGCAAGAGCTTTACACAGGCCCTAGTGCAAAGGAGGTCAAGGCCTTAGTGATGTTTGGAGTTTTGACTGCCCATTCAGTCCCTGCTCCCTCATGCTAACATGTCCAACACTATCACATGGAAGGAGAAGTTTCCATGTGGAAGAAAAGAATGGGTGGGAAAAACTTCCAAGAATTGGCAACTATGTAAAGAGTAGCAGCCAGCAGTTAATTAGTTTTAGCTTTGAAATGACCCCTTTGTGTAGTTTGTCCTCCGCAGAGAGAGGTTAAATGCTGTCACGCCTGCTTTTAGCAGTGTGGTAATTAGAACAATTAATCCTAGGTCCTAAATAATGTGGCTCAACTTATATGACCAAGAAGAGAGTGGTCCTCCTTCATTTGCTTCTACTCACTGAACATCACATCCAAGAAAATGAGCAAATTCCTACATTTTACTTCCACACATAGATAGGGTCTATTTACAGGAAGGAATGATTATTAAGGGGGTGTCTAGAATCTAAAGTTAACTATTTCCCTGAAACTGAGAAGCAAGCTTATTTAGCATAGTTCAAATACAAAGTTAGTTGATTAAAATATTTATTATGCATTTAGAATATGCTGGGCCATGACTTAAGGGTTTTAGGTGGCTTATCTCATTTAATATTCACTATAATCTATGAGTTGAGTAGTATTATCCTTATTATGATCATGTCCCATTTTTCAGATGAAGAAGCTGGAACTGGGAAAAGTGAAGAAATTGGCCACAAGTGGAGGCAGGATTCCAACACAGGTAGTCTGGCCCAGAGCGCATCACTCAACCAGTGTGCTGTTGACATTCCACCTTTCAATTTGCCTATAGTCTAATACGTTCCCTAAGACAACTAAGAGATGAATACACTCCTGATGACTAGGTGGGTCAGGGAAAATTCCACAGAAGGCAGGTTTGAACTGGAACCTCAGAGGTGAATAGAAACATCAATGTGGAGAATTTGGAAAGCCTGATTATCTATTGTCCAGGACAAAGGACCACTGCAGTGACAAGGCAATTGGATCTGCTACATCTTTCCCACATCCTTCCCTGGGTCTCCATGGGGTTAGCTGAAAAAACTGAACCTACCTCCCGCCAGTCCAGCCTAGTTGCTGCTCTTTCTGTCTCAGCTTCGCCTCTTCAGAACTCACCTTTGGAACTAGGTGGTTTAGTTTAATTCACAGTAGAAAGCCTACCACATTCTCCAATTTAGCTTTACTATGAGCAAAGCTATTTTGATTTCCCTCTGGTTTCTTGTCTGTTCTGAACTTGGATGAAAGGATGAGCAATTGACAACCCCAAAATTTCAACAATGGGAAAGTCATAGAAAACTCTAATAGGCAAATTAGATATGGCAGAACAAGGAGCTCACTAAAGGGTGGTATAAGGAATTTGGTCAAAGCCTACAAAAATCATTTATTATAATTCTCTGTGCAAGTATACACACTGTGTTTATCCATAAAGAAAAACATAGTGGAATTTGTTTCCAAATTAATCTCTAGAAATATAATGTCATGAAATCCTCATTTTTACACAAATTATTTGCCAAGAACCTCAAGTTTTTTTTTTTTTTTTTTTTTTTTGGTACTTGGAATTGAACCCAGGGAGCTTTACCACTGAGCTATAGCTACAGTTAATTTTCTTTTTTTATTTTCAGACAGGGTCTTACTACATTGCTGAGCCTTGCTAAATTACTGAGGCTGGCCTCAAACATGCAACTCTCTTACCTCAGCCTCCTGAGTCATTTAGATTATAGGCATGCACCACCATACTCAGGAGAAACCTTAAGTCATTTCTAAAAGTCAAACTAATATTTATCATGTCTTGAATCATTTATCTTCTCCCCAAATTGATATTTTTCGAGCATTGCTTGACAACCAAAGAACTTTTCAGCCTATTTGGAAGGCTTAAATGATCTGGCAAATACTGTTATTATTTGGAAACAACTTTTCATCCTTCTTCCCAAACAATGCACCTCAAATTATGGCTTTTCAATTGATCTCAGTGTTAGGTGTTTTTTTCAATCATTAATATTTATGTGTTTATATTTGAATGTTAATTTGAAAATAATCTCTAACTTAAATATACAAGTACAGAAATTAGTTTTAACAGTAAGCTGAAGACAATTGTCAACTGCTTTCATGTATCTCTTATTGCCAACTACCAGTAAATAGGGAAAAAAACTCCTTTCTCTAGGAATCAGGTTTCTATTATATTCTTTATTATCAAAAGACTTTGCCTATAAACAGGAAGAGAAAGTTTTTCTCCTTAACTAAGCAAAACAGTTGTCCCAAAATATTTTCTCTATATCCCTGACCCTTCCAGAACGAAAGAAATGATAGCATGTTTGCTCCTCCGCTTCAGGAGGGAAAGAAGCTGTAGGAAAATTACTTTTTTCCACTTGTGTGGTTTGAGAAAATGCTACAACTTCAGTCTTTCAATGTGCAAGGAAAACAATACACACCTATTATACTGCTATCTGTGGGATACACATGTATTGTTAGGAGGAGATAACTCAGGAGAAAGATGGAACATATTTTAAATAAAATGTTACATTTGCTGCTTTTCTCTGGACTTCTGGGATTTAACCTCCATCTGACCCACCTCCAAGCTAATCACTTTGGCTCTCTTGGCACTTCCTTAAAGTTATCTTCCCTTTTCTCCAAAATAAACTTCAGAAACATTTTTAATCTGCATGTGGAAAGTTTATTTGGCTATCTGTTTATATACAACCTTGTAAGAGAAAGAGTTTAAGGTGGCTTAAGAGGACCCAAAACTTATGCCAAAAAACGAATGAGACTCACCAGGAAAGAAGCATTCACACACACCAAAAAAAATGCTTATATAATTCTATCCATTTACTGAGTGGACTACAAATTTGGACCTAAGTTTTCTAGTAGGCAATCAGAAAAGGAAACTTAATTAGTTACATCATTTAGTGTCCATTAAACCAAAACAAACCAATCACCCAAGTGGAGCACTGTTATTTCTAACAGTAAGTCCAGACCAAAATTTCTCACGAGGCTTCATAAAAGTCCAGTGCGTGATGTTACAGTCAGTGTTCTCTCAGCAGTAGTCCAATGGGAGATGCAAAGATGACTTTCACAGGACTTCTTCTTCTTGGGTTCCTCGGAATAGGCAGATGGCATCACACCAAATTGAATATCAGGAAAAGCATAGTTATTGTGAATTTGGCAGTTTCGGAAGTGTCCAATATGATGCAGTCCAGATAGTCCACTCTCTGTTTTGCTAGGCCAAATCAGGGATACATTGTAGAGTCATTCCAATACTTAGAATAGTTTCAGAGAAATTGCCAAACCTCCAACACTGTATGCAATACTCATGAATAAGGTGAGTGTGGATGGCTCGTTGGATCCTCAAAGTCCACAAGTGACTCAGAAACGTTAAGAACAGACTACAAATTAAACGGATTATAGAATTCAACAGACTAAAAAATTCTGCATGCTCTTCTGAATACTTATTTTTTCATCTTAGCCTAACTATACCCCTTCTCTCAGCAAAAATAACTTTTTTTGTTTCCATTTAATCCACGGCTTGGGCGGGCGCTTCTGGGTGGTGAGATGCTGTCTCTTGGCTGGAGCTAGAGACGCAGACTGACATCTCGATGTCAGGGGAGCACACAGGAACCGCTCCAAAGCCGCTGGGCCCCAGGACTCCTCCTAGTCACCCTTGAGGGTGAGCTTTCTGAAGAGGTACTCGCCCAGGCCCGCATCTGGGCCAGCCAGCCTGCGGAGATTGGTCAGATGCTCACCCAACTTCTTGATGAGTTTCACCTCCTGGTCTAAGAAGTGGCTCTCCAGAAAAAAGCAGAGTTGGGGGTCTGTGTTGACCAAACCCAGGGCATGAAGATCCAAAAGAGCCTGGTTCAGATTCTTCTCCAGGATGAGGGCAGCTTCCACGGCATCCAGGCAATCATGCCACTCCTCTTGGGTCAGCTTCTGCCCACCCTGGCAGAGGGAGCGGTCACTGAACTTGTTTTGCATCAGGAGGCGATGCGCGCCCTCACGCTTTTCCTCAGCCAACTTGAAGAAGAAACCGCCCTCCGGAGCCACGCGGTTACCTTCGAAATAGAAGCCCAGGGAGAGGTAGGTACAGGAGGCCTGCAGATGCATGTTGATCAGGCGATCGAGGGCGGCCTGCACCTCACGGGTATAACTCTGGTGGCCCTGGGTGCTCATGGCTGGGTGGCAAGATGGAGCTAAAAGCAAAATCTGGTGTTGGCTGGTCCCGGAAGCAGGGGATAGTTGAGGAGATATACCGGAAGTTGTGTGCAGAGGGGTGGGGCTAGGGGTTGGTGTGACTCTGGGGGCGGGGTAAAGTATTTTCGCCCCCTGCTGTTCTGAGGCTTGAATCCAGTGGCTCTCTACCACTGAGCTATGGCCCTAGCCCCATTTTATTTTTATTTTTTATTTTTTGCATTGTTTTGAGACAGGATCTCACTAAGTTGCCCAGGCTGGCCTCCAATTTGCAATCTTCCTGCTTCAGCCTCCTAAATTGCTGGGATTACAGGCGAGTACCACCACATTTTTGATAGGTGGGAGGAATTGCAGGAGGCTCAGGCTCTCAGGTTACTTTCTGATGAGAATTTAATCCTTCCTTCTTTCATAATTATTGGAAAGGAATCCTTATTTGTTATCTGACCCATTTTTACCTATAATTCCAAGCTGAGGTAAGATGTCTAAAGTATTCACAGTGAAATCCTTCTGAATCTTTATTTGTGACTTAAATTCTCTCCCTTCTTAATTAAGTATTTTTTCCCCTGCCCTTGGTCACTCATTGTCTCAATGATTAGCCATTAATCCCAGTTTGCCTAGGGCAATCCTGTTGTCCTGGTATAATTATTAATGGGAATCCTTTTTCCTCTCAAAAGTGTTCCTGTTTAGAATACATATTACATGGTCACCTTATTCAGAAGGGCAAAACACACACTAATGAATGTGAAATGAAAGAGTTTGTAAAACAATGAACTAGGGCATAATTTATTTTCATTTTATTAATTAGTCATATCAAACCCCCATCACAGATTTCCAATTCAGCTCTCCATATTTTTATATCTTCTTTTAGTACTGGGGATTGAACCCAGAAGCACTGTACCACAGAACCACATCCCCAGCCCTTTTTATTTTAGTGTGAGACAAAGAATCACTAAGTCTCTGATGGACTCACTAAATTGCTGAGGCTGTCCTTGAATTTGCAAATCTACTGCTTCAACCTCCTGAGTCACTGGAGTTAAAGACATACACCACCAAGCCCAGTTTGTTTTTTATTTAGTGATGAATTCCTTCCTTATAGAAAGTTCTATGGAATATTATATATACCTGGTGTTTTGTTAGATACTGGTGTCTTGTGATTCAAGACATTATGCCATTTACTGAAACATCATACAAACAGCACAAGATATGAAAAACATCAATTTATAAATCCTACTAAAATAGAACAGTCACAGAGGATGTTAGCTGTTCCCCATTGGAAGATAGGGGCAGGACTAGATATTCTCATAGTGTCTTTTCCAGCTTTGTGATTCCATGCTTAACATGTTATTTTCTTAAGTAACATTTGCCTAGGGCTGTTTCACAATTAGAACACTTTCGTTCATTTTCTATCAAACAGGAAGGCATATTGTATTCAGGGTAAACAAGATTTGAACCCCAGAGAAGAAAACTTTGCTCTAAACTTTGGACCTAGTTCTAAATGAAAGTAAAAATCAATTCTTTTGCAGCTACTTTCAAATTTTATTTTCTGTTGCTGAAAACTGACACCTTGAATTTTCAAAAAGAAGCCTGTAGTTTCCCTTCATTGCTTAAGCAAAAATATGAACACATATCCTGCATTTTAAATACAGGATATATTGTCTTTTTTTTTTTTTTTTCATGGAAGGTTGTCGTCCAAAAGTGTTCTCATATTGCACTTGAGGTTTGCAAAAACTGCTAGAATTCAGGAATAGCCACATTTTCAGTCCTGGAGGGATTTGAATAAAACAAAAGTAGTTCTGCAGCCTCTCTTGGCCTTAGTTACATTGCAAAAAAAGAGACTAAGGGTGGACATAAGGAGGAAAAACAGAAATTTAAACTCAGGAATAACCCTCGCAAGTAGCCAAATAGGACAGAAATTATAGGAGATGCAATGCTTTGCAAAGGACTGCAAAGAAAATGATCATTTTCTGTCTTGTGCATAAACCATTAATCATCATATTGGCCTTGTAATAAGGAAATGCTAAGCCTAGAGAAAACGTCACCATATAAAATATTATCTGTATCATAACATGTCAGGCTCATTTACTATATTTCAATTTCCTATACATTTTCTTATTCCTCTTGGAAAAGAAAAATGTCTGTGTAAACCTTTCCAGATGAGATAGTTTTCTGCCTTGTGCAAATGTTGACAAATCTTTCCTTCATCACTTTGAAGAGAAGAGAGGCAGTGTCAGAGTCACACTCTGGTGGGTGGTTGAGTACTTTGTAGTCAGAAACAGACTGAACTGAGCTTAAATTCCAACCTTGCCACTCAATCATGAGTGCAACCTTAGGTAGGTAGCATAACCTGTTTGAATATCAGCTCTCTTGCCTGTCAAATGGGAAAGTTAATATCTCATGAGTGTACTACAAAGAATAAATAATATAATGCATGAGAAGATACTGTCAAACAAGTAAAAAGAGCTAAGAAATGTTAACATTGATTTTACAATAAAATTGTGGAGTGCCTCCCAAACCATAAGAAGTATCAGAAGTAGATCCCAATATGTTTTTTTCTGTAGGGGAGTACCAGGGATTGAACTCAGGGGCGCTTGACCACTGAGCCACATCCCCAGCCCTTTTTTGTTTTTATTTAGAGACAAGGTCTCACTGAGTTGCTTAGGGCCTTGCTGTTGCTGAGGCTGACTTTGAACTCATGATCCTCCTGCCTCAGTCTCCCAAGCTACTGGGATTATAGGTGTGCACCACCATGCCAGGCCCCAATGTGTTTTTTTTGTTTTTGTTTTTGTTTTTCCCAATGTGTTTTTGATCCAGGTTTCCTCACTGTCGACCTGTTTCCCTTAATAATTTCTGTCACTTTAGAGCAGGAAAATACAGAAGCACAGCTTTGGATGTCTAAGATTCAACTCACTTAAAACGTGAGCAAGCTCCTCTTTTTTCTGTTGACTAAACGGGCTTCCACCCCATCTCCTGAGATACTTTATGGCTCTGCTGGCTGTGAAATCAGTGCATAGATAGCAGAGATCTATTTATTCTCCCAGTTTTCTAAACTAAGGTCATCATCAATTACAACAAGAAACATCTCGTGACTTCCTACCTTGTAGGAAATGGTAAGATTCTGGAACATTCCATATAACTGATAGAATTCACCTCCCCTTTAACTTAAATGTAGACCCTGGAATTCTTACGTGTTCAATCTGATTCTGCAGAAGCAGACACTGATACGAGGATTCCTTTATAAGTGATTCATGGGGAAAGGGCTCCCAAAGAGACAAAGAAAAATAAACATAGGGATTGCAGGACAGAAAGAAAGGAAGTCAAGATGCAAGGCTGCAATTTCAGGAAAAGTCTCAGCTTTGTCCTAATCCCAAGGTGAAGCTCTGGAGTATAAATTACACTGAGAATTTATTTCGGTGTGAGGCAAGGGATCTGGGCTTTCCTATCCTGCCCATTGGCTGTGGGCTTACTCAAGGATGATATAAACTCCCAGAGTCTATGTATAGGTAAGGCAACTCTATTAAGCTAACAGCAAGACGCCAAAGAAGGTCACAGGTGGCAGTCATTATCAGAGAAGCACACTGACATTGGGTACAGAGCACACCAAACTAATGGAAGGGATCCAAGTAGATTTGGGCAGGGCATGTCCAGTATCCAGCACCAGCTTGCTTTACTAGTTGACCTTGGGAGTTCTCAGAATCCAGTGGTAATGAGGAACATTAATCAGAACCTTTATACCAGGAATCTAATGAATAAAATAAAGACCTCAACATAGGTATTAACCCACATTTATTCCTCCTTGCTGCTTCTATTTACAGGGGATATAGGGTTTGGGGAGCAATCTTGAACATCTTCAATCTCCTTTATCATCCCAGAAAATCTGTCACCCTTTTCAAGGGTCTCATTTGCACATACGCCAGCCAAATCAAGCCCAGAGCTCCAGCTAAGAAAACATTTGCATCTTTTATCTGACCCTCTACTCTGATTGACAGCGTTTCCCATATTAGAACCACATATTGATTTTTTTAAATAGCTCCACACAGTTCTTAAAAGTCAAAACATCCCTAGCAATCCAGAAACTGACAGGTTGTGAAGTGGCTGCTTAAGGGGCTGTCATCCAAACTGAATTCACCTGAAAACTGATGTTATACAAACAGCAAAATGGTCTCTGCATGCTTGTCATTTTTTTCTAAAAGGAAATATAAGGGGTACAGAGTTTAGTTCTGAGCTGTTTATCTATTTTGGACAAGCAACTTCTTGGCACCAGGCAGAGTTATGAAATAGGGAGAGATGGTTCATCACTTTCCTCTCCCAACACACACACACACACACCCTCCTCCTCACCCCACCTGTGCCCTCTACAAAACGAGCTCACTGAGAATCTCGCCCACAGCCCGCCCCAACAGGCCTGGCTTACCAAATCCTACCCCTCTACACATGTTTCCCATGGGCACCTCAAGCAAGCAGTGGTTCTCAACTGGGTTTGATTCTGTGGCCCAAAAGACATTTAGGAATATCTGGAGACAGTTTTGGTTGTCACAACTGGGGAGATGGTACTACTGGCATCTAGTGGGTATAGGCCAAGGGTGCCAATGAACATTATTTAGTGCAAAGAAAGAATTCTTCAGGTCAAAATGTCAATAATGCCAAGGTTGAGATATGGGTTTCCTCAAAAATAAACTCTGAGACAAGGACTTGAGAAAAACTGTTTCATTTTTGGAAGTGATCTCTGGAAGTACCAGTAAGGTTCAGGGGAAATGAGATAGGAAGGGGGGAAAAAGCAATAAAAGGTTTATTAAAGGACAGGTTACCCCAGTGGGCAACTCGGACTCATTCCTGCTTCCATGATCTTGTTTGGGATAACTCTGGAAACAGGAATATTTGTCTTCCAGTTAATATCTGTCATTAGCTAAAGTGTACTTCCAAGGATGCTAACTTTCTGGCACTTCTGGCCTACCCTGTGAGAATCAAAGAAAAACCTTGAGGTAGAGAATTATGGATGCTTACAGCAAGTCTTCATGGCATGTTTGAGAATGGTGAAGGCTGAGGGTCCTGTGTAGGGTACCAACAACATCTGCTGCATTTGGTCCTCCAGGAAACATCATGGCCTATATCTTCTGTTTCTTTTTTGAGGACGATGCCTTAGCTGAAAAAGTAATTCTAATTATAAACATGGTAGATGTCCCAGAAGTCATGTAAGAATGGTAGGTTTTAGTTAGCAAGGCCTTGTTAGAACATGTAGTTGGAAGGATTCTTAGAAACCATGTGTTCCAGTTTTGTAGTAGTACACAAATTCCCCCTAAGAACATCCCTGCCAGGCACAGTGACATGTGCCTATAATCCCAACTTCTAGGGAGACTGAAACAGAAGGATTGCAAATGTGAGGCCAGTCTCAGCAACTTAGCAAGACCCTGTCTCAAATAAATAAAAAGTACTGAGGGCGTATCTCAGTGGTAGAGAATCCCTGGGTTCAATCCTTAGTTCTGCAAAACCAAACGAACTCCAAAATCAGCAAACCGATCAAACAAACAAACAAAAGGAAACATCTCCAAGAAATAACCATCTAGTCCTTGGTCTTTGCCTTAATATACCCAGGTACACAGGAACATATTAGCTTACAAGGGCTACTCAGTCAGTTTTCATAGAATGTGATTTAGGGGTAAGCGAGCCACTTGAGAGCCAAGGGAAATCTGAGATCAAACCTACTTCTACCAATGAATGGCTGGGTAACCTTGGAAGAGTTACTTAATGTCTCTGAGTCTTATTCCTTAGCTATAAAATACTAGTATATTATCTACCTTTTAAGATTACTGTGAAGAAAATGAGGCAATACAAGGAATTTAGCACAACTTCTGACACATAGTAGGTTCTTCTTTTTTTGGATACCCAGGATCGAATCCAGGAGCACTCAACCACTGAGCCACATCCCCAGCCCTTTTTTGTATTTTATTTAGAGACAGGGTCTCACTTAGTTGCTTAGTCCCTTACCATTGCTGAGGCTGGCTTTGAACCCTAACCCTAACCCTGCCTCAGCCTCCCAATCTACTGGGATTACAGACGTGTACCACCATACCTGGCTACATAGTGGGTTCTTAATAAATATTAATTGACTTCCACCCTTTTCCTTCTACATTCTCTCAAATCTCAGATGTCAGGTTTTTTTTAAATATTTTTTTAGTTGTAGATGGACACAATGCCTTTATTTTATTTATTTATTTTTATGTAGTGCTGAGGATCAAACCCAGTGCCTCACAAGTGCCAGGCAAGTGCTCTACCACTAAGTCACTACCCCAGCCCTCAGATGTCGGTTTTATGACTCACAGTACATTTGATCTTTTCATTCTGGTTCTTTCAGAAGAATCTAGAATAAATCCAGCCCATCTTCCCACTGATGTCAAACTTCCTTTCTCCATGGAGACATGTCTTGTCTGCTCCACATTCCTCATATGGCCCGGCTCTATGGGCTTCTCTCTGGTTATTCTGCAGATCTTGGGACTGGATCTCCCACCAAGCAGGGTACTGAAGCTTCATGTTTACTTGGGGAAAATATACTTGCAGATCATTCAATTTTAACATTGTTGCACATGGATCAAAATAGGTTCTGTGTGGAATAGTCTTCCTTTAAACATAAAGAAAAATTTAAATATGGTTTAACTCCTTATAGTTAGAAAAGGACAGAAAATGATTTTCTTTCCTTGCCATGCTCCATTTTACCTCTTGAAAATGTTTTCCATGTTGCACTTGCCCCTTGCCCTCCATGATGAAAAATGTTTTCTGTCCATTTTTAAAAGGAAAAATGTGATGTTTCATAGAAAGAAATAAGATTCACACTCTGAATAGAGGTGGCCTCATATTTCAGAAGGGCTGGCAAGTCTGTCCTTGGCAGTTGCCAAGAGGTGGGTTGGACAGACACAGCTTGAGCTCAAAAGAACATTGAGCCTTGAAATATGAAGTGGCAAATTTTGCAATGCTATGCTCTCTTTCTCTGCTTGAAGCCCCTGAATATTCCTTCTGGTCATGCTGACATCCGGCTGGAGAAGAAATTCACCCAGCAAGAAATTTTGCTCTTCTTTACCTATAACATGATTTTGTATATGCATGTGTGTGTGTGTGTGAAGGACATATAATGAAATGATGTTAACAGTGGTCTATATCTGTGTGTCACCAATTTGTTACTTTCTACTTTCTGAAATTGTCTGCATTTTTGGCAATGAGCATGTCTATAAAATTACTGCAGGAAAATCAGGAAAAAAGACCTGTTTCTATTTTCAAAGGAAGGGGGAAAACTTGTTCTCCTCTCTCAAGAAGGTCATATGATCTTTGCCCACAAAGCAATGAACAAGGCTCAGTGTTTGTCTCCTGAAGCCAGAGCTGGCTTGCTAAATGACATCCTCCAGCTTTGTGGGCGCCAAGCTACTTTGCAATGGAAAAATTAAAATTCAGGAACATGAAGGCCTTCCTCCTTCAACCCTCCCCCCACCCCATTCCCTTGTGACTTGTTGGCAACCCTTCTACTCCCTACTAGACACTAATAATCTGAGGTTCAGTCAAGGGACTGAGAAGAAAGGAGAATCCCTCTTGGGATTGAATTGAGCTCTAGGGCAGGGATTCTGGTTTATATTTCTTCCATGTTCCCAATTGGGTCTGGTACCATCAACCACACAAAGAATTGCAGATTGTCAGAGGTGAGGAAACCTTAAAGGTCATTTGGTCCTCATTGTAGGTGCCTAATAATTACTTAATGAGCTAGTCACTTTAGCTGCTTGAGGGGTTTGAGCTACAGAGTCACATGCCTCAATTCACCTAGACAACATCCCTAGCCAGTTCCATTTGTCAATGTGTAGGAATGCAAAGACATGACTCAGCATTCTGCCTTCATGACGGGCTGCAGTAGGGCTACTGATCCATGGTGGGACTGGTATGAGCAACAGGTCCCATTTACAACTATTGGGGCTGCTGAAGGCTGCATGCCTGGCATCAGTACAAATGTCCCCTCCCACGGTGTCCTGCCCCTTCCTTGGGGTGTATGGACATGGCTGCTGTCCAAAACACAGCTCTGTTCACCAGTTCGAGATAAGGAAATATCTATCTGGGCCTGACTTGCTATATAAGTACCAGATGGTAATGATTAAAATTACATTAAATTAATGTTTGACAGTCCATGAAGGGCATAAATTGCATGGTGTGCTGCTTGTCCAATCTGTCATCTTGTTTCCCTCAGCTCAGGTCAATAAACAGCAGTCGAAAGCTTCCTCTCTGGGTTGAACAGTAGCTTGTTTCTCTGCTATGGAAATGGCTGCTCAGTTTGCTAAGTCAAAGGCTTCTATGCTTCCAAAATCATGATTAAGATGCCTTAAAAGACAGAGAATTCTTTTGCCACAATCTCCAGTAACCGTCTCCCAAATGCGGTAAAACAATTATTGGTTAGAATTGGTCAGAAACTGGGAAATCTGAACCTGGCCTAAGAGTAAAACATTGCCAAAATCAGAAAGCAATTAACAACTGTAATGACAGCCTTCTTCATTCACATGGTTTCTACAATGTGTGGGCAGTCGTGATGTGTTATCAAGTTGCAAAAGAATTCCTGGTGTCGCATTTTAAAATCACCCATCTGCCATGTTCTCCTTTCCAGAGAACCTTCAGATTTCAACTTTTGTTCTTTTCCCCTGTGTTATTCAGGAATTGGTGTTCCAGTATTTACATAGTTTTTCTAGCTACGTAAACCCAAAGTAACATTTCAACCTGTGTACTTTTGCACAACTTAGATGATATTTTCAGTGTTCTGCCTACATTCTTTGGGGGCAAGGATCAGTTTTTCCAGGAGTTGTAGAAAAAGCAAAGGAAGCAGTCTCAGGGTGCTGGAAGTCAGACTGTGCCACCCACATCACCCTTCAGGAATGAAGCACTTGTACATGCAGCTGCTAGGAGTGCTGCTGGAAGGTGGCCTTCAGCTGTCAACCCCTTTTGGAAATGGCCTCCACTGAAGACCACTAGCTGACCCCAAATCTCTTCTCATTCTAAGGGCAGCTCCCATCCCCCAACCTGGGAGAACTCTGAAGGGCCATATCTGCTTTTCCTGTTATTTTCTCTGCTTGTGCTTGCCGCCTCAATAACTGCCAGAATCCCTTCTTGCTTTATTCAGGTCACTGCTCAAATGTCACCTCATCATGACTTTTCTTATCTCTCTTTCTAAAATAGCACACATTTACCCCTTCCCCATAGCCTCACCACCAGGTCCACCTGAGTCCTTGCCCTGTTTTCATTTCCTTCATTTTGAAACAGAGCGAAGTTGACTGTCCTGCTGAGTGAAGGAAGATGGAGGGGTTGTGACCCCGTCCCACAGGCACCAAAGAACATGGGAGCTAAGATCACCTCCTGTCCCAGCCTAACACAGGCGACCTAAATATCTACCTGTGTATTTTCTCACTTTTTATTTCATTAACCTGGCATTGTCTCTTCTCTCCTGCCTTCTCTCTCTCTCTCTCTCTCTGTTTCTCTCTCTCCTTCTGTTTCTCTCTCTCCTTCTGTTTCTCTCTCTCCCAGAAATTGAACCCAGAGGCACTTAGCTACTGAGCCATATCCCCAGCTCATTTTTCTCTTTTATTTAGACAGGGTCTCTCTGAGTTGCTTAGGGCCTCGCGAGATTGCTGAGACTGGCTTCGGACTTTCAATCCTCCTGCCTCGGCCTCCTGAGTTCCTAGGGTTACAGGCTTGTGCCACTATACCCACTGCCTCCTGTCTTTTAAATGTTCTGCTAATTTTTAGGGATTTGGAGGGATGGAACCTTTGGAACAATTAAGTTTCTTCCATTTTCCTTTGAAACTGGTGTTGAATAACATCTCTTTTCCTGATAAGTTGACTCTGAATATTTCTGGAGCAGAAAGTATTATGGCCTAGGCTCTTCCTCCCCACGTTGGAACCTGTGCTACCTAGTAAAAATTTCTCTTCTAGTTACCTGTTATTATTTATATATGTATCTATTATTTTATTTATTACCACTCCCCACTAAAATAGAACCTTGGCAAGGGCTGGGACTTTGACCATTTTGTTCATTGCTTTATCTCAGCTACCTAGAAAACTGCCTAGTACATATAGAGAGTTGCTCAATAAATATTTGTAAATAATTGAGTGAGTGAATGAATGAATGAATGGCTAGTTGCCTAATATCTTAGCTGCTTCCTGATTTGCTCTCTCCAGGCACATTGAAAGGATCAGAGTCCTGCCAGAGTATCACATTAGTCTAGAACATAAGTTTAAGAGTTGACGCTGACCTATTCACTTAGTTGAAAGTCACATAGTTCTTAAGCTCTGGCAGGCATTGCTCTTTATAATTTAACGATACCAATGCATTTCATGTTCATAACAACTGTAAGAAGTAGGTGCTGTTATTATCTTTTCCATTTTAAAAATGAAGAAACCAAGGAAGACAGAACTTAAGCAATTTTCCCCAGGTCATATATCCAGTAAGCTAGAATTCAAACCTAGGCAGGCAGTCGCCAGAATCTCTGCCACTTACCAGCTATATAATTTTGAGTAAGTTCCTCTTTGCACTGTTTCTTTGCCCACTAAAAATGGAAATAGGCTGGGTGTGGTGGCGCATTCCTGTAATCCCAATGGCTCAGGAGGCTGAGGCAGGAGGATTGCAAATTCAAAGTCAGTCTCAGCAATTTAGTGAGGCAATAAGCAACTTAGCAAGATCCTGTCTCAGAATAAACTCTAAAAAGGGCTGGGGATGTTGTTCTGTGGTTAAGCTCCCCTGGGTTCAATCCCTGGTACAAAAATAAATAAATAAATAAAACCTACCACACAGAATTTTAAGCATTAAATAAGATGGTATATTTAAAGCACTTAACAGGGTTCTTGATCCACAGTAGCATTTAATAAACAATATTTGCTAATTGCTATCCTTTTTATCCCAGTGCCTTGCCTTCTCCTACATTCCAACAGACTGAAAGACTTCCAAGTATTACTTGATCTGACTTATTTCATTTTAGATGCTCTGTATTGACTGTTTGACCTTTGCTGAAGGTCCTAGATGACATACCCAGTCCCTGCTCAGATGCTCCACACATAGGCCCAGTCTCGTATCACCTCCACCCTTGACTCCACTCTAGCTTGGTCTCACCCCTTTGGATAGGGCTAGGGCCAGGTTCCAGGTTCCATAGTGTTCATATCTGGTCTTCCCTGTCAGATCTTGAAGTAAATGATTCTTAGAGGTAGGTAGATACAACAATGTTTGGGTGGCCTGACTTGCCTGTGATAACTAGCCCTGCAGTTCTGGAGTCCCATTTTCTGGTACAATCACTTGAACCACAGCTCAAGTTTGACTAGGTTTGCTGATTACTCTGGTGCACTGCCCAGATCCCCTTTCAGTGAAGTACAGGTCATATCTGCTGTTAGGTGTACTGACGTCTTCAGACCCTTCAGGGATCGCCTCCACTACAAACTCACTGTGACCAAGAAGCTGTCCCCTTAAAGAGCCTCTGGGGTCACCCATATCCAGTAACATATTAGTGCAGGAATATAAACTTCCACTCACCTTGGCCCAACTGGAGACAATTCTGAAGGTCGATTCTGGCTCCAGAGTTCCCTCTGGGGTTTTTCTGAGGCTGTTCTTTGGCCTGCATCACAGTTCAGTTTCTTCCTCTGTCCACCAGCTTCCTTCCCCACCTGTCCCCAGAAGTCCATCCCAAGGATTTACCCTAATCAACATCCTAACTCCTCTGCTGTATCTGAGAGTCAGAATCCCAGAAAACCTATCCTATGGCACATGGTATAGCCCAGTGCACTTGTATTGTTGCATGGTCTCTGTATTCTTCTACAAACTCTAAAACTCAGGAAACAAAATGGCCTCCCAGGATTATAGCTCCCTGGCTGCTTCACCAACTCATCCCCATTTTTCACTTCTTCTCAGAAGCATGAATAGTCTAGCCTGCCTGCTTACACAAGCACATAAATGGAGCCAGGAAAATGATGCCTATTAATCAATTCTTGCCTACTGTTCATTGCTTTAGCTCAGGGCTTCTCTTTCCTATAGGAAGTAAGACAGATGATCATGGGTTGCCACACAACACTGGTTCTTTACTTTGACCTCCTGAGTCCTAAGAGGATTTATCAGCCAACAACAAGCTCATTTAACTATATGTCAGAAGCAGATGAAGAGTCAGTCATTAAGTGAATATAAACAACTAGGTGCCTTGTGTATTTTTGTAAAGGTTGATATATTTATAAACATGCCCTTGGGCAAGGGTCAACCTCAGTGATACTCCCTTTGGGAATAGCCAACCCCAAACCACTTATTTGTTATGACTATGAGTGACATTTTGATCCAAGTAATCATTAAAATGTCTGTACTTTTAATGGCCCATAAAATCTTAACATGCTCCCTTAAATGCTGTCTTTCCTAAACTACAACAGGATGAATCTGTTTCCATGTGATCTTCAAGAATAGAAAAAATAGGACTGGGGGTGTAGCTCAGTGGTAGAGCACTTGCCCAACACATATGAGGTACTGGGTTCAATCCTCAGCACCACATAAAAAATAAATAAAATAAAGGTGTAAAAAAAGGAATAGATAAAATAACTGCTCGATTAAAGTGTGCAGTACTGTATTTGATAAGCTAATAAAATCACAGAAAAAAACACAGCAGAGCATAACTGCTTATTTTTTTAAAGACTTTCTGTGGGAAGATACTTTATCTAATTAAGTAGATCTTTCTAAGCAAATCCTTTGCTCTCACAGCACACAGCCTAATTTTTTCAAAGGAATGAAAAGAACCCTTGGTAGTCTATTGGTTTCTTATATTCATTTTTGTTTTGTTATGTCCCTTTGGAAATATTGTTTCATTCCTGATCTCAGACTCTGTCTGGATACCGGAAGTAGAGCTGGTATTATTAAGCAGACATGGGTACTGGTCAATATTCTGTTCTTTATAGTGAAAGATGATATGATTGATGCTGATGCCAATCTATACGGACAATGACAGCTGTAAAAACAGATGCTCCTCTCCCAGGCCCAGCCCAGCCATACATTTTTATCTGTGGTGCCAGGCACTTGGCAGAGATAGGCGTTTTGTGTCAGTAAGTCTCAGATACCCCTGAAAGTCTCTGACGATTATTCTTAAAAAGCTATGACTCAGTGCTGATGGGGCTAGCTGCTTCCTAGTCTTCTATAAATCCTATGGCTCATGCTCTGAGATTTTACTTCTGTGCTCCAGATTCTTATAATCACCTCATTTCAGGCCTCCGATAAAGTAGTTACTTGGATCACTGGAACAGTGAATCAATAAGGGCTTAATTAAAACATTCTGTACAATACACATCATGGTTGTGAATGTCACTATAGGGGGGACTATTGCATTTTAACATCTGCACATAATACCTTCAGATTTAGTTGGGGGAAGATAATTAAAACAGAATAATGCTTATCATTAAAATAGGCTGGATTGTATGACCACCTTCATAATCTCAAAGTGAATCATGAAGGTCCTTGTTAAAATGCAGCTCCCATAGCATATCTACTGAATAAGACTCTGGATTGGTATTAGAATCTGCATCTTTAATAAGTTCCCCAAGTGATTCTTATGCACACTATACGTGCAGAACTATTGCCCTAGAGGCTGATTATTTCACTGTAGGCATGGTTCCTGCAATGCCACAACTCGTTAGTAGTTCTCTTTGTTTTGGAAGGAAATGGTAGCATTCAGTGATTATCACCGCTGAAATGTGTGATTAATCATTGTAATGATGGCATTGATGCCCCACCCAGAGCCCGTTTATGAGTCTGGTGTACCCATCCCCCAGCTGCTTGCTCTAGCTTACCCATAGCCAGGATAAGCTCTATTTATTTTATATTTAGCAGCTCTGAGTGTTGGCTGCTAACAGCTTGCAGCTGTACTCTTCCCTCAAGAATTGCTCTTGGCTGATAGGGGCCACCTCACCCAGAGATGCCTAAGAGGTTATGCAACACAACCAGTGACTCACTAGTACATATACAGGTTAAGCATCCTTGGCTGAAAAAAATCTGAAATCATAAATTCTCCAAAATATGAAACATTTTTGCATGTTATGTTGGCTCTCAAAAGTTTCATATTTTGAAGTATTTCAGATTAAGGATGCTCAAAATATAAAACCTATGCAAATATTCCAAAATCTGAAACACTTGTGGTCCTGAGCATTTCAGACAAGGGCTACTCAACAACTGTAGGAGCAAAGGGAAGGCCAGCCCCTTTGCCTCAAGGGAGAAAACTGTGGTGCTATCTCTGCCCTATGAGATCAGGCTGATGCTAGACTTCTGCTGAAACCACATCTTTGCTTAGCTGCTTTCCCATTTCTCTCCTTTTTGTCTGTACAGGTTTCTTCTGAGAACACTCCAAGAGAAAGTAAGTATTAGGATGTAACAAAAAGGGAACCCTCATACATTGTTTGTGAGAATGCAAATTGGCACGCTATTATGGAAAACACAGTATGGAGGCTCCTCCAAGAATTTAAAAATTGACCTACCATATGACCAGCAATTCCTCTTATGGGAATATGCCAAATAAAATCAAATCAGCCCCAATATCTGCACTGCTATGTTCATCATAACATTATTCACAGTAGCCAACCTATGAAATCAACCTAAGTATCTGTTCATGGATAGATAAAGAAATTGTGGTATTTATGTACCACACAAAATATTAGTCAACCTTGAAAACATGGATGAAACCCGGAGGACATTATGCTAAGTGAAGTAAACCAGATACAGAATGACAAGTAGTGTGTGAATACAACTTACATGTGGAATCTAAAAATTAAAAAAAAAAAGATTTGAATCCCTTTGAAAAGAGTAGAATGCTGGCTACCAAAGAATAAGGGGATGAGGGTAAAGGAATGGAGAGATGTAGGTCAAAGGGGTACAAATTTGCAGTTATGAAGGGTGAGTAAGTATAGAGATCAAAGTACCACATGAGTACTATACTTAACAGTGCATATTGGAAATTTGTCAAAAGTATAGATTTTAGATGCTCTTGTCAGAGAAAAAGGTAACTGAGATGAACAATATGTTAACTTGCTTGACTATAATATTTCACACTGTATAATATCCAAACATCATTTGTACACCTAATACATACAATTAAGGAAAAGAATCTCTGTCACAGTCTCTGTTTCTAGATGACTCTACCTAAGTCAATATTGTTATTCAGTAATTGATTGGTCTTTTCCTAGAGGAAAAAGTTGTAAAAATAGCAAAAATAAGTCTATGATAAATAAACATATATATATATATATATATATATATATATATGTAACAAGAGTTAAAATAATTAGGATGTTCTGGTTCCAAGTTAAATGGGTTAACTCAACCCCATTTCTCTCACTCAATGTAGCCATAAAATCTGGACAGAATGCATAGGGCAGCTATTTGAGGACTCCAAAAGGTAAATAGTAGTAGGCAGATTAGGAAAGAAGACAGGCAGGAATCTGAAGTACTGCCACACTAGTGTTGAGTATATCATTTATTTTTCCTGTTATCCTTGGCCAAGACTAAAGGAAGTCCCAAAATCTAGAAGTAGATACTGGGTTACAGACCAGAGAGCTCTAGGAGAAGCTCTCTATTTCTGTCTCAAAGAACAGAAAAGAGTTCCCCTGATGCTCAGAGAGAGTGGGGAAAATCCAACACCACCCCCTTTCTCTGTTCTCTTGAGCTCCGGGTAATCCTGCATAGCAAGAACAATAGTGCAGAGAGAAGCAGCAATTGGACCGATAGGTACCTAAACTCTGAAGGGGAAAAAACTGTTTATGATTAGAAGAGCTAATCAGAATGCTGAGGTCAACCTCCATTGTTTTTTTCTATCTCCTGATGTTTGGTCCCAGACATGGGCACGACATAGTTAGCTGAAGTTTCACCTTTCTAGGGTCAAGAGGCTGAAAGATGAGACCCAGGGGAAAAAATAAAGGGGAAAGATTTAAAAATATGAAGAAAATTACTCCCTAAAATTCTTTATGAACTTACAATTTCCTTCCCTAGCTGTAATTGCATAGATATGACCTTAAAAGATGTACCAAAATTTTTAAGAACTGAATTATGGGATAAAGCACTGCCCAGACTCAGATAGGTCATTGGGTGACACAAATATGAGACAGATATAAACAACTCTGTAAAGGCTTTGGAAATGGAACTTCCATTGAAACCCCAACCCATAGAAGGATGTTGGAATTTGCAGCCTGAACCCAATTACATGGATTGCCCATTTAAAAAAAAACTACCTACATTCCTCATAGAATTTAACTACCCAGAGTCCTGTCACCTCCCAAAATGTCCAGGATAAAATCCAAAATTACTCAGCACACAGAGATTCAGGGAAAAAAATCAACTCACATGGGAAAAACAATCAAAAGAAGTAAATGCCAAGATAACAAAGATGTTCGAATTACCAAAGACTTTAAACCAATTTTTATTAAAATGCTCCAAGAAAACACTCTTGAAATAAATGAAAAACTTTCTAAAATTTTAGAAAGGAATCAAATGAATAATTTAGAGCTTAAAAGTATAAAACCCAATGTAGAAAATTCACAAGATGAACTCAATAGAAAAATGATGATAATAAAGGAAATAATGAATTTATTGATAAATCAATAGAATTATATTAGTCAGACAACAGAGAAAAATATTTTTAAAAAATAATGACCAGGGCTGGGGATATAGCTCAGTTGGTAGAGTGCTTGCCTCACATGCAGGCAGAGGAGGCAAATGGACAGAAGCTGCTGTAGCCTGCAGCAGCTATCCTGAGAGCAAAGCAGAGAGTACCATATCTGGAAGGGCTGTTAGAGATCAGTGGGCCCATATATATTGCCCTGGTGGAGAAATTGGAGCCCAGAGAAGGGGAGGGACCTAGCAAATTGGGTTCTAACCTCATACCTTAATAGATTTAAAGAGTATTGAGAGAAAGCATTATATCTTTTAACTTCCTATCCCCAGAACCTCATAATCTTAATGATAGTCATTTCCTTTGTTTCTTGAACATTTTCTGCATGCTTTAATTTTTTCATTTAATTATTTTTGATTTTATACCCAAAATATCTCCTTTTTCTCATTATAAATAATGCATGCTTGAAACAATACACAAAACTACAAAGAAGAAAGGAAAAATTTCCTGCTTCTGAAAAAAAGCAACTACAATATAAAGGCAGGTAGTGAAGGAGCTTATATGGTGGTAATATTTTCCCATTTGAAATAGTAAAATATTGATTCTGCCTAGACTGTGAAAGGTTCAGTATGTATAAGTCCTAACATTAAAAATACTATATAAAGAGATAATAATCCAAAAGGAGGAAGAAAAAGGAAGCAGAGAAATGAAAAATAAAGGGAATAATCACAAAATGAATGATAAGATAGTAGGTCTAAATCCAAAATATCAATAATTCCATAAATGTACATTGTAAAAGAGACTGTGAGAATGAACTAAAAAAAATAAAAACACCCAACTACATGTTGTCCACAAGAGACACTTCAAGTATAACAATAAAGGTATATTGAAAGTTATAAGGATGAAAAGAGATACACCATGCAAATACAGAGTAAAGAAAATCTGAATCAACTATTTTTATGGTTTGGATATGAGGTGCCTCCTCCAAAGATCTTGTGTTATTTTAGGAATATTCAGAAATGAAATTATTAATTGTGAAAACTGTAACATAATCAGTCCATCCTAGTTTGAAGGGACTAACCAGGTGGTAAGTGTAGGCAGGTGGGGCATGACTGGAATGGAAGAGGTGGGTCACTAGGGATGTGCCCTGGAGGGTGCATCTTTCCTGTGACCCCTTCCTCTCTCTCTCTGCTTCCTGGCCACAATTGAGTGGAGCAGTGCTCCTTCACCACACCCTTTTTTTCTTTTTTTTTTTCTTTTTTGGTACTGGGACTTGAACTCAGGGGCACTTGACCACTGAGCCACATCCCCACTCCTATTTTGTATTTTATTTAGAGACAGGGTCTCACTAAGTTGCTTAGCACCTTGCTTTTGCTGAGGCTAGCTTTGAACTTGCAACCCTCCTGCCTCAGCTTCCCAAGCTGCTGGGATTACAGGCATGCACCACCACACCCTTCTGACCTGATGTTCAGCTTCACCTTGGGTCTAGAGCAATGGAGTCAATCCACCATGGGCTGAACCTATAAAACTGTGAGCCAAAATAAACTTTTCCTTCTCTAAGTTATTCTTGTTGGATATTTTTGTCATGATGATGAAAAGCTGACTAATACTACTAATTTTTTTAAATAGACACTTACAAAAGGACACACTGCTAAATCTACTTGTCACCAACAATTGCTTAAAAATATTTTGTTTACATTCTTTTCCCAGGAAAGTTTTACCTCCTTTTACCCAGAGATGTTCTAGGTGTTCAGATACTGAAAACCTGCTCAACATGAACTGGATAGGTTTTGTGAAATGTTAGCAAGTTTGGAATTAGAATCTTGCCAATTGCTTTAATCCAATGGCTTTTAATAAGAACACACACACAATGTCCTTCTTAACTCTGTTAGGCACAGGTCAGTTTTCCAGCTAGATTTCTTTTCACAGTAACAAGAAAGCACCTTTTATTCATTTTCATTGTTTAATGCTAGTAATACCTACTTGATATGATTGCTGCAAATATTAAGAAGAAATAACCTATGAGATGTGCTGAGCACAGTGACTGGCACATAGCAAATACTTAGTATCATTCCTTTTCATTTTTATGCCTTAGAGTAATTTTTGTTAAGAAATTTAGGACAAGTCTTGTGGTCTCAGGTAAGGCTTTTGTGGAGGGTATATAATGATGTTGGTCTTGAGGGAAGGTGAGATTTGTCAGAAAGCGAGAAAGAAGAAAGGCCTCCCAGGCCTTGGTAATAAGATAGCATGAAGGTAATCTTTGAAGTCTCAGGCAGCCAAAGGCTGGATTAATGAATAAAGAACACTTGATAAGTAGGAGGGATATTGATTTGGAACCTAGCCTTAAGGAAACACAATGTGAAAGTCTTACTTTTGGAGGTGTGAGAATTGATTTCAGGCTAGCCCATGACCACTTGGGAAGTAGGCAAAACTTTACTTCGGTGTTTTTCCATCACTCAGTTTGATTGTCTTTTCTTTCCTTTCAGTATCTCTTCCAAGAACTCTAGTGCACTATTTATGTTAACCTATTTGGGAAGAAAATGGGCTGAAAAATATCTAATTCATACTAAAGAGTTTTAACCTAATGGGTTAACCCTTCCAGGCCATCAAGCATTTTAAGAGAATCTTGGCTTGGCTTGTGGTTAATCAAGAGAAAAGACACTTCAGTGATTGAACTTTTAGCATTTATGCTGATTAGGGAAGGTATTTTTGATTAGGGAGACTACTCACTCCAATTAGACCACAAAGATAACTTCCCATTCCATCTATGGGTGAAAAGGGCCAAGATTAAAAGATCTGGGCATGGACAGTCTAGATATCATCATACATTAGTGTCAACATTCTAAATGAGGATTTACAAGAATTTGTCTCATTTCCCCTATGCAGATGTCAGCACTGAACAATAAGGTATATAGCACTGTAGAAATTCCTGCTGAAGCAGCCGTAGGTACGAAGAAATGGAGGAGCCATTGAGAGAGAAAAGTTGAGACTCCCAGTAACAGTAGTGAATTCAAAGTGCTAGGGGCATGATTGCCAACTATCCTCCCAGCATTTGAAGATGGAGTTCAAAATAGGAACCCGATAAGAGCAACTGTAAAATTCAAGGAAGTTAGAGTGACCAGTCTATCTATGACACCCAAAGCTCATGTTTCTTCTTTAGTGACTGCCAGCTGTGACTCCCCACTAGGTTAGCTTAAAATGTTAGGGTCAGGGTGAGTAAAGAGGATGCATCAATGAACTTCTGATGTAATGGGGAAAATTTAAGTAAATATTAAAGAAGAATTGTTAGTCATTAGAACCCAGAAGTTATGAAGCTATTGGAATACAGAAATTATGACACATGCTACCAGAGGAAGTAGTAAAATCACTATTTAAAGACTCATTAGATACTCATTCATTTTTAAGACAGGATTTAAGAAAAATAATGAGATCTATCTTGTGGTAGTGCTGAGATATGAGCTAAATGACCCACGAGAGGTCTCTTCAAACCCAAGTGATTCTGTTTAAACGTTAAAATCCATCTGCCCGAATGGAAATTAAATCTGATAAGCATTCTCCTCGGAAAAACATTGCTTTATATGAGCAATGCTCTATTTGCTCTTCTCTTTCTTTCTCTTCATCCCTTCCAAATTAAAAACTGGCTCAAACCTATCTCAAAAGTAATTTTCTTGATATTAACCCCTAAGAATAGGATTCATAGCCTAATATACCAAGAATGTCAAATAGAATTCAACAGACTTCATCTTGATAAAGATTTCCTGAACTTTGTGTTCAGAAATATTCAGAAGCTGCATTCAGAGAACTGTGACTGGTTAGCAATGCCTGCCCTGCACCGGAAGGGGGATTAGAGCATGCTTACCAGGCATTTGCTCCTCCTGCTGTAGAACACCCTAAGGAATAGTGATAATTAATCACAATTAAAAAAGCAATCTAATATTTTAATAACTGAGGCATATATGATCCTACAGGTATCAGTGAAATTTGGTGCACAGTAGAATGGACTCCTTCCAAGAATATGGAAATAAGAAGTTAGTGGTTGTTTAAGACAAAGAGATTCAATAAAAGAGGAAAAGATAATACTGGTAACCTAAGAATAGATAAACTGTATTTGCAAATCTACTAGCTTAAGATTGGAACCCTAAGGAAAATATTTAGGTATGATTTAAAATAGAGAAGAATCAGAACTGGTATCAGTATTTTACATAACACATTGCTTAGCTTATTGGAGGATATTGATGGCAAAACTAATTTTGCAGGCATAGAATTGAACTTCAGTCATCATCCATTTCCAAAGCCATCTCATTAACCACAAAGCCACACTGTCCACACCTTAGCTGGAACTCTGAACTCTCAATGCTTAATAACTTTTATTTCTTTAGATAGCCAAGCCTACTCAGCTGCCAAGTAGCTGTCAAAGTCCAGAAGGTAAATCTTGCTGGTAAAATCACATTGGTTTTCTGAAAAGCTCTTCTTTCAGGGTCTCAACTCAGAATGTCTCAAGCCTGGAATCAAAACCCACATTCTTACTATATCATTTAAAGTTGTGTAGAGCTATTTTGTGGTTCTGGTGGCTGTGGCAATATGTAAGACCCTAGTAAGGTGCACACATTCTCCAGCCCCTACCTGCTATACCCAAGACAAGTTGAAAGGGTGTGTGTCTGTGTGTGTGTGAGAGCAGTAGCTGAGGATATGTTGGGGGGAGTTGAGGAGTTACTGCTTGACACAGTGTTGAATCTCAAAGATTTATGAACTGAATAAACACTTGGATGAATGAGTGAAATGATTGGAAACCATCTTAAAGAAAAGTGCCTCTTGTAGTTTGGGAACAACTTAACAAGCCAGAAAAACAGAAGCAGGCTGGGGGAGATAAGATTAGTACTTTCCTGCCCTACTGTCACCCACTATTCTCCTCCTAAGACCAGAAAACTGGAGTATTCTTACATAGGAGGTGTGTATGTCTGTGAGAAAATCCCAAGACAGGAAGGTTAGCTTTCAAAATAGCAGGGGTAGTTTATGCAGGTGTGATGACATTTAGCAGCATTTAATCTGGGTGTTCTCCAGCATGTATAGATGAAATAAGAGGGTTGTGCACAAGATCATTCAAATGTATAGTTTGTTCTGTCAAGCTGGCTTGGACAAATAAACTTTTTTTTTAACAATATACTGGTTGGTTGGGAAATAACCAACATCTAAAACTCAGGAGCCTTTAACAACTCCATTGTAAGAAACAACTGTGCTTAGGTATACTGACGAGAGAACTTGAGATCATTTCTGAATGAGAAATTTGTTTTTAATTTAATATTTTCAGAATGGCTCATTTTGGATTTTAAACTGTGCTGTCATTATTACTCTTAAAGTTTGGTGGTGTTTTACCATATAAATAAGTTAAGATGTAAGGCTGTATGTAATTGGCTAAATTTATGCTTTATTAAAAAGTGCAGATGCAGGACTGGGGCTGTAACTCAGTGGCAGAGCACTTGCCTAGCATGTGTGAGGCACTATGTTCAATCCTTAGCACTGCATATAAACAAATAGCTGGGCACTGTGGCTCACACCTGTAATCCCAGCGGCTTGGGAGGTTGAGGCAGGAGGATTTCGAGTTCAAAGCCAGCCTCAGCAAAAGCGAGGTACTAAGCACCTCAGCGAGACCCTGTCTCTAAATAAAATAGAAAATAGGGCTGGGGATGTGGTTCAGTGATCGAGTGACCCTGAGTTCAATCCCCAATGCCAAAATAAAATAAAATAAAGGCATTCTGTCTATCTACAACCATGAAA
The DNA here is from genome assembly GCF_902686455.1 of Sciurus vulgaris. Lineage (NCBI taxonomy): Eukaryota > Metazoa > Chordata > Mammalia > Rodentia > Sciuridae > Sciurus > Sciurus vulgaris. Next base: position 104,472,097 of record NC_136471.1, on the reverse strand, counting down.
AAAGTTATTTTTAAGTGCTGATGCAGAGGATATACAGTTATGGGAATGAGAGATGTCTAGAATTTGGTACCAGAGCAAATTTTGTCTTTGGTGAATGCTAATTTTGTTTTACATTTAGTTGGACAATGCCTTTGCCTTTTGTGCTTCGTCAATTTCAGTTACTTATAAGCATATTATTACTGAATATAAAATTAAATATATAAGGCCAGGTGCAGTAAAGCACAAGTAATCCCAGCAACTTGGGAGGCTGAGGCATGAGGATCGTAAGTTCAAAACCAGCCTCAGCCTCAGCAACTTAGCAAGGACTTAAGCAACTTAGTGAGGCTCTGTCTCTAAATAAAAAATAAAAAGGGCTGGAGATGTGATTCAGTGATTAAGCCTCCCCTGGGTTCAATCCCCAGTACCAAAAAATAATTAAACCTATAATTTAATCTTCATTTGAGTTTTGATCTTCTAACTGAAATAGCTCACTATCTACTTGGTGAAATTATGTGGAAAAAAAGATATTCTGATATTCACTTACCCATTATCCTGGATTATTGTTGATTATAAACAGGTATTTCATTCCACCAGTGTGCTCTATACAGGCAGCATATTTTGAACCTAATGCTCTTTTATGTAATTTATTATACTGCTTATTCCCATCCCTAACTGGAAAATAGGCAGAAATATTTATTTCATTCTGCCCAGAATGCAACTGCATTTTTTCAGGAATTTAGAAAATTAGGAATTTACAAAATATGTGTTTTCATGTTTAATTAAGGAAAGTATAAAATTATGCATTTGGGGGTTGAAAAATTTTCATAGACTTCAGAATACCTACCAACATATTCTTCACTTATGGAAGGCCAGGCTATAAGTACTGGGAAATTAAAGCCCTTATCCAATGATGAATGGAAATTTGTGGATAAGCACGCTCAAGCTCCTCAGATGGGATCACTCTGAGGCACATGTTCTACATCATGGGTCAGCAAACTATTTCTGTTAAGGCTAGATAGTAAATATTTCAGGATTTGTGGGCCACGTGGTCTCTGTTGTAGTTACTCAGCTCTGCTGTTATAGAGTGAAAGTAGCCAGAAATAATTCATAAGTGAATGAACATGGCTATATTCCAATAAAACTTTACTTACGGACAATGAAATTTGAGTTTCATTTAATTATTTTTTGGGGGGTTCCTGAGGATTGAACCCAGGGGTGCTTAACCACTGAGCCATATCCCCAGTCCTTTTTACGTTTTCTTTTGAGACAGGGTCTCACCAAGTTGCTTAGGACCTTGTGAAGTTGCTGAGGGTGGATGGCTTTGAATTTGTGATCCTCTGGCATCAGCCTCCCAAATTGCTGGGATTACAGGCGTGCACCACCAGGCCTGGAGTTTCATATATCTTTTATGTGAAAAGTAAAATACCTTTTGATATGCTAAAACCATGAAACACATTCTTACCTGCTATAGTTTGGATGTTGAATGTCCCCCAAAGGTCTATGTGTTCAAGCCTTGGTCCCCAAGGTGGTGCAATTAGGAGGGAGTTGAACTGTCCGGAGGCAGGACCTTGGGGGTGGACCTTAGCTCACTGTGGGTATGCTACCAAGGGGGACTGTGGGGCCCTGATCCATCCTCTTTCTCTTTGCTTCCTGGCTTATGACGTAAGTGGCTTGCTCCACTACATGCTTCAACCATGATGTGACCCCTCACCAGATGCCCAAAACAATAGGACCACTAGATCATGGACTCCAAACCAAGGGCCAAAATACATTTTTTCTCTTTACAAGTTAATTACCTCAGGTATTTCATTATAGTGATAGAAAGATGACTGATATGTTAGCTAATAAGCTATATAAAACCCAACTGGATTTGGCCCGCGGGTGGTTATTTGCCAATCTCTGTTCTATATTATCTCTCAAAGTTTCTCTGGGGATTCCACAGTGACATCTTGCTAGAAAACTCTCCCCTTATTGCTTTCCTTCTCTTCCTTATCTCACTTTCCTATTCACTTATTAGTGTTCCCTGGAATCATCTCCCAAACAAGTTACTTATGACTGAATATTTGTCTTGATGCCAGCTTCCTGGGGAATCAAAACAATCACTATAACCAATTAATCACTGAACCAAACACTTCTTGCTTTGGCATCATGAAGACCCCAGGAAGAATTTCCAGAATCTTAAGAGTAGATTCAATAAAAGGCTCTTTCTAGTATATTCTCAGACTCACAGCACAGTGGGTTAAAGGAATAACCTTTATCATTCTAATCTCCCGACTTTCACCTGAGGTAAAATTGAGGGTATTAATATCTGCAATGAGCCTGAGGCAGCCATTTCACCTTCTTGGTCCATCACTCTTAAACCCTCATACTGGATTTATCAGCAGTGAGGACATCAAGGTTCTTCACAGCAGTAGGTGTCAGTGACTCAGAGTCAATGGAGCCATGTAACAAGTCCACAGGAATCCAGGGGTGTTGGGTGTGATGATAACCATAGCAGCAATCTCTGTAGTCATGGGGAATTATGAAATGTGTTCCTTTCTCAAAGCTCCCTGCAAATAACCAAAGGACTAAATTATTTCTAGATCAAGAACAGCAGGTGGGTAGATGGGGGCATTCGTTTTTGGGTCCCATCTTGCTTATTTTATGTAGTAATTGCTTTCTCTGCAAATTGTAAAAAGCTTTCCTCACCCTGTTCTCTGCTGTTCCAGATGGCTGTACCCTCTCAACCTGGCAGGTACCTGCCTGTTGGCAGTGAGGCTGTGAACTTACAAAGTGCAGCATTTTTCGATCTTCAGACACAAATGAAGCCACCTAGATTCTCCTATTAGTAACAGGCTTCTCTGTTGAAAGGAGAGGCCATGACATGTGGACTATAAGAAATTATGAACCTGTTTCAAGTTCTAAAGTACCAGAGACTTGTGCATTGTCAAAGAATTGATTAATGAGATTGATTTCTTCTAGCCCTACTTAGTATGCAACATACAACAAAAATATAATTGTAAACTTAAAAGAACAAAAAAGCTGACTATCCAGAGCCAGCTCTGGGATATTTACAAGTTCTAACAAAATCCTTCAAAAAATACACTTTAATTGGGTTTCTATTAGCAAGTCTAATCCATTGGGACTCCCTAATTACTAAGGTAAGTCTTAACTCCCTTTCATCATTATTCTCTCTCTTTCAGCCCAAAATAGAAAGAAAGAACTTCTCTTTATTAACATGCAAATTTTAAATGGCGCTTGAGTCCAGTAAAGTAAGCTATCACTGGTTCTTTCTGAGCCTAACCCTCTTGAGGGCTTCATTTAAAAATTCAAATACAGGGAGATTATCAGGGTGGTTTTGGCAGTGACATAATTGCCCCTAGAAGTAAACAAGTTGGCAACCTTGCAAAAGAGGAAGCGCTTCTCATTTATTTATTTATTTATTTATTTATTTATTTATTTATTTTGTATGGGAACTTGGTTCTGCAAACAAATCCCTTTGAGTACTAGGGTTTAAAAAATGCTGTATGGTATTCAAATGAAAAAGCAACATGAAACCAGTGAATGCTCATGGCCACAAAGTGTGGGAAGCAGAGGCATGATAATAAATACCAAAGTGCCAGGGAGTAGCCAACTAGTGCTCAGATCCATCAGCTTGTCGAAATTTCTAGTTTAGAATTCACATTCTTGGTTGAAAAACACCTTCCTCTTGATCAGACAGAGAGACCTCTGTTCCTGTGGTGTAGTAGGATGCAGTTAGGGTAGAGGAGGGAGAGAACTGGCTCAGGTGTAGGACACCAGGGTTATCTTCCTGCCTGTGACAGTCTGGTACCATATGCTGCAGGCTGAAGCAGACAAGAGAGTAGAGCTATTTCTTACCATCAGTTAGCTGCCAAGCCCTGGCATTCTTTCACCAAATTGTGTAACTGGGGACAGCAGGTATATTTCAGAAGCACATGGACCATTGCCCTACCTCCCCAACACACATTCACCTTACCTAGGTCTCCCTCCAGGCCCACTCCATCAAACACATTCCCATCTGCTTTTTTTTGGAGGAGGGGTAACCAGGGATTGAACTGAGGGGCACTTAGCCACTGAGCCACATCTCCAGCCCTATTTTGTATTTTATTTAGAGACAGGGTCTCACCGAGTTGCTTAGCACCTCATTTTTGCTGAGGCTGGCTTTGGAACTTGTGATCCTCCTGCCTCAGTCTCCCAAACTGCTGGGATTACAGGTGTGCACCACTGTGCCCGGCCCCATCTGTTTTTGAATGCTAGAAAGTTCCTAACTAGAGATTTATTTTTGGATGTGGGACCCTGTTTCTCACTAATATGCATATAATCCTGAGATGTATAACACCTCCTTAACTTTTGAATTCCAGCAACCTACAATGTTTTTTGTTATTAACTCCTCTAAAATGGTCACAAAATTAAAAGGGATAAGTCCTCTTAATCATTTCTACTTTACTATATACAGGTAGATGATTAGGCAAAGAAGGAGGCAGAAAGGGGAGACTGTGTGATCTAAATAATGATTAGGTCAACAGAAATGAAAATTCCCATTATTTTACTCAATCCACTTCTAATTGCCATGAAGAAAATGATACACAGGTGTTCATTTTTATATATTCTAATGTACATTCTTTTCTAATGACATATGTAATAAAATTAAATTAAAAAATAAGAATCAGATCGAATACCCAGTTTGGGAACATGGAAATGAAATTTATCAGAAACTCTTCATGATTTTATCCATTTGGCCTACAGAGATATTGTTTCATGGCATTTCTCCAAGTTCCCAAGCTTATTTATATCATTTTGCTATTCTCGTAACATCTGTGTTCTTAGGAGTATAGTAATATACTTAACTGAATACATTTCTGTTTAGCTAGGAAAAGATGCATAAAGACATGAAAACATAAAAATTGCCATATTGTGACCATATTAGAAAAATGGAATACTCATAAACTGAGCATAAGTCAGAGGACTAATCTGGCCATTTTATCAAAATATATCATGTACCATAATTTAAAGTAGCAGTACTTTCCCCAGAAACTTATTATATAGAAGCGCCCTAACAAACAAGTGAACCAAGGTACAAGATATAAGCAGATACAAAGATATTCATTGTAATATTGCAAATATGGTAAATATTGGAAACATGCTAAATGCTGATTAGTAGGTTAAATACATTATGACTTATTCACACAAAGAAATAGTACACCAGCTTATGTGTCCCAATGATATAGAGGTACCCAAGATATTTTATTAAATTAACTATATACACATGTACATATATGTATATATATTTATATATATGCTTTTCATGTGTATATGTGTATGTATGCATTCATATATATATATATATATATACACACACACATATATATATGAAATCACACATATATTTTTTATAAGGAGAAATAAATTGGCACTTTTTCCTGTAGTTACCTCAGGGGAAAGGATTTTGGTGGGGAAAAGTTTTTTAGTTTTCATTTGATAGTCTTCTGAACTGTTTGAATTTTCTTTTTGAAATGATCATTCATTAGGTCTGATAGAGAATAATAATATGAAAATACAGTAAAACAAAAAATAAAGGAAAAGAGAAAAGCAAATTGCCCTTCTGCAAGTACACTTAGACATCATTTTGGGGAACCTCCTCTCCTGGTCTGTGACTGAACTGGGTTAGAAGAGGTCAACATTGCCTTTCCCAATGTGCACTGAACCTAAGTGTCCCTGCATAGGTTATAGATTTGTCACCATGAAATAATATATATCTTACTTGAATCAGTGTAAATAGTTCATCGTACTTCTTGGCAGTTATAAATTTCATAAGCCATCATGCCAAATTCACACCCCTATCAGGGCTGCAGAGGGGAGAGGGCACTACATTTCAACCTTTCAATCTTCAAGAGCTACTTTCCAGGTGCAGGATTATAAGCACTGAATGGATAAGTCAATGTTCATTCTTCCATGTCTTTCAAAATGTATACAGACTTTGACTCTCTCTCCTTTTCATCCTTGTCTTTCCATGCAGAAGCATCCTAAATCTTTTCATCTGTCTTCAAAGAGAGAGGTCCCCTATTTTTCCAGCCATTTTTGTTGCCCTTTTCTGGGCACTTTTCAACTCCAGTATGAATTTTTTTGAGAGGTTTCAGAATCAGAATTGCAAATGGTTTCCTCAGCATGGTTGTGCAGGGATTTTATACACTGTTCTGTTTTGTTTCTGCTGCTTTTTTTCTTGACAAGTCCCACTGCTTGGCCAGCTTTTTGGAATTCGTTATCCAACTCCTTTCAGCCATTCTTTTCCCTCTGCAAGACACCAGAACTTCCTGATGAAAATGGAAAATATTCAGATGTTTCTAAATCATAGAATCCCAGAATAGACCTCAAAGGATCATTAGATATAATCTTGTCCAAATCCCCATTTTGTCTATGGGAGATACTGAGGCCCAGGGAGGTTAAACAAGGACTCTAACTTAAATCTGCCAATTTCCATGCCAGCCTCCTCCCCAGCACATCTGTGTGCAAAAGAGATACTAAAATATTTAATAGTTGTGTATAGCACTAAAAACTAAAGACTAAAGATTTATCTGCATGTTGGGGCAGGGCCCTAAAGGCATCTTGATAAGGTCAAAATACCTTTTTATTTGCTGGATCAAGGAATGGCATTTGGGGTCCTGGGGGAGTGAAGGAAGTGACTGTGATAGCAATTGAGGTGACTTTTGGAGCTCAGAGCAGCATCCCTTAACCAACCAATATGGAAGTATTTCAATATATTAACAACAGTCATTTAAGTGTATCCTGGTAGTGTAGCAGTTTTGTCTACATAGTGATTTGGTCTAATTTAGATAAAACTCAGCTATACTTTTTTCCTTCATCTGTAAGCTTTGATGTGTGAAGACTCAGAGTCTCTGGCAAAATGATGTGTTTTAATCTTCCAGTATTTAGGCATCATGAAAACGACTTCCAGGTACTCTGAACATTACACATAATAAACCAAAGTCTAAGTAAGGGTCTCACATATCCAGTAGCATTAGAGTACTGCAGGCTTTTAATATCAGTCATAAAAATGAAATATTTAAATTGCAAAATAGATGCATCTACATAGCATCTGTGAGCTCTCTAAAAATGCATGAGCTGCTGCTTATCCGTCTTCAAGGAAAAAATGAGTCACAGTAATGTTTCTCTTTATGCAACAGATTTTTAAATTGTGATTTATGCAGTTTAAAGGCAGCTAAGTAGCCCTTGTCAGTAAGACTATCACAAGATGATTTGATGGAGACCATTTTGGACAAATTACCTAATCAACACAATTCCTCCTTCCTTGGAGCAGAAGAGTGAGAAATAGCCAATTGCAGGAATGTGTGTGTGTGTGTGTGTGTGTGTGTGTGTGTGCAAAAAGGTTCTTTGTTCTTTCATTCTGTTTTCCTCTCTCCAGCTCCTCAGGAGGTACTACATGAGACACAGCATACATGAAAGCTAAACAATAGGATGTACAGAAATATTCCTCCCCCTCCCTTGCTTAAAACCAAAACATCTCTCCCACAGCTTGAAATCCCAACATTCCATCCTGCCTTTAAGTGTCCCCAAATAAAGCAAAATTATTCCAGCAAAGCCTCCTTCTCCCATGGGAAAATGGAATTTAGATTATCACAAAAATGTATTTTATCATCTATTTATTTAACAGGTCTTTTAAAAGTAATAAAAACGCCACACTCTGCCCCACTTTTAGAGAAAATTTCTATTAAAAATAAAGACTATGTAAATAAAGGTATGGAATAGACTTCATAAAATATCTGTTGAATGTTGGAAGAATGAAAATATTAAGCATTAGGTATGTCAATTAGATCTCAATAAAGCTATTTTAAAATTAATTCCTAGAAACTGGAGACTTCTGATGCTAAATTCTGCATCATATTGGGTTCAATCAGAGAAACCAAACCACTGCACATGCACACACGTACATACACACATACACACACAAAGGGATTTGACCTTACACAATTGTGGAAGCTATAGTAAAGTGGTCTTTGTAAGGTCATTGTCTTTGCTTGTGGTGCTGGAGATTAAAGACCTCAGGACAGATGTTGGTGGTAGGAAAGATGGATATGAAATGAGGGAAAGCAAAAATGAACTGGAGTCCATAAGTAGGCACTGAAAAAAAGTATGAGCTGAAATTCCTGAGTTTTTGCTTCTCCTGACCTTGGTAGCACAGTTATCCTATAGAAGCTGGGGAAAGCAGGGCAAGGTGGTCCATGCCTGTAATCCCAGTAGCTCAGGAGGCTGAGAAAGGAGGATCATGAATTCAAGGCCAGGCTCAGCAATTTAGTGAGGTGTAAGCCACCTGGTGAGACTGTCTGAAGATAAAAAAAAAAAAAAAAAAAAAAGGGCTGGGGATGTGGCTCAGTGGTAAAAGTATCCCTGGGTTTTATCTATAACACAAAAGAGAAAAAAAAAAGAAGCTGGGAAGCCTTCATTACAGAGCTAAACCCATATATCTAACCCAGGAGTAGAAGCAGCTGAAAGAGGATCCAGGGGAAAGTAGAGCAATTAAAACATAGTTGTTATCTCACTCCAACTAGGTGAGTTAGCAGGTCAGTGACAATATGGGCGATCTACAAAATGACTGTTGTTCTTCTCTACTCTCTAAATCTCACCTGAGAATCTCTCTTGTGGCCCACTGAAATCAGGAACATAAAAAGGACATCTGAAAAATATAGTCCAGCTTTGTCAAGTTGACACAATTACAAAGCCAACACAATAGTCATTTTATTCTAGGAGATGGAGAGAAACATCAACACATTTCTGAGAATCAGGCCCTCAAAAAGTGGGACTGAAGGTCTTTGCTCAGTAGGGCAGAGAAGAGGGCAAGGGTGTTGCGAGGAGAGGTAAGAAGGCATATAGTTGGTTGGTTGCCCCTTTCTTTCATTCATTAAAAATTGCTCATTGAGCATTTACTCTGTGCCACGCCCTGTACTAAATTGTATTCTGAAGATAGGTACAATAATATATCCCTTCAATCATGTTTATTTTGTAATGTGATACTGACACTCCTATATCAAGAGATGTAACCTATGTTGATTCCCCAGAAATCTGATGAGATCTGTGACTGGTAGAAATGACACTGCATGACTTTTGAGGCTAGGTAACAAAGATTATTAATTTCCACTGGGCTCTGTATTTTTTTGGAGACCTTCATCATTGACTTTGTCCACATGTTATGAGGTAGCCCAATGCACAGGAAGAGGTCATGTGTAGATGTTCTAGTTGACATTTCTAGCTAAGATCTTGGTATCAACTAACCAGCATCAATCCCTAAACATGTGAGTTTAGGGATGTGAGTTTTGAGATGATTCCTGCCCCTTGTCTTCAATTATTGCCCACCCTACACTGATGCCAGATAAAGCAGAGAGATTGGCTGTCCCATTGAGTCTTGCCCAAATTACAAATTTGTGAGCAAAATTAATGTTGTCATTAATTCAAGTCACCAAGTTTTGAGTGTCATTTGTTTTCATAGCCATAGTAACAGAAAAAGTCACTTCACCAGATCAATGAGGGATATAATGACTGATATATATATATATCATATATATATAATATATGATATATTATATTATGATATATATAATTTTATTTATATATATATAATTTTATATATATAATATATATATATAATTTTATTGAGTTATCCATAGTAACCTAAATTCTTTTATTTTAATATTGGGGCCATTGGTTTGAACTTAAATTTTTAATTAATATTTTTGTACAAATAATGGTATTTTGTTAAATTTTTGTCTTGAGATAACTGTAGATTTGTATGCAACTGTAAAAACAATACAGAGATCCAATATACTCTTTACCTAGTTTCCTTCAATAGTAACAGCTTTGCTTAGCATCTTTGCTTAATAGCATCATAACCCAGAAACTGACATCAATGAAATCCACCAATCTTATTTAGATTTTTGTTAAAATTCCCAACCTGTAGACATAAGGTCTATGAATTCTATTGTATGTAAATCTTACCTTAGCAATAGGCTAAAATTAATAGTTGAGTCTTGGCAGGGAACAACTGGACAAGGGTACTGCTAGCCTTACCCAACCAACCAATCATCTTCAAACAGGGAAGAAATGTCAGCTTCCTTGTTGGTATGTTGTATATGGGTGCATGTGCTAGACCAGTTCCACATAGAAATGGTAAATCATGTATGTAAAACACCTGAGAGAGAAAAATCCTTTTTTTCCCCAGAATATTCCCATCATACAGAAAGGCAATGCAAGTTAATGGTTAACAGAATGACTTGACTCAGATAGCATATATTAAAATTCTCGCTCTGTCAAATGTTACCAGGATAACTTTGAACAAATTCTTTTACTGTTCTAAGCCTCCTACTGCCTATCTGTAAACTGCGTATATGAGTCCTCTAGGCAAGACCTGAAACTGATGGACAGGGCTGGGGGTAGAGAGTGTGGTAGAAGAATAAAGGTTGAAGTGGGGTTAATAATGCTTTCTTCAAAGCGTTGTCATGGGAATTGTATGTAAAGTGCTCACCTAGCACAGTCATACACATAGCAAAGTATTCCACAAATGAAAGCATTTCATTCTATAGTCATATAGGGGACAAATGTCTAAACATCAACCTTTCAAGGCTTGTCTACCACCTTATAAGACTCTTGGAAGGAGTAACATACTGAGTCCTTAACACCTTAGTGCAAATTAATTTTAGCCAAGAAATGACTTTCTCAGAGACAAGCAAGATGGGCAAATCATAGGGTAATTTATTTGGGACAGATGTAGAGGAAAGCAGTGCTAAAGGAGGATGTGGCACTTAGGGTTGACTGTTTGCAAGTAACTGAAACAATCCCTGCTTTACAGATGGCAGAAGGTTGGAAAATCAGGCTTAATAGTCACTCGATAGGCCTAGTCCACAGAATCCATAGCCACCAACTAAAAGTAGGAAGTAAGTACTTAGTGCCTGTCCTCTAACTGTTTCTTTGCATCCATTGCTCAAGATTCAAAGTCCTAGGAGAAAGCATCAGTTAGTCAAGCTCAAGACAACTTTTCCATCCTGGTTCTCAAACTGGAGAAGGTAAGGAAGGACTGAACAACTCTGACTTCCAAAGAGTGAACCTGGCATTGCCTTCCACCAAATCTACCCTAATGAGGGATGGATATTCCACAAAAGAAAATTGGGATACTCTTGGAAAATGGAAGTAGATACTGAGCAGCTGAAAAACAACAAGTATCTACCAGAGAGAATTCAGGGTGGAGTAGCAGAGTGCCATAAAATGCCCTTTTCTCCATATCAGGTTCTTAGGTGTATTTAAAGCTCAATGACCTTTTCGATGATCCCATTATTAAATTCATCTCAATAACATCTATGAGCAGCAGCAAAGGACTATCAATTTATTTCCTTGTTAGTGACCTGTTATATCTCTTATTGTATTTCTTAATAGTCTAAGTGCTTTCTGTGGAGGTCAGCAAGAAGTCTAGTGCAAATATTTAAAAGCATCATTTGGTGGTACATTTTTTTCACACATAAAAGATTGGAATGAATTCTTTCACAAAACATAGGAAGCAAATATACTAGTAAGATATACACAATAGTCATCAGAATACTGAAATACAGAGAAATTTAAATTTTAGTTTATTTAAATGTTGCCAGAATATATTTTACTTCCATGGAAATATTACCTTAGTACTGCTCACTAAATCCTTCTAGGGAAGAAGGAAGCCAAAATATAAATTTGAAAATTGCAATGTGCCTAAAGTGTATTTTTAAAAAAATTGTCCCAGTCTTTACTATATGCATTCTCTTCAGCTTAAGAGAAACCATGTATTTCCATGCTAAAATATTTTTTGTATTAAATATCAATTTTACCATAAGGGTTTTTAACTTCTGTTAATCTGTGTGTATGTTTGTATATATAGAGATGTTGTGAATTTTGACAACTACCTTTTTCTATTTTGATTGATGTAACATCATAGGTTTTTGGAAACCAGTTTTGAATTATGTGTGCATGTCAACCAATTCTGAGTACAACTCTACTCCATAGACATCTTCATTTAGTAAAAAAAGAAACAAAACCCTTGTTTTTGCCATGACACTTTACTTCATGGAAAATTATTTTCATATTATATTACAAAACAACTGTATCCTCAATATTGAACTTTTAAATATAATTTTAAATAGGTTTAGTAATAATGCCATATTTTCCCTTTGACAGAATGTACTTCTAAAAACTTTATGTTGCTTCCATGAATTGGATAAAAATAAAATTGAGCCCACATTAGATTTTTAAAAATCATAATCAACTTTCTTGAGAAATATGAAGTCAGTAGTTTGGCATTAATAATCATGTACTTCAATTTTTATCTCATGGTAATTAAAAGGGTCTGTTGTAAAATTAAAGCATTATTAATGAATAAAGTCATTGTGGATTAGCATCATACAATATATGAAAAAATTGCAATAGCAAGAACATTTAAGATCATCTCCATATGAAAGATTGACAAACTACTGCCAGCAATCTAAATTCAGCATACACCTGTTTTTGTAAATAAAGTTTTATTGGGACACAAACACTGTCTTTCATATATCAGAATTGTCTATGGTTAAAACAGAAGTCCTATGACCTATAAAGCCTAAAATATTTGCTATCTGGCACTTTAAAATGTTGGCTTATACCCCTACTATTTTTGCAACATAGCTGGGCTAGTTGCTCTCTATTTTCAGCATATATTTTATATACACCGAACCCAGGATTTCACTACCTCAGTGCTATTGCTATTTTGGGCTGGATAATTCTTTGTTATCGTGGGAACAATTCTATGCATTGTGGGATGTTTAGCAGCATCTGTGATTTCTACTCACCAGATGCCAGTTTCACCCTCTCACTTGAAACTACCAAAAATGTCTATAGACATTGCCAAATATCTACTGGTGGGCAAAATTACCTTCAAATGAGAGTCACTCACATATCTTATAATTTCCCACTGACCATACAATTCCATACAATTTAATACATAGCACAACTGATTGGTACAACAAATGGCCAGCAGTGTGAAATACTTCTCTCACCAGATTCCAAGACCAGTGGGCATTAGCTGTCTGTAGTCATTGATGAAACACATCATCAAATCATTGAGTGTCCTGTATTCTATCCTTGGAAAGTGTGTAACAGTTTCTTTATCTCTGGAAAGGGTCAGGAAATGAGTAATGGGTTATAATTCTACTTGTTTTTTAGATTTAACTATGTGTTAACTAAAAGTTTGGTCCACTGCCTATGTATTGTACACATTACTACAGGAGCTTCATGCAGAAGCTTATGTAGAAAGTGGAGGCTCATCAAACCATGTGAGTTGAATGGGTAAATAAATAATGCACAATAAATCCAATACAAATTTTCCATATTCCTGAGTATTTGGATTCCTTCATTATATCACATTGAGAAACTTTCAGCATCTCAACTTCCTTTATTCTGGATCCTTTATTAAATCCAACTGAATAAACATTCAGAACCAGTCCCAGAATCTTAAGGTAGCATAATGAAATCAGAATCTCCTGGTAAGTGGTTTCTAAACAATGAAGTCAGTCTCATCTAGTGTTTTGTTCTGCTTTTCTTGGTATAGCATCCACTCAACCTATTATGATTCGGGCCAATACACATTAGTGAATTTGCAATTTGCCACCTGGAGCCTGCCAAGATCTGATTCTAGTTTAGGTGTGGCAGTAATCAAAAGTAGTGGGCTAAGAGTTCAGGAGAATTTTCCCCCTTTTTCAAGGTAGTGCTGTCTGCAAGGTTGTTACAGGATCTTCAAGAAATAAAGGAACAGCCTCATTGACCAGGAGAAGAAACATTCTATGGGGTTTGGTGTACTGAGTTCTCTGAGTCCTACAATATGATTCCATTCCAATTCTTGGGATCCCACTCTATCCTAATGCAAATATAACTTTTATGTACAGCATCTGCTAGCTCCATGATTTTTACAGCAGCCTAAAAATCAAAATTTCACTTTTGTTCTCAACTCTCTCAGATCCAATGGCTATAAGTGATGAGATTATTTGAATAAAGCCATTAAAATTCCACAAATTTTGTTTTTCTTGATACGAGACATTAGGGTGTTGAGGTTGCCTTTCTCTTTTCTTCAATCTGCCAATTTCAGCTGGAAGCAACTTGCTTACACTGCAAATTTGCAATTCTTTAAGCCTTTCATATCATTCTATGACAACTGTCACTAGATCCCTTAGATCCTTGTCCAAAACAAGCTATTATGTCTAAGAGGACAGATAATAATTTAATCAGCTGTTTTTTTTAAAGGGATGCATGTCTTGGACTGTTTCAGTATCAGTCAGGTTTTTAGAATCATCAACAACAATTAGAAAATATAATGAACCTAAGATTCCCCCCCACCACATACACTATTTTCATGAGGATCTGTTTCTTGCAACCACTCTTGGCACCAAATTCTTGATCACATTGGTTATTAAGGTGAAAAGGCATTCATAAATAGTTCTTAATATTGCTTAGAAAGCTGGAGAATTGGGCTTGAAGCTAAGCTCCCAGGAACAGAACTTGAAACCATATCTCAAAACAGACTTAATGAATTATTGACCCTGATCCCTAGAAAAAGCCCACTACCCTGGTACCAGATCTGTGGCAGGAACTCAATTTTTCAACCACTAGGAAACTACTGGCATTATTATGACTTGATGCTAGACACATCCTCAGAAGAAACGGGAACACTACATCAGATCATTCACTTCTAGAGCAGTCTCACATGGGTGCATCTCATTGACAGGGCTAGTAGCTACAAATAGTGCTGTGAACTCTAGTTTTTATCCCTGTTTTGGGAGATTGGACTCATAGATGGGGTTTTCCTTGTTCTAGTTTTGCACTGGTGTTGCACACACCATTCTACAAGTCAGTAGCTAAAAGTAACAGCATTTATTTTGCCTATAAATCTAAAATGTGGGCAAGAATCAGAGGGGAGAGTTAGTCTGTGTTTCGTTCGGGGTAAGCTGGAGTCTAGAATCATCTGAAATCCTAGCCACTTATGTATCTGGTGGCGAATGGGGGCTTTCCCACTGAGACCTGAACTGAGGCCATTGCCAGACATATACATGTTATCTCTCCATAAAAAAACAGTTTACCGCTACACAACTTACTTTCTGCATTAACCTGAATGTACTATTCTGTTGCTTTGTTAGCATGATTTTAGTATTATAATAGACTGTTCACCAGGAAAATAGAAGTTGCAAGCAAAATTATTGTATTTTTACAGGAACTCTCTGAAAGTCCAATTATTCTTCAATAGAGAAATTAACAAGCTAAGAGTCTTTCAGTGTCTAGCCTCGAATTATTCACCTTGAAGTGTCTACCAAACCTGAGATCCTTATCCTGTCCTAATCAATCCCTTCTGTTGAAAGACCACTGTAAAGCATCCAATTCTCAATATAACATCAAACATTGTCTTCCCCCCATCTGAGACTCTCTCTGACTCTGTGTGGTATTTCTTTAAGCAATATACTCTGCTTAGTCCTTTCAGAGTGTTGTTCTGGCAATCTCTGGGTATCCAACTAGGGTGCCACATATTCTGGGCACACCACATGGTGACTAGGTTTCAAAACTGATTATTCCCAAAGAGAGAGCTGTGTCAGAGTGATAGTTTTTTCTAACCTATGGTCAGAAATCACACAACATTATTTCTGTAACATTGTAATCATTGAGGTCACTACAAATGCTCATCTAATTTCAAGAAAAAGCATTAGACTCCACCTTGTGATGGGAGGAATTAAGAATTTTCATGCAGGTTTTAAATTCATCACATTCTCCAACTAAAGAAAGACCATGTAAAGTTAATATGCAGCCATAAATATGAAGACTGTGATATCAAAATATTGATAGTGTTTAACTTAGGGAGTACAGTTGTGGAAGGATTTTTCTTGCATAAATTTTCTTTAATTAATGCATATTCCTTAGTTGATTAAAAAAGATATACTTATCTTTGACTTTAAGTTTTATAACCAAGTCGGAAAACACTTCAGTATAAAAGGTTGAAAAAATACCTATAATCTAAATGTTTAAAAACATCATAATGGTTAATTTGAATTGTCAACTTGATTGGATTAAGAGATGATGAAAATTAGGCTTCTGGGTTTGTCAGTGAGGGTCTGTCTAGGAATGATTGGCATGTGGGATAGCCAACTGAAGTGGAGACCCTCCCTAAGTGTGGGCAGCACCACTCAATAGGTTGGAGGCTAAACTTCCTAAGTTGGACTAACAAGGAAGTAGCAGCAGATGCAAGCTCTAGTCTTCTTGAACGTGTTCTTGATTGCTGCTGCTGTCACCTAAGGACATCAGACTCTCTCACTCCTTTGCTTTGCCAAAGTGTACTCTGCCAGTGATTCTCCAGGGAGTTTCCAGAAGCCTTCAGTCTCAAACCTGGGTAGCATTGATCCCTCTAGTTCTGATGCTTTAGCCTCTTGAACTGCGCAGCTACTGGTTCCTCCAGCTCTCCAGCCTGAAGACGGCCATTGTGGACTATCCAACCTCTGGTCTTGTAAGTCAATCTAATAAATCCCCTTTTTATAATCATACCTCCTGTTATTCTGTTTCTCTAGAGAACCCTGACTAATACAAACATTTAACTGTTTCATTGAGATCTGATTTATATAGCATGAAGTTCATTCATTTTATGGCACAATCCAGTGCTTTCTAAATCAATGTATAGCTTGCAAAAATTGCCAATATCCAAGTTTAGGACATTTCCATCACCCCATAATACTCTGCATGCCTATCTACAAATATGTAGCAATGAATTCCACTATTCTGTATAATAATAATGCACCAATAAAAAAGACTCCTCATGCCCATTTTCAAGTCAATCTTCATTCTTACACCCATCTCCAGGAAACCACTACCTAATTTCTGTCTGTAAATTTGCCTATGGTGGAGGTTTCATATAGAGGCAATCAGATAGTATGTAGTGTTCTGTGTCAGGCTTTTTAGCAAAATGCGTTTGGGGTTTATTCATGTTGTGGCATGCATTGGTACTGTTTCTTTCAATTTGCTGAATAAAATTCTATTGTTTGGTTATATTATAATTCGTTTCTTCATTCTGCAGTTGATGGACATTTTAATTGTTTCTGGGTTTTGACTATTATAAATAATAAGGCTATGCAAATTTGTATTCAAGTCCATATTTATATGAACATTGATTTTATTTTTCTTGGGTAGATACACAAGAGTAGAATTCTGAGTTGTATGGTAAATTTATGTTTACATTTTTAAGATACTGCCAAACTTTCTCCAAAGTTGCTGTACCATTTTACATGCCCAGCACAAGTTAGTTTGTTTATTTATTTGTTTGTTTCTTTATTTATGTATTTATTTTGATACTGGGAATTGAATCCCAGGGCACTTTACCACTGAGCTACATCCAAAGTTCTTTTTATTTTGAGACAGCGTCTCACTAAGTTGCTGAGGTTGGCCTCAGACTTGCAATCCTCCTGCCTCAGGCTTCCAGATTGCTGGTATTAGACATGCACGCCATTGCTTCCTGTCTCACCACAAATTTATTAGGGTATTTTTTCCCCACATCCTCACTAACACTTACTAATGTCTCTCTTTTTTTAATTTGTTTTAATTAGTTATACTTGACAGTAGAATGCATTTATGCATTTTGATAAATCACAGATAAACAGTATTTGCCATTTTTCTGACTGTACATATTGCAGGATCACACTGGTCATGCAGTCATACATGTACATGAGGTAATAATGTCTGTTTCACTCTACTGTCCTTCCTTCCCCCATATCCCTTCCCCTCCCTTCACTCCCTCTGCCTAATCTAAAGTAACTCTATTTTTCCCCAGCATCCCCACCTTATTGTGAATTAGCATCTGCATATCAGAGAAGATATCTGGCCTTTGGTTTTTTGGGTTTGGCTATTTCACTTAGCATGATATTCTCCAACTCCAACCATTTACCAGCAATTATGGCATTTGCTGGTAAATGTCTATCTTTTTTATTGTAGCCATTCTTTTTTTTATTAAAAATCATAAATTTACATAGGGCAATGTTGTTTGATTCATTCTGTTATTTTTTTCCCTTCCCCCCCACCCCTCCCACCCCTGTAGCCATTCTTGTATGTGTGAACGCACCTCTTTGTATTTCCTGTTTGCACTTCCCTAATGATCAACAATGTCAAAAATCTTGTTGCATAATTATTAGCCATTTGTATCTCTTTTTAAATGTTAAGTTAATTTTAACCAATCCATAAAACATGAAAATTACACATGTTTATGATGTGCAATGTGAAGTTTCAATGCCCAACATTGTGTAATGTTTAAATTAGGTTAAACAGGCAGATGTGGTGACACACTCTTGCAATCCCAGCTATTTGGGAGGTTGAAGCAGGAGGATTGCAAGTTTGAGGCAGCCTCAGCAACTTAGGGAGATGTTGTGTTTAAGCAAAAAATTTAAAAGGGGCTGAGACAAAGGGAAGGGATGAGTTGGGAATAGGAAAAACAGTGGAGGGAACTTTCCTATGTACATGTATGAATACACCATAGTGAATCTCAACATCGTGTACTCATACACAAGACTGGGATCCTAGTTAGAATAAGATGTACTTCATGTGTGTATAAATAGGTCAAAATATACTTTACTGTCATGTATAACTAAAAAGAACAAATAATAAAAAGTACTCAGTGGTGAAGTTCTCCCAGGTTCCATCCCCAACAGCAAAAAAAAAAAAAAAAAAAAGGTTAAGCATATCCATTTCTTCAAACTTTTATCATTATTTATGGTTTCAATCAAGACCTTTTTTATAGCTTTTTAAAATACAGTAAATTATTGTTATTTATAGTCTGAATGTTTTCTTTGATGGAATATTTATTCAAATACTTTCCTCTTTTTTATTTTTGGTGCAGGGGATGATGAATTGAGTGTCTCATGCATGCTAAGCACATGTTCTACCACTAAACTGTACTCCCATCATTTCCATATTTTTAATTGGGCTATTTGTCTTATTTTTGAGTCCTAAGAGTACTTATTCTGGATATAAACCATTTATTAGATATAAAATTTTCAAACATTTTCTTCTAGTCTATGAACTTTCTCCCAGTCGGTTACATAAATTTTATGCTTTCAATAGTATCATTATCACCAATTACCACGATAGCAAAATTGAAGCAAATTTGAATTGATGAGAAGGTATGTATTGGTGCAGTTGTTTCTAGGGTTGGATGTTGAAAAGACAACTGCAGTTTTCTTATAGCTAGAGATAATTTAATTATTCTAGGAAGCTTGTAAAATTACATCTTGACCACCAACTTGCCTCAGGAAAAAAATAAAAAAACTATAAAGAAGATGACTAAGTATAAACCTGAAAAACAAAATCAATACATTTAATATATGTCCACCTTTGGTTTACATTCTAGAGGCATTAAAATTTGTTTTGCTTTGATTATCTAGGAATTGGAAACCAAAACACATATTTTCCAAAATGATAAACCAAGTTTTCTCAGATAAACATTTCTTATTTCAAAATGAAGGTAGCAGATCTAGACTTTAATTTTACTACTGAAATGTGAATCATTTTGACATTTTATCTGCAACAAGGCTGATTTCATTAATGTAAAATAAATCTAGTGTTTGATTTCAGCATGCATTTATTGAGCATCTGTTAAATGAATGTCTGTGCTAGGTGTGGCAAGAAATGCAGAGATAAGGTTAGTTGCTCATTTGTGGTTTAATAAATGAAATAACCAATAACCTAAGTGGTGAGATATGCAGGACAATTTTATGATAGTTGTTACCCAGTTCCATGTTCTACTAGCAAAGAGCAAAAATGTATAAGAGAATGTAAGAATGAAACTTTTTTTGGTCTCAGTTTCCAGCTCATGGAGAAAACCAATAAATTCCAAATATGTTCCCTTGCCACAGTGACACCCTGGAATGCCTTTGCAGGACTGGCAAAGAGGATGGAGCAAAGGAATGTTTTTAAATCCTTAGTACATTGTTTATCTCAAAGATATATAATTGGCTTTAAGGTAGCCACTCAGCTTCCCATATGCCTTTGGGTTCTGGGAGACTAATGTCTGACATTTTTGGAGACAAAGCCAAAGAGAAGCACATAAGGCTCACTGCCTGACAGCAAAATGAGAGGAGAATGCATCAGAAGTGAGATGCCATTTCCTCCACAAGGGACAGTGGGGCAAGATTGCTTGAGTTTTACCATGGGCCAATGGAAGGAAGAAGTTGGAACTCTGTCCACAAGATTCAATCCTATTCTGCTTGTCTATTCTTCAGCCTTTCCACACTTCTCTCCAGAGCCTGAGCAAAGGGCCTGCCATTCTTTCAAGTTTTCCCCTTCAGGTGGGCCATAGTTGGATGCTTTCTTTTTCCAGTGCTCTGGGGCCTAATGGTCCACAACGGCATTAGTCCCTTTTGTTGTTTGTAGGGATGTCAGGAAAAACAATTCACAAATGAGGAGGTTCATAATTACAGCAGGATGTTTTCCAAACACCTGCAATTATTTTCTTTCTTTGCCTGGACTCTCCCTGATGACAGAGTTAAGGCGTACTCAATCTGATAGCTATGCCTTGTATGTATTTCTCTTGGCATTTCCCATGTCTAGA
The DNA here is from genome assembly GCF_902686455.1 of Sciurus vulgaris. Classification (NCBI taxonomy): domain Eukaryota; kingdom Metazoa; phylum Chordata; class Mammalia; order Rodentia; family Sciuridae; genus Sciurus; species Sciurus vulgaris. The sequence goes on along the minus strand of NC_136471.1, from coordinate 104,451,492 downwards.
AACTCACAAAGAGGGATTGGCTGAGTAGCTTAGTGGCAGAGTGCTTGCCTAGCATGCACAAGGCCTTGGTTTGATTCTCAGCACTGAAAGAGAAAAAGCAATTCGGTGTGGTCAGCATGTGTGGATCCTGTGAGTGTGTAGAAATACATGAAGACTGATGGATGGCTTATTCTGGCAAGTAATTCTCCCATAGCTAAATAAATTATATAGGTAATGCGGTATCTATAAGCAGTAGGGGAGACTTGGAATCCTTTTACAGGTATCAAAATGAACATTTCTCTACTTTTCAACATTCACAACTATTGAACCGTGTCTATTTGAACAGGTTCTACCAGAGCTCTGTATGCCTGCACCCCATTGTCAGTATGTCTTCAATTAGCAGTTCTTATTTAGTGCCTTTCACCTTTATCCTTGACATAGCTTGGTTCAAGAACTTGACACCAAAATCAAGTGAATTTATTATATCCTGAAAAAGGAATTACATGATGATTCAAAAAAATTTGGGGGGGTACTGGGGATTGAACCTGGGGGCACTGTACCATTGAGCCACATCCCCAACTCTTTTATTTATTTATTTGTTTGTTTGTTTGTTTGTTTAAACAAGGTCTTGCTAAGTTGCTGAGGCTGACTTTGAACTTGAGATCCTCCTGCCTCAGCCTCCCCAGTCTCTGGGATTATAGTTGTGTGCCACCATGTCAGGCTTGATGATTCAAATTTAACACTGAAAACATAGATGTCTACATGAGCTGTTTACATTTGTCCACTGACTTTCATGACATCTAGCTTAAACTCTGATGGATGAGAGAACCTAGCAACACACTTTGGGAAACATTTTTTCAATTACCAGTACCTTGCCCTTTATAAAGAGAAGGATTAACCATGAAAATTTTATTATTTTATCTCCAGTTTTGAGAGGGTGCACATGTTTGGTGTGTGTTTGTTTATTTTGCCAGCATTTGAAAATAAATATTCATATTTTCTCCTTTTTTACACAAAAGTTAGCATATGCACTGTATGGCATCTTGACATTTTTACTTAAAATATTTTAGAACATAAAAAAATATTCCCAACCATTTTATAGTTGCATAGCTTTGTATTGTGTGGCTGTATCACAATTTCTTAAATCAATCCCCAATTGACAGACATTGAGTGTCTTCCAAACTTTTACTATTACCAAAAAAGCTTCAATAACCAAAGTTGCATATACATGTTTTCACATGTGTGTGTGTGTATATGTGTGCATGTGTGCACATGTAAGTTCCAAAAGAATTTCTGGGTCCAAATTACATGTATAATTTTGATGGCTATTCCCTCTTATATGTGAGAAATAGATATAGTGGTCCATTTTCAGAATATAATATTCAGGCTTAATTGGATCCAATTGTAGTCATTTTAATTATAGCCCTTCCCTTTGCCCCAATTTTAATATTAGCCAAATCGCATAGATTGTAACCCCAAGATCCACCAATCAGGATGAAGGGCAATGCTGCATTAAGGATAAAAGCAAGCAGAGTCCCCGCGAGATGTGCTTGCTAGCCTGGTTCCAGTAGCACACTCTCCTGGCAGAAATAAAGTTTGCCTTGCCCATCCACTTTCAAACAACATTTGATTTCTTGGGACACCTTGGTATTTCTAACAATTTTGGCACCCATCGTGGGGATCCACTCATCACTGAGGGGTGTGGGGACCCCCTCTTTAGAGGAGATGCATTTGCTGCCTTATTGCAGTGGACTTGGAGTGGGGGAGAACCTGATCCCTGAGGCTGACAAAGAACCCAAAGTCAGGCTAGAGTTATGGCTTAGTGGGAGAGCACTTGCCTAGTATGTGTGAGGCACTGGGTTAGATTCTCAACACCACATATAAACAAAAAATAAAGGTCCATCAACAACTAAAAATAATCAAGAAAAAAAGAACCCCAAATCTGAAGTGAACCAGCAATGCAGGCAAAGGCCACAAGCAAGCACCGTGGCAACCAGATGCATGGACCAAGGTAGGAAAATCTGATCTGAAGCTTGAGAGAGAAGTTTTTTCTTGGTTTCCTCGGTGGTTGAGACATCCCAGAGGTTGTGTGAGTGTGACTGAGACACGAATGCAAGATAACCCCCCAAAAGGGCAGGGGTTGAAACTCTGTTCAGAAACACAAGACCACACCCAGGAAAAGGGGATAGGGGTATGGAATAAATCCCTAATAAGTGAGATTGAGCATACAGGGGACTGGAGTGTACAAGAAACCTCCAATACAGGTGGGTTGAGTACACTTCTTGTGCTTTAGGAGTCTTGTTGAGGAATTTGGTTCCTAAAAAGACATGATGGACAGTTGGACCTACTTTTTTATCCCACTCCTTGTTATATACCCAATGGACTTAAATCAGTAAACTAGAGAGTGATACAGTCACATCAATGTTTATAGCAGCTCAATCCACAATTACTAAACTATGGAACCAACCTAGGTACCCTTCAACAGATGAGTGGATAAAGAAAATGTGGTATGTATACACAATGGAATATTACTCAACCATAAAGAAGAATGAAATTATGGCATTTGCTGGTAAGTGGATGGAACTGGAGATTTTTATGCTAAGTAAAATAAGCCAATCCCAAAAAAACCAAAGGTCTAATGCTCTCTCTTTTATGTGAATGCTGACTCACAATAAGGGGGAAATAGAAGTTCATTGGATTAGACAAAGGGTAATGAAGGGAAGGGAGGGGGATGTGAATAGTAAAGACAGTGGAATGAATGGAACATCACTTTCCTATGTTCATATATGAATACACGACCAGCGAAACTCCACATCATGTTCAACCACAAGAATGGGAAGTTATACTCCATGTATGTGTAATATGTCAAAATACACTCTACTGTCATGTATATCTAAAAAGAACAAATTAAAAAAATTTTAAAACCTCAGTATCAGAGTAGCAAGGGCTATATTCAAAGCATGAGGTGGACCACTGTTAAAGCCAGCCAGAGTATTGGTCTCTATAAAATGTTTAAAGTGCAATGTCCATTGCTTCTAAAGATTTTCTTTGACAGGAATAACTTAAAGTGACAGGAATACATAAAGTGCTAACTAGACTTGTTTGATATCTTGGTTTTCATGGGTAACCTAATTTAGAAATGGGTAAGTCAGTTCTAACATAAATGGGATTAATATTCATAAATGTGTATGTTAGAGGAAACATCTGATGAATTTGCAAAGTTAAAATACTAAAACATTACCTGAGTAAAATTTAAGCACTTTTGACTTCTTAAATTCCATGAGGTAACATATACTTGGGTCTATTAAATGTGTTTTTATAAATTGATAAATTAAAAATAGGGTTTAAGATTGCTGGTTTCTGGATCTCAACCTAAAAGCAAGTTTACTCAGATTTAACATTCTAACAGGTGTAATTCTATATGCATACACAAAGTTTCAGCTCTGTTTTGATTAAAGTACTGTAAAGAGTAAAGTATTTCATTTAATTAAAAAGGAGTAAGGTTTGTTTAAATGAGAGACAATGTAACTCCTGTCATTCAAGGGGGAAACTAACAGAGGTTTTATAGCCTCTGGATAAAGGCATTAATCAGAGTCCATGATAAACAGATATTTTTAAAAAGTATCCTTCCTAATGGTTGGAATCTAGTTGTCCAATCATTTGCGTCCACCCCCACCTCCATTTTCCTGCTGCTACAGGACAAAGGAGTTGACTGGAATGTTTGGCATCAGTCAGGGGGTGGTCTTTACATTTGAAAAATACCTTAATTGGGGCCCATCATCCTGAGTGCCTGACAATTAACAATATTCTTGTGCTAAAGTCCAAGATGAAAGAGAGGAGACAACTAAGGATGTAAACAAGTTGTAGAATGTCTAAGCTGCAGAAGGTTTATGGAAGGAAAATTTCAAAGTTTGTGTATGTGATTAAATTGGCCATAATTAGCACCATCAGTTAAAGTTAAAGCCCAGCGGTGCATGCTAGCCAGGTTCCAGTAGCACACCCTTTGGGCCGAAGTAAAGTTTGCCTTGCCCACCCACTTTTAACCACATATTTAATTTCTTGCAGCACCTTAGTATTTCTTCTAACACAGAAATATAATATTTTGTACCAGAAATGTACACAGGTGCTTGCTTGTTTATAGAAAGGGCTATAGTTTTCCATGTACTCAGGCTTTTTGTTTTTTAAACTAAAAAAAAAAAAAAAAAAGTTAAATGCCAACCAACCAAATGAAAACCCTCTAGTTTTTAGTTCCTCACTCAGGAACTAAAGATTGATTCTAGTCTTTATTTTTTTCCCTCTCTAGACAAGTTCGTTCTTCTAATTTGCAGATGAGCGAACCCATGTGTGAATAGTTTTAACAAAACCATAGGCCTTAAATTAGTTCATCTTGAAACATCTTCTGGTATCTTTTAGTTTCTGTTTGTATGTCATTCCATTTAACTATTACTTCTTAAAATTTGAACTATTAGGTCCATCAAGCTGGAATGGGTCAGGGGCAGTGGAGAATGCCTGTAATCCCAGCAGCTCAGGAGGCTGAGACAGGAGGATCGCAAATTTAAAGCCAGCTTCTGCAATGGCAAGGTGCTTAGCAACTCAGTGAGACCCTGTCTCTAAATAAAATACAAAATAGGGCTGGGGAGGTGGCTCAGTGGTGGAGTTCCTCCAAGTTCAATCCCCTGTAACACCCCCCCCCCAAAAAAAAAAAGATGGAATGGTGGTAGGTCCATAAGGACAGATAGACTTATGTTAATACATACTATAAAATCATCCCACTTCTTCACTCAAAGAATAAGTGTCCTAGGCATGGGGATGCATACCTAATTCCACTTACTCAGGAAGCTGAGGCAAGAGAATCACAAGTTTGAGACTAGCCTGGGAAACAGTGCGACTGTGTTGCAAAATAAAAAATAAAAAGAGCTGGGGATGAAGCTCAATGGTAGAGCACCCTTGGGTTCAATCCTTAATACTGTCACTAAATAGATAAGGGTCCTTTGAGGCTAAACATTAATGTATTTGACCTTATTGTCAGAAATATTACCAGTTTGTGAGATAAAAAGTCTGGAAAGTCTCACACATTTAGAGTTGATCCTTTTATGCTTTATTATATAAGTGAAATTTTTTAAAATATAAAACCACTCATTTAGAAAAGATTTTTTCAGATAATTTTTCCATAAAGAAAAATTGATTTGCTTTTTCAGAGAAAAAAAATGAACTTGGTGATATGATTAACATATCTTTTGTTTGGTATTGGGAATTGAACTCAGGGGCACCCAACCACAGAGTGGTCTACATTGTGTTTTATTTAGAGATAGGGTCTCACTGAGCTGCTTAGTGCCTCACTTTTACGGAGGCTGGCTTTGAACTTGTAATTCTCCTGCCTCAGCCTCCCAAGCCACTGGAATTAGAGGTGTGAGACTCCACCCCCCAGTCAGCCCTTTTTAATTCTGTGACAGGCTCTTGCTACCTTGTTTAGGGCCTCGCTAAGTTGTTGAGGCTGACCTTGAATTTGTGATCCTCCTACCTCAACCTCCCAAATTGCTGGGATTACAGGCGTAGGCCCCCATGCCTAGCCTGATTAACATACCTTAATGTTAAATAATGATATGATATTGATCAATAATTTATAATTTTTTGATATATAAGCTCATATAACAACTAGGCAGAATTTAGGGTCCTCTTTAGGTGTAGTATTATAACAATAACCACAATAACTCCCATGTGTATGGTGCTTTATAGTTTTCAAAGCTCGTTCATGTACATGATAATTCCAATTCCCATTGGTTATATATACCAGGTACTATATACTAGAAAATATTAGTCTCTTTTTACCCAAGATGGGAGCAATGAAAATGCACTATTATAAAAAGTCAGCCGATGTTAAATTATAAAGAAAGAAAATAGAATGATGGCTGCCAGGGGCTGCCAGGAGTGGGGAATGGAATGTTATTGTTTAATGGGTGTGGAGTTTCAATTTGGGAAGATGAAAAGAGTTCTGGAAATAGATGGTGTTGACAGCTAAACAGCAATATAAATGTATTTATGTAATGCCACTGAACTGCACAATTAAAAAAATGCTTAAGTTCATACATTTTATGTTATGTACATTTTACCACAGTAAAAATTGGGGGGAAAGGCAGTGAAGAGTGGATCCAGATTTTGATTTTATTCCTATCTAACCTTTGCTTTCTTATAAGTAGTTATTATCCCCATGATACAGATAAGGAGACTAAGCCCCAGAGAGACTGAATTGACATAAGCCACACAACTATCAAAAGGCGGAGTTGGAGTAATCTAATATAAATGATTTTCACAACCAGAGACTTAGCATAGGATGTCAAATTAAAACCAGGAGTTCGTCTAAACACTAAGGACTGGGTAATCTTCGGTTAATCAGTACACTTGTCTGGACTTTCATTTACTCAGTTGTAAAATCAAAAGACTGATGAAAATCAGAGATTTTTTAAATTCATTTTTTTCAAGACTTACAGTAAGAAATGTTTCATATTGATTCAGTACACACATGCAAAGTCCCATTTTATGAGCAATCCTATGATGACGTCCATGATATGGACTCTTGTGACAAGGAACTGGGGCCTGCCAACCATCATGTGTATTTGAAAGCTGATCCTCCAGCCCTAGTCAGGCCTTGAAATGAATGCAGCTCCAGATGACAGCTTGACTAAAATCTGAGACTTGAGCCAGAACCACCTGGCTAAGTTGCTCCTGGATTCCTGACCTTCAGAAACCAGGTGAGATAATAAATGCTTGTTGCTCTAAGTGACTGGATATTTGAGAACTTTGTTATACATCAACAGATAAATAATATAGCACATTAGGCTAATATGCCACAAGTAGCTGAAGGGTAGATGTCTCAAGAACTGGAAGAAAGATTCTTTAGGAAAGAAGCACAAAGACACGGGGGGAGGGCAGAATCAGGGGAAGAGACTTGAGGTGATACAGGCAGTGTCAATTGCATCTGCTATCCCCCTAAAGCTAACATTTCATAAAACAACACATTCTTACTACATGCATTGCACTCTGATATTTTCTATTCTTTCTTGTTTTATTAAATGCTGAAAGAAAGTCTTTGAATCGATTTCACAATCCACTAACAGATTTTTGTGAGTTGAAAACATTGAACACAGTAATCTTTAAGGTCCATTTTAGATGCAAACTTCAGAAATTAGGAGGTGGTGCAGTGTTGTTATAATGATAACTAACATTACTGAGCACCTTCTATGTCAGAATTGTTCCAAATACATTACATATTCTGTTTCACTGAAGACAATAAGATAGTTTCTATTAATACATCTATATGTTTTAATGTTTAAAGTACATTGCACTATGACTAGATAGAAGAATTTTTATATATTCCTTTTTATTGTTTCATTGTTATAATGCACAGATAATTCTCTAACAAATACACCTAACTAAAATAGATGTCAGCATCATGTAGAGAGCATTCCTTTGATTTAAAAAAATAAGGTCAATAAACATGACATAAGTGTCCAAAAAGTGGTAAAATTTGTGTGCAGGACCTGGGTAGCTGGGTCTATCACTTTTTTGCTGAATTCTAATAAGCCAAGTCTCTATCAATTATATCTTTCATGTCATAGGAATGTAGAATGGAGGAATGGGAGCCTAGCTCACAAATCACCTTCTGAACTCACTGAGCAATCATAGGCAACAGATTAGAGGGACGAATATTCATCAGGTTCTGGGGAAGGCAGGGAAGTTTTCTAGGAATCCAGAAACTGTCTATTTTCTTTCCTTATATGGTCTTTCCTGGTTGCTTCCACGCTGATTATAAACTATCATGGCATGCTAAACTATCATTAGCATGCAAATTAGATGATGGTTAAGTTTGAGGTCCACTAGAAGTCATTTGAGCAGCCATCTTGGACCCAGCTGGTTTTAGCTTATTACCGTGAAGGACATTCAAGCATCCTGCTAAAAATAAGCATGATTAGGGAATGGTAAGTAAAGCAGGGTAGGCAACACAGGCTGTGTGGATACTGTATTAGATGACAGGTGGAAGTAGTGCCATTAAAGGATATATTTTGTTCTTGGCCCCTTCCTCTTTGTGTGAGTGTGTGTCATGTCACCATGAGCTGAGCAGCCTTGTTCCACCATGTGCTCCCTGTCATGAGATTCTGCCTCACCACAGGCCTAGAAACAATGGAGCCAAATGACCATGGACTGAAATGTCTGAAATTAATGAGTCAAAATAAACCTTTTGTCTTTTAACCTTTTGTTGCTTCCTCTCAGGTATTTTGTCACAGAGATGGAAAACTAACTAACACATTAGGCAATGACAGTGGCCACAACCTAGCTTGGAATACTTTTAGCAGGGAAAAGCAGGCTTTTCATGTCATCTATTGTTTTGGGAAAAAAAAATGTCATTTTGAATATGCCACTAAAATGGGGGTTGCAGAGGGTACCATAACTCCCCTAAACCAAATATTAATCTAAAAGTCTTAAAAAATTAACAATTCAAAATAAAATGTTTTGCAATTGTAAAATACATGCTTTCAAAGAACATTTAGTAAATGCAAAAACCATAGAGAATAAAAGAAAAAATCTCAACCAGATATTGAATCATGAAGTAATAATTATTAGTATTTATGTGCATATGCTCATCTCCAAAATTTTGTGTATATGTATACTTTTTGCAGTTTCCCTTATAATGTGAGGAAATCATGTCAAAACGTTCCACTTTAACATTCACTCGACAGCTGTATAGAATTTCATTCTGTGAACATAGTATTTGGTAGTGTCCAGTCAGGCAAGCAGAAATCACTCTACATATTTAATGCAGAAAAGGACTTAATGTTAATAATTTGCTACAAAAATATAAAAAGTGCTGAAATAAATAAGAGTAAATATCAGCTAGTTATTGCTCCATAACAAGCCACCCTAAACTTACAGGAGTGTAAGAAACTTAAAATCAGTAAGTTTATTTAAGAAATAATTCTGTGGTGAGCAATTTAGACTGAGTTCATGTAGATAGTTCTCTGGTCTCAGCTGAGCTCCCTCACATTTGTGGTGGTTATAGTTTGCCATTTTTTGTTTTGGCTGAGCTCGCTTACATATTTGACAAATCAACTGGGATAAGAAGCCTAGCTAGACTCTGATGCACATAGTTTTTCATTCTTTAGCAAGCTGATCTGGGCTTATTCCCATAGTAGTCCCAGGGTTCCAAGACAGTGAGCAGGAGCCCATGAATTCTCATGAGGCCTTGGTTTGGCATTATTGCAATGTCATTTTCACTGCATTCTGTTATCCACTGTAAGAAGCAAGGCCAGCCAAGATTCAAGGAGAGAGGAAACAGATTCTTTATGGGAAGAACTGTAACCTTGCAATGAAAAATAGCATGGAAAGGGAGAGAGAGAATTCTGGTTAGTTTTGCAAACAACTGACAACAGTGAGTGTTCCCTATAGACCAGAGAGCTCTACTACTCCTAAGCTAGGCCCACAATCCTGAGCTTGATGCAGATCTACAAGCAGCACCATCACTGCCCCTTTTGGAAGTGCTGCTATCACTGCATAGGAATTGAGGTGTTCACAGCCTTACTAATGCTGTTAAAACTGCCACACAGCCAGTGGCACATGCCTGTAATCCCAGTGGCTTGGGAGGCTGATGCAGGAGGATGATGAGTTCAAAGCCAGCCTCAGCAACTTAGTGAGGCACTTAGCAACTCAGTGAGACCCTGTCTCTAAATAAAATATTTTTAAAAGGGCTGGGGATGCGGCTCAGTGGTTAAATGCCCCTGGGTTCAATCCCTGGTACCAAAAACAAAAACACCCCAAAACAAAAACAAAAACAAAAAACCCTGCCACACATGTTGAGAACAAATAGTTGCCTGTAGTACTGTTATTGTTACTCCTGATCTGGAGGGTTTTCCAGAGACAGGAAAAAAATTTCTTTTTTTTCCCCATGTAGTCCCACCACTGGGGCTTCCCACTGGTGAACCCAACAGGAAGTCAGTTGGAAATGGAATCTGTAGTTTGTGATTCAGAGCTAACTGAAAAATTACTGCAAAATAACATCATTTTAAACCTAATTCCCTGTTGCTGGATATTTAGATCGTTTCTTTTGAGGCACAACATAAATGTGTAAAGCAAAACTATCAGTGGGATTGTTTCCAAACTTTCCAGGGACGGTATTTAAGAATGGACATGTTCTCTTAGAGCTCAACAAGAAACAGTATGTGAAATAGAGCAGGTGTAAATATCTCTGCTCTATCCCTCCAAGAGTAGATTTGTGTTCATCACAAAGGGAACAGCACTGGAGTTCTATTCATGTGGATCTATAATCATATAGTTTACTTCAAAAACTTGTCTTTCTGGGTGTGGTGGCATACACTTGTAATCCCAGCAACTCAGGAGGTTGAGGTAGGAGGACTGCAAGTTTGAGGCCAGACTCAGCAATTTAGCAAGGCCCTAAGCAACTTAGAGAGACCCTGTCTCAAAATAAAATATCAAAGGGGCTGGGGATGTGGCTCAGTGGTTAAGTGTCCCTGGGTTCAATCCCTAATACCAAAACAAAATAAAACATTAATATCTTCACATTGTATCTCCATTTGGTTGAGATCTACCAGGATTATTTTAAAGTCATAATTATGATTTTTGGGGAGGTACCAGGGATTGAACTCAGGGGTATTTGACCACTGAGCCACATCCCCAGTCCTATTTTGTATTTTATTTAGAGACAGGGTCTCAATGAGTTGCTTAGTGCCTGCTTTTGCTGAGGCTGGCTTTGGACTCACCAACCTCCTTCCCCAACCTCCTGAACCACTGGGATTACAGGTAATTTTTGTGTCCCTAAATACAAAAAGTTTCACTCACATTTCCCTATGTTCCAACAGTCATATTAAATACAAGATCTCAATAATGATTCTCAGGAAGCATTTATAGTTTTGAGCTCTATACATAGCATTTTTTTATAAATAGCATTTGACAAATATTTTCATTGTAAATGCAGAATTGTTTGTAGAAAATCAAATCAACATTTTCAGAGGTAAAATTTCTTCCTAATACCATGTAAGTTTATCCATTTTTCTGATGAACACTCCAATAAATTTTATGATTATAATCACAGAAGTAGGATATTAAAATTCTCTTCTGTAACTTACATGTAAAAAGTTATGTATGATATAGTCTATCCTGATAGACCTTTCGCTTTAATACAGCTAAATGTATCTAATACTTAAACATAGTATCAGAGACTTCTATAGTATGCATATACTAAAATTTATTTCATTGTTTGTCTTCACCAGTATGGTACGAGTTCCCTGAGGACAGGGATCTTGCTTTTTGCTCACAGCTGTATTTCCAGTGCTTAGAAAAATATCTGGGAAAGAGTAGGTATCCTATAATATTGTAGAATGAATATATGGTGAATCACTATGGATGAATACCTGGATTATTTCTAATTTCACTATTTAGGTAATGGTTTGTGCAATTAATATTCTTACAGATATATTTTGTACATGTATTTCTTTTTGTAAGGAGAATTTATAGATGAGGCATTGTTGGATCAAAGAGCAAAAAAAGAATTAGGGCACTACAACTCCTCTCAAATCCCTTCCAATATGTTCAGGAAGTTCCCAGTGTGAAGAGCAGTGACACATGAATTTACAACCCAGTATTCCTAGCCCCCAGCGAGTGCTCCCAGGATCAGTCTTACTAATATAGTCCTGTTACTAAGTGACACTGACCTTTTCCTTCTTTTTAACTTGTTCTGTTTTAAAGGAAGTTGAGTCTCTTATGTTTCCACCCCATGTTCTGAGCCATTCAACTGTCATTCTGTTAAAACGAGAACAGTACTTTTTGTCCCTGCTATTTTTTGTTAAGCAGGCTATATTGGCTATGAAACTTTGTGTGCTCTCAATATCTTTATGACTATTTTTTTAATCTAGTCTTTTACAAATTTATCTCCTTAACCCCCAAACTTCAGGGGGAGTCTAAGGAGGAAAGCTGAGAACCTGCGACTATCACTCATTTCATGTTTCTATCAAGCCGTCACCTAAGCAACCATCCGATGCTTACCAAGTCCCCTTGAATCAGGTTTGCTAAGTTCAGTTCCCTTCTCTTTTTGGTTGAGTGTTTTCCTGAGTACTTTTTGTGAACATACCCTTGGTAGATCCAAACTCAGTTCTGTAGACATTTCTGATTCCCAGAGAAAAATGATTTGGGGAGTTCAGTTAGGAACTTTGGAACAACACAGATGTATCAATAAAAATAGAACTGTATATGAATGAACATATGCTCAAACTTTGTATAAGCATTCTCGCACTTTGAGACCCTCCACTGTTCTTGCCGTCTATGCTAGGGAATCTAACTTGGCCTTAGGCTGAGTAAGGACGACCTTCACCACAGCTCATCCAACATTTCTGCCTCCTTTCCTCCTCCAGGTCCTGTAGGGTGCCTTCCCATTTTCCTGAGTAAGCTTTCTGTTTTAGTTCAAGCTGCCTTTGTTCATACTATTTCCAGTCTGTGATGAACTTCTTAACAGGTTCTCAAAGACCACCATTATCCTAGCCATACTTCAAGGCCCACTCAGTTACGACACTCTTATTCAACCAGTCAACAATTGTCTATTTAGTCACTACTATGCACCAATAATCTGTTCAGTAATTTTCTTTAAGTTCCTACTGCATCTAGGTGCCAAGGATGTACAGTAGTCAATGAGACAGACAAAAATACCTTTCTCTGTTAGAGTTTACATTTTAGTGAGAGACATGGAAAAACAAAATAAAAAGCAATAACATAAACATGAAAATGTTAGAGAAGTGCTATGCAGAGAGTTCAACAGAGTAGCTATTTTTGACTGAAATGGCCTGAGGAGGTGATATCTATACTGAGATTGGAATGACAGCAAGAAAGGGATGAACTATTTAGAGTTTAGGGTGCAAAACATGGAAAAAATGGACCCCGCCAGTGTGAAAGGCCCTCAGAAGGAATGAAGCCCACTTTTCATGCCAAGGCAGCTGAAGCGCAGGGCCAAATGGAGAGCAGTGGTAGAGAAAGCTGGAGCCAGCTCATATATGCTTCCTCTAAGACTCTAGGTTGAATTCTTCCTTGCTTCTTTCTAGCTTCTGGTGGTGACCATCAATACTTGATATTATTTGGCCTGCAGGTGCATCACTGCAGTCTCTTCTTCTGTTACAACCTGGCCTTCTCCCCATATGACTCTGTCTTCATATGGCCCTCTCCCCTTGTCTTCTCTTTTAAAGTATACCAGTCATATTCCATTAAGGGTCCACATTACTCCAGTATGACCTCATCTTAAATTATTATATCTGTGATGATGTTACTTCTACATAAGGTCACATTTTGAGGTACTAGGGTTAGGCCTTCAATATATCTTTTGGGGGACACTATTCAATCAGTGACTGCCTGACAAAATAATTACTATGCATCTGAATCACTGGGGATCTTGTTCACATGGGCTTGGATGGGACCTGAGGTTTTACCTTTTCAACAAACTCTCCTGGCAGATGTGAGTACTGCTAATTTGGGGATAGGGTGACCAATTTGTTCTGGTTTGCCCAAGACTTCTGGTTTTAGAAATGAAAGGCTTGGATGCAGGGAAATCCCTCAGTTCTAGGCAAACTGGAATGGTTTGTCACCCTATATCACAAACCACAATTTGAGGAGCCAGAATCTAGTTATGAGGTATTTTAACTTACCTATTATGTTACCATGTATTTATAATTAAATTGTTTATTTTTGTTAGAACAGTTCAAGTTTTCAAGGATCTACACCTAATTATATACTCTAAAAAAGTTCCAGACGAACTGTGAAATGGAGAGATAGTTTAAACTGATGGATGTCATCTGTGAATATCATACATGAACTCCTCAAATTATTTATGCTGCTTAGCAGAGTTCCTGTTGAGCAATGGCCCTCAACTTTTGCTTCATGTTAGAATCTCCTGAAGAGTTTTAAAAAATGCCGAGCCTCTACCCCACACCAAATGACTCAGAATAGCTGGGATTGGACCCAGGAATTCATAGTTTTTTTAAACACTCTTCAGATGATGAAAATGAGTAAGTAGCAGAGAGAATCAACATGCTGTCTTCTTTTTTAATAGCGACACCTTGCTTACCTATCCCTAACCTTCTTCCATCTGCAGCCATATTTCCTCTCCACTCCCCCTTTGTTAGGATTGATCATTTCCTTAACCAGATTGTTCTCTTCATTGTATTTGTACACTTTATACAATGACTGCACTGACCTGGGACCATGTGTGACTCATTGAAGGTAATAATTACTTGTACAACAACTGACCCTGGAAGACTTTTGCCAAGCTTTATTGACTCTTTTTTTAACTCTTTCACAAAAAGGTATTCTTAACATTACCCACGACAGAGTTAGCTTGTGATAGTGTTGTTGTGAGTGTACATTCTCTTAGGAATCAATCTCCTACAGGATCTGTATTGTGTTCCTTTACAGACCAGCTATGGGAAATTTGGGTGGAGTGTACTTTGTTTTTTATAGTGATATAATAACATGCAATAAAAGTCATGCAATTCAGTAGTTTATAGTATATTCACTAAGTTCTGCAACCATTGCCATTATCTAATTCCAGAACATTCTCATCAATACAAAACGCAACCCCCTACCCATCAATAGTCACTCCTCTTTCCTGTCTTCCCCAACCACTCATCTATTTTTGTCTCTATGGATTTGTCTATTCTGAATGTTTCTTATAAATGGATCATTCAATGTGTGGTTGTGTCTGACTTCTTTCACTAAGTATATTTTCAAGGCTCATCTGTATTACAGCATGTTATGAGTAGTACTTCATTCCTTCTTGTGAATAATTTCCCATTGTACAAATACACAATCCGTCAGTTGGTAGACATCTGGATTGTTTCTACTTTTTGGCTATTATGAATAATGGTAATGTAAACATTCATGTACACTTGTGTTCATGTGTGAACATGTTTTCATTTCTCTTGCATGGATACCTAGGAATGAAATTCTTATGGTATCTCTGTATTCAACATTTGGAGGAAATTTCAAGTTGTTTTTGATATTTTTTTTACTTCCTTGATGCAGTTCTCCTTTATGAGTGTGAGGTGGTCTGTACTTGTTAGGTGGGGCAAATGATTCTCAAGCCCATTAAATTGTTATCTGTTAAACATTTTATATGTAAGAATGATGTTTCATACAGAATTCTCTTGTTATTTTATAATTTCCAAGTGTGAGAAAATCTAAAAAATGGAGCTCCTGGGGAGACTAATACCTGTGGTGGTGAGGATTTGGGTCTCTGTCTGAGACCCTGGGTTCCTGACCATCCTTCCAGCTGTATCTCTGTCCACCTGTCACAGTTTGTCCCTGACACAGAAAAGGCTTGCTTGTTGCCAAGGACATGACTATTGGGCCTCTTCCATCTGAGAAGACCAGCTGGGCGTCCAAATGTAGAAACGTGACTGATCGCTGGGGACACCCATAAACTTCATGTAGCCAGGTGCAGACATCTTGCAGATTTAAGACTGTACTCTGTTCAAAGCAGAAACCTAAATACCCTGGAGGTCTGGGAGAGGTTCCTGGACCTCTCACGGCCTCTAGACTTCTTGCTTTTCCTTCCCCAGCCCCACCCTCACATGGGTTGGGGGTCTGAGCTTGCGCGGGATGCAGGCGCGGGCCGCCTTCCCAGCATGCGCAGTCGCTCCTCGGTTTGCTCCTTCAGCGGGAGCTCCCGCGGGGTGCGCGCTCACGCACACGCACGGCCTCGCTTGCGCGCGCACGGGGCCTCGGGCAGCACGCGCCCCCGCCCCGCCCCGCCCCGCCTCCTCCCCCCTCCCGCGCGCCCGCCCGCCGCCTGCCGCCACCGCCGCCGCCGGAGCTCTGTAGTATGGCATCGAGGAGAATGGAGACCAAACCTGTGATAACCTGTCTCAAAACCCTCCTCATCATCTACTCCTTCGTCTTCTGGGTGAGTGCCCACGCCTGGCCGGGGGCCGGGCATCCGTCCATCAGTCTGGGTGATGATGCTCTTCTCTTAGAAAGGAAAGTGGGGGAAAACCCAAACCCAAAACCAAATTTTGGCCCCCTTTTTAAGGAGATAGGCGCGAGGTGTTGGGTCGGGGCTGCGGGATCTCAGGGCACAGGTCTGGGCTGCTCGGACCCTGGACTCTGCCTGGCGCAGGCTGCAGTTGGCTGCGTGGTGGGGGTGACTGCAGGTTGTCAACCTTACAAAAAAAAAATCATTTTTAATGTATTTATTTATTTTTTAAGCTCGCGGGATAGCGTCAGCCTCTGGGGAAAGTTGCGGGTTTATTTGTCCGTTTTCCTTTCTGGACTCCCCTTCCTACCCTACCTTACCAACCGGTTCGCGGCGCCTCTTGGAGCTAACCTGTGGCGGACTAGAAACCAGCAAGGGAGCGCCAGGTTTGATCCCAGATTCCCACTTATCCTCGACCCTGCTGGGCTGCAGAAGAGAGGCGCCCAAAGCCCCTGCCGGCTTAGGCAAGGGCGATCGAGTCCCCCGAGCGCACTAAAGCGGGGCAGGCGCAGCCACCGCGTGGAGGCGCGCAAAGGGGAGAGGGTCTTATATAAGCTAGGGGCATCTTTGAGGTTTCTTGGAGACCTAGAAGATGGATCTTACGACCCCTTTCCTTTCTCGTCCATCCTTATAGTCCCTATCCGCTCCTTCTGTTCACTGCATGAACCCAATTCACAGTGTCCTGGGGGAGGACCCCTGGCACTTGGTGATAGCGATAGCGCCCCAACTCTTTTCCCCATCTAACTGGTGTTGCTACCAGTCCTTGAAGCTCAATGCAGAAGGGTGACGTCAGCCCCCTCAGCCAGGGCCGCTGGGGGCTGCGTGGTGCACCTCGCTGAGCGATGCGCCCTTCTGCGCGCGGGAGGAGGAGGGGGAAGAGGAGGAGGAGGGGGCTCCAGACTTGTGCCTTACCTCATCCTGTTTGGCAATTCGTGGAATCAGTGCAGGGCTGACACTGCAGTGATTCACTTGGAGAGGTGGGTGGTACCTAAAGACCATTGCTTGTTCTTTCTCTTTCCATGTAGATATCCCCCCTCCCCCAGTTGCCATTTGCATACCAAGCCACAGTTACTCCGCAGGGGAATGAATATCTGTGCCCCCCCCCCCCCCCCCATAATCTGGGTCATTTCAGCTTCCAAGGCAGTCATTTTGAAATCTGAGGCTCTGTAGGAAAAAACAGTCCCGCCCCTGGTTGTTTTTTTCCTTGCGACCCCCCTCCATATTAGCCCTAATTTTGCTTTGAAACTGGAGCACAGTGCTGTATGAAGTACCCACAGTCGGCCTGATGGTGAACTGGGCTGTTTTCAATGGCCAGGGCAGAAACTGAGATTTATAAAGGATTAAAAAAAAAAATCCCTAATGTCCCCGGGCATTTCCTTGTCACTGACACTGGTGATTCTTCAGGTTTGGAAAACTATGGACTCTGGGGACTGGCATTCCAGGAGCTCTGCAGTGAGATAGGATAGAGTGGATTGCATTAGGCAAACACAGAAATGGACTTTATTTGGACTGAAAACAACACAGGTTGAAACATCTCAGTAGTGGAATTGTGTGCCGTGCACGCACAGATCCTATCATCAGATGTTTGCCTGGAAAAGCAATAAACACATGCTGATTGCTGAAACTTCCCTGTAGTCATTCCTGGGAATCGGTTTAGTTTTTTATGTATTTCCTTAAATCTGTTTTTGTTTGTCCCTTTATTATTTAGTTGACTTCCTATTTGTTGCTGGAGTAAACCATATGGGGGGTTATTTTTAGCCTCCTGAGGTTTATAATGCTCAGGAAGGAAGTTTGTTCTCTCAGCATCTCTGCAAACTGGTAAAGAAGGGGGTCTTCCAGGCCTAGGCATTTCAAATGAGCTCATTCACTCTCTGTGCTTCTACCTCTCCCCCTACACCATGAATCTGATTACTTAATGCTCCCTAATATACCTATAATTGCTGTACTTTATATCCAGGGCAAGTTCCTTGATGTCACGGAATTTTAATTTTTTTTAACTTTCAAGATTTTTGTAGTTATACATAAAATATTTACCTGGATTTTTTTCAATAGTTTAAGTAGCATTCAGTGATCACTTCCTACCTGACAACCAAAAGAATGAGATCTCTCTAGGTGTGAGGGTATTTTTTTTTTTTTTTTTTTTTTTTTTTTGCGGTGCTGCGTATTGAACCCAGGGCCTTGTGCTTGCAAGGCAAGCACTCTACCGACTGAGCTATCTCCCCAGCTGGGTGTGAGGGTATTTTAAGCAAAATCTTTTTGTCCTTAAGCCATGGTGTAAATGCCATGTTTTCCAGTGGACCTTAAATGCTGTTTTTTCGAAATGAGCCATATTGAGACGTAATTCATATGCCATGAAAGTCACCCATTTAAAGTATACAATATATAAAAATAAAAACAGAATATATAAATAGTATATATTTTATGTACACTATATATATAATATATAAATAGTATATTCACACCATTACTACTATTTGAGAACTGTTCATCTCAAAAAGAAACCCTATCACATCCCTTTAGCTGTTATTCCATTCTCTCCTAACCCCCTTCCAAATCCCTCCCACTTGCCCTATGTAACTATTAATGTACTCTCCATCTCTATAGATTTTCCTATGCTGGACATTTCCTATAAATGGAGTCATTTAACATTTGTCTTTTTGTGACTGGATACATTCACTTAAGTATAGCATTTTCAAGGTTCATCTCCATTGTAGCATGTATCAGTACTTCATTCCTTTTTATGGCTGAATAATATTCCATTGTATGGATATACCACATTATGTTTATCCTTTTGCCCATTGGTAGACATTTGGGTTGATTGGACCTTTTGGCTACTAGAATAATGGTGCTATAAATATACATGCACCAGTCTTTTTTTTGTGTGTGAACATGTTTACATTTCTCTTGGATATATACCTGGGAGTGGAATTGCTAGGTCACATAGTAACTCTATGTTTAATTGTTTGAAGAACCGCCAGACTGTCTTCCAAAGCAACTGTACCATTTCCTAGTTTCTCCAACAGTGAGGGTTTCAGTTTCTCCACATTCTTGTCAACATTTGCTATTTTCTGACTTTTTAATTGTAGCCATCCTAGTAGGTATGAAGTAATATCTCATTGTTCTGATTTGAATTTGCCTGATGAATATTGATGTGGAGCATATCTTTACATGATTATTAATTATTGATTGGTATATTTCCTTGAAGAAATGTCTGTTCATATCTTTTGACATTTTAAAAGTTTTATTTAGATTATTTGTCTTTTTTATTGTGAAACCGTAAGAGTTCTTTATGTATACTGGATACAAGTCCCTTATCAGATGTATGGTTTGCAAATATTTTCTCTTATTCTGTGGGTTTGTCTTTTCACTTTGTCTTGGTGGCCTATGATGTATAAAAGTTTTGAAAAAAAATTTAATGAAGTCCAGTTAACCTGTTTTTTCCTTTATTGCTCCTGCTTTTGGTGTCATAAAAAAGAGTCCATTGCCAAATTCAAGGTCACAAAGATTTACCTGTTAAAAGTTGTTTGTTGGAGTGATTTCTCAATTCAGTAAATGGAGTTGATACAATAATCTTTTCTACACCTCCTAGAACAACGTTTGGCATATGGTAAGTACTCAAATATTTGTCAAAACTACTGGAACTATGCTAAGTAATTAACAAAAAGATGACTTTGGTATTCTTTTAAGTGGAAGATGGAGAAAAGATTAGGCTGACTTATTTCCTTCATGTTATTTGTGAGTTGTTTTAATTGAACCTTTTCTCTTCCCTTACCTCAATTAAGATTTAAGACTAGGGCCAGGCGTGGTGGCACATATCTGTAATACCAGCTCTGGAGGCTGAGGCAGGAGGATTGCCAGTTCAAAGCCAGCCTCAGCAATACAGTGAGGTCCTAAGAACACTTAGTGAGACCCTGTTTCTAATACAACATAACAAAGGGCTGGGAATGTTGCTTGGTGGTTAAGTGTCTCTGGGTTCAATCCCTGGTACAAAAAAAAAAAAAAAAATTAGGTCTAGAAGACATTTGACCTTAAAATGGTCAAATGGGCAGTAGCATGAAGAAGGCTAATGTACTTGGGCATATATACTAAACCAGAAGTCTACAATTATGAATGAGAGATCATTGTTTTACCTGACCACTTCTTCTGTCCATAATCACTCTCCCTCTCTGAGGTGTTTTCTCTAAAGTGGTAGAACAGGAGGCAATTCCCACAATATTTGGCATTGTCTGAAAACCCCTTTTTTACTGGAGAGGGTACTACTGCATCTAGTGAGTAGAGGCCACAGATGCTGCTAACCATTCTAGTATGCACAGGATAACCCCTTGTAACAAAAAATTATCTGGCTCAAAATGTCAACAGTGCCAGCAACTTCTGCTGTATTGGACTTAACATGGTCCAAATCCTATGGTAGTAAATCCTATGAAGAAATATGGAGCCTCATGCAAAGCTCATGGTACTTACTGGTATTTGCAACCAGAGCATACTCAACACAATTACATGTAAGAAGAAAGGCATTGTCTATGGTGTATCATGACTCTCTACTTGAAGACAAAAGGTAGGTGGCTCTTTATGTAATTGTTCTAATGGATAGGATGGTTTGTTTTCTAGTTAAATAATATCACCTGAATGCTAAGTGAGCAGATCCTTTATTTTCTTTGATTTGTATGCTTCATTTTCAGGTTTAGAGGAAAGATGGGGAAAGCACACTTAGGAGTAAGTTATTGTGCTTTAAATAATGGCAAACAGCACCTGGCACTCAGGAGATTTACTCAGGAGATATTTGCTTACTTAATGATGACTGAATAATGAAATTTATTGACGACTCCTGGGCTTAGTTATTTATTTCAACTCATCTCAGTGGAAGGAGGCTTTTTGAAACATGTTGTTTTCAGTCTCCCTGTGGCAATTTAAATGTTCTTTTGCCAATAACATAGAAAAATGGAATAGAGCTCTTTACAGGGACTTGCTTATCTTAATGATATTTCACTTATATATTTGTGATCTAGTTTGCCAGACATTTTAGCCATCTAAATTTGTAACTGCAATTTAATTTGTTAAGCTTGAATAAAAAGGATATCTGTCTTGCCTTATGTAAAACAAATCGTCCCACCTTTATGATGAATAGAATTTGAAAGCAAACAAGAAAACTTTATAAATATGTTACTTTTACCAGGTAAACTGTTTTGATTCTTAAATGCTCATCTGAGTTCTAAGCTAAGATTTAAGTCCATCACATCTGAATCTACTAAATAATGTTGTAAAGAGAAATAGCTTTAGCTTCATTCCTGTGTTTATTGGATTTGATTTCCTCTTGACTATGTAAGAAGGTAATTAGCTTATCAATAGTGCTCTTAAATTCTCTTATGGTGAAATATCAATTTTTTTTTTCATTTGAGAAGCATCACTAATGTTTTGTGGAGAAAAAATTTTTTAAAAGTAGCCAAAATGTTTTTTTTTTTCATTTTGTCATCAAGAAATTTTAGCTACTTGGGTTATATAGAAGGGAAAAATCTTAAAAATAATACCCTAAGTTTTTTCACAGTGTTTCAGTTTGGGCATGTACTGAAACTTATAGTTATTTTTTTGCATGTCAGTGCAATTCATCAAATATTCATTGAATGTCTGTTATGTGCCAGATATTGAGTATTCAGTAATGTGTTTACCAGTTTACTAGCTGCTGCTTTTGGAATTTTATCTGCATTTCTGCATTTTGACCCTCAACTTGGATCAGTGTTCTAAGGGCTTTTGAAAGAGTGGACATCATTATAATCACCTTTTGTCATTATCCTACATTGGATCCTCAGTTCCCTAAATATTCTTTCACTTCCTTGGTTTGTTCCCTCATTTTGGTGGAACAGATTTTCTACGAACTTCCTGGAAAAGGATGCATGGAAGGTGAAAATCTTATTTTACTCATATTTAATATGATAGTTTGATTGAATAAAGAATTGTAGTTTGGGCATCATTTACCGTCAGCATTTTGCTGTCCACATTCCTCCATGAAATCTTCTTGTTCTTGTTATTAGTGTTCAGAAATCAGATGTTATTTGGATTCTCCTTGAATCCTTTTCTCCTCGGAAACTTTTTGGGATTTCTTGCTTTTTTTTTCTTTTAGTGCTCTGAAATTTTCCACTTATACTCTGATGTATGTGTATTCTCATTTCTTTCCTGTGTATCCTTTCAGTCTGGAAACTCAAGTCCTTACATTTGGAGAAATTTTCTTGAAGTGTTTGATTTCTTTTCTTTGTTCTAGTTGGATATTGGACCTTCTAGACTGATTCTGTACGTTTTTCCCCTTCTGTTTTCTGCCTCTGTTTTTTGCTCCACTTTTTTGGAAATCTTCTCTTACTCTATCTTATTGCTGTTGCATCTTTTCAGTTTTATATTTAATTTCCAGGAGTTCCTCTTTGATGTCTGAATGTTATATTTTACCATCCTGCTCATGTTTTATGAGTATAATATCTTTAAAATCCCTCTGACAATTTAGGAATTTTTTTGAAAAAATATTTATGTCTTCCTGTATAGTTTCTCCCAAACTGGTCTGTTTTATGGCATATTACAGTTTTATTTCAAATTTCTGGTTATATTTTGCTCATTTGTTGCACATGTTTAAGATGGGTTGCTGAAAGACTGATTGGAAGCTGTTAGCATGAAGCCATTCCCACGTTTGTTGATTTTAAGTTGGGTAAATTAAGGTGTTGAGTTTTGGAACCATGATGAATATCTTTAAATTCTTTCTCTTGATCTGATCAGGTTTCCTATAGAAGAATATTTTAATTTCTGAATAAAGAATGTAAGGATATGGGAGTCTCCACATACAGTGTATAAACCTTTGTTAAGCTCCTATTTTCAGTGCTGAATACATGTCCACTGTTCTTGTGTTCCCAGTTCAGAGACCTTCTGTTTTACCCTCTAAAGAAAAAAATATCTGAACCTATGATAGAATGGGAAAGAAGGCAAAGGTAGTGTTTTAGTCAGTTTTTTTTTCTCTGCTGTGACTAAAAGGATTTGACCAGCACAATTATAGAGGAGGAAAAGTTTATTAGAGGGCTCACAGTTTCAGAGGCCTTAATCCATAGAAGGCTGGCTCCATTCCACAGGGCTTGGGGTGAGACAGAACATCATGGCAGAAGAGTGTGATGAGGGTAGCAGCTCACCTGGTGATCAGAAAGCAGAGACTGTGCTCTTCAGACACAAAATTCATACCCCATAGCCACACCCCCAAAGAACCACCTCCTCCAGCCACACCCTACCAGCCTTCAGTGACCACTCAGTTAATTCCAGCAGGGATTAATTCAATGCCTGGGTTAAGGCTCTCACAACCCAATCATTTCTCTTTTGAAGCTTCTTGCATTGTGTCACACATGAGCTTTTGTGGGGATACCTCACATCCAAACCATAACAGGTAGGAAGTTGGAGGGAACCTAATTGCTCTTTTTACTGGATTCTCCTTATTTTAGCCCCCTCTCATCCCTAGTTCCAGATGTGCATGAAGCTACTATCTCCTGTCTTTTAGGGGTGTTTGGATGCAAATAAGATTTGGCTTTTTCTTAGCTTCCAAGATATCATTGTGGCTGTCTTTTCTTCCATCTATTCTCTTTGTTATTCCGGGTTTAAAAATTCCTTTTAGTGTCAGTTTTGGGAGATAGCCAGGTAAATGCATGTGTTTTATCCATCATCTTTAACTGGAAGTCCTTCATGTTCACATCTCTACACTATATGGTACTAATTAAGTAAACAATTGATTGTGAGTGATTGAACATAGCATCTGAAACAGCAATAGGTGGGATACTTCTATTGGTATCATTTAAAAAAAACTTTTAAAGAGATTTTGGGTGTCATGGGAAGTGTTCTAGGTTGGAACAGCTTTACTAAGGCAAATAAGGTCATGTAGTCATCAGGGACTGGACAAATGGGAATGTAGCTTTGAAGGTTGCCACTACATTTTCTGCCCTTTTCATTTCTTCCTACCAGGTGAAAGCCCAGTGTGTCTTCTGACCTAATTCAGTCCTTGCTGTATTAATTTAATATGGAAGCAGCAGTTTATAGTATGGTGTTTGTGTGTGTATGGGGGGTTTATGTTAAACTGATGATTGCTGTGCTGTTTTTCTACTACTACAATGATAATCTTACTGTTTGTTATGGAACTTGCATATTATAATCTGAAGTCTTTTCTTATTTAATTAACTTTACCTTCCATATGTAATATGTAGTTAGGATGTGTGTATTACCTTTTATAGCATTTGGAGAACATTAAACCTTTTCTGCTTAGTAGTTGCTTGGAAACTAGCTGAATATTTTTCCAAAAAAATGAAATGCTTTTCTCCATTTTAATCACAGCTAGAGTTCTTCATTTGATCTCACCATGAGCTACATGATGATGATTCATTGACTGTTCAGAGTTATATACTGTTTTAAGTAAGTACTTCAGAAGGTGCCAAGAATTGGAAGTCATCTGTGACTGTGTTTCTTTGTTTAAGCATGCTAAACCCTTGACACAGATGACTAATGCACAATTTGAAGCAGGCTTTAAAAATATATTATGCGTTTTTCTCCTTTGGTCCCAATTCAGCATCGTCTGATTTGAGTTCTTTCCTCATGGAGACAAGCAGATCACTGGATTGCTGCTCTTAAATTGCTTCTTTTGGTTGTTATCCCTCTTTCTGTGACAGTGCTTTTCATTGTCAGCTGAACATTTTTGTCCTTTTTTGTAACACCCCAACTTTCCATCAAGAAAAAAATGTAGGGGAGAAGACAGGAGAGGGTTTTTCTTTTGGTTTTTGGTCAGTTGAACAAATAAGCAGTTTGAACAGTTTGGTGATGGAATTAGGGATCCCAGTCATGTAGTGAAATATTTTCTTTAGTCCTTGCTGCAAGGTATGGTGAACTTAGGCCATCATCATGTGTTTCAGGAGAAATTTGGGGTGCATAAGGAGGTAGATTGGGCACAGGTGGTAGTTGAGCAATCTAGGTTAGTGATTCTCAACCCTGCTTGTCCATCTGAATTGTCTAAGTTCCCTAAAAAAAAGATACTTAGAGTCCATCCTAAGGCATTCTGATTCATTTGTTCTGGGTGGGGTGCCAGCATTGATATCTTTAAAATAAGCTCCCAGGTGATTCAGCTATGCAATTAAGATGGCAAATCATTGATCTAGAGAAATTTGGTAGATAATAGCAGGCCTGGTTCATTTTGAGACTCCTGGATCTGGATGTATCTAGTGCTCTAGTAGCTAGGAGGTATCTAGTATTTTTCTGTTGATTTAGCCTTCTTTGCCTAAGAGTCTGGGGCCAGGTCTCCATAGTCTTGTACTAAACTAAAATGGTCTTTTCACTCTTAGGAGACTGTGCTAGTCATTACTGAATGAAAAAAGCAACTTAGCAGGATTGCTAAAGGTCTTTTCAAAACAGAAATGCTTAATCCTATCTCTTGGAATTTTAATTTTAATTGATGTGGATAGGGTCCTGGGTGTGTACATTTTTTTAAAAAAGGATCCTCAAGATAATTTTGATTTCTGGGAGGTGGCTCTATGGTCTTTCATGCAGTTCATTATAAATGAATACTTGCCTACTGAATGCTTTCCTCTGGTGTGATCTGTAGGACCATAAAGTTGGTTTCAGGTGAGCGTTCCACCAAGTATGAGGTAGGTAATATTTTTTTTTGTATCCACTGAACTGGGCTCTGGCAAGGATCTCCAAGTGAACTCCTGGATTTGGGGTAGTTTTCATCTCTTAGAGACAATATATTTTTGTTCAGAGTTGCTCTAAGAAATTAGGAAGAGTCTTGACTTGCCTTCTGTTAAAAGATGAGGGCATTATCTAGTATGTAAACAAAAAACTGAATTCCTTACTTATCAAAGTATGAGAGAGCTATATTAGTCACGCAGAGTTTAGAAGTAAAACAGATTACTGATCTTTTTTGAGAATCATAGTGGTATTTGGAGGTCTTTTGGTCATAGAGACATGAATGGTTGAATTTGAGGAGAAATCTATTTGTGTGAAATGATTGTTGACTGTCTCTGTGAAGCATGTTCACTGTAATGTGTCTGCAGTTGATTGGTTGACCTTGAATTGTGTGAGACTGTCCTTGTAATTGCTTTCCAGATATGTGTTCTCTGAAGCAAGTTGAGTTGCCATTGATTAGAATGAGGTGAATTCTCATTGATCAGGTAGGTTTAGAAGTAAGTCCTTGTGGTTACCACTTACTGTGACTACTGACTAATCAATCTTTCCTCCCATTTCTAGGAGTAGAGTCTTTTATTCTTGCCTCAAGTTACTTGGTGAAATGAAGTTTCTTCTGTACTTCTGTTTCCATTTTCTAAACATGATGATAATGCTCTGTAGAGCTCCTGAATTAATTCATTGTCATAATCATTCCTCAAACACTAATAGATTTTATTGATTTCTAGGGATTGGACTAGGACTTCCCAAAGGTGGACCCGTTTGGGTTGAAAAGGACCCTAAAGCTTCGTAAAATGAGACTGGGTGGGAAATATTCCTAAACATCCCTTCTGCATCCCCATTTCTACTTGGGTTCATGTTCCTTGTCTAATGAAGCTTCTGAGAACTTCTCATTCCTCCCAAGATTTGTTTCATATTCTAGACTGTATCACTCACTTGGTATTTTTTTGATTATTGCCTTCTATTGCAGGGAATTCAAAATTAGACCTATGCGAAGTCTTGTTTGGATAATTACTGTATGACGTTAGGCAAGTCAAATAGTTTCTGTGAGCCTATTTCCTCTTCAGAATTTAGGATATCTGTGTTTACCCATCTCAGTCAAGTGTTGGCAGTCAAATGAGATTGAAGCACTTAAGTGTGATGCATCTATATTTTGGCAAAATTATTTCTTAGAATGTAGAGTATTGCTTTTTTCCTTTTTTGCACATGGGAAGTCCTATATCAGTATGTGTCGAATTAATGAATTGACCAAAACAATTCCCTTTCAGGGAATTAAGGGTGAGTCCCTTCTTGGGTTTTATAGTTTGCTAACAAAGAGGTGGTATCCAGAGGGTTTGAATAGAAACTAATAATAAAATGAGTTTGGGTACCTGAGTTCAGTCCTGTCATTGGAATAAAGGTGTTCCTATCTAGAGTGAATGAATGTAAACCTGACACTTAAAATTAAATGCACAGTTGATAATTTTCATAATTTTTAAAATGAATTTTAAATTTTAGAACAGTTCTAAATTTATAGAAAAATTGAGATAATATGTACAGTCCAAATATTCATCACATAGTTTCCATGTTAATAACTAATATTGATACATTTTAAATCAATGAAAGAACCTACTTCATTCATATTTCCTTCATTTTTGCCTAATATCATTTTTCTGTCCCAGGATCCCAGTCAGGCTACCACATTACATCTTGTAGTCATGTTTCCTTAAGCTCCTCTTGACTGTAACAGTTTTTCAGATTTTCCTCAGTTTTAGTGACCTTAACATTTTTGAAGAGTACTGGTCATGCATTTTATAGAATGTCTCTCCATTTGGATTTTTTCTGATGTTTTCCCTGTGATTAGATTGGGGTTGTATGCCTTTAGGAGGAAAACCACAGAGGTAAAGTGTTGTTTCCATTCCATAATATAAAGTGTAAGTACTATCAACATAACTTATTGTTGATATTGACCTTGATTGACTGGCTGAGATAATTTTCAGGTTTCTCCACTATAACTTGATTCTTATTCCCCCTTTCTATACTGTACTCTTTCAAAGAAAGGCACCCTATGCAGCCCATATTGAAGGTGTGGTATTATGCTTTATCTCTTTAAAAGTGGAGTATTCACTATTACTTTTAACAGAGATGATTTCCATTCAACAAATGTTAGAACAGTAAGTATTCATTCAAATAAATAGTTAAATACTAAAATCATTTGAGTCAATCAAGAACTAGATAGGGTTCTTGTTTAGTATTACTACTTATGATTTAGTTTGTCTAGCAAATGCGATGACAAATAACAATGGAGAAAGAGATATCTCTTTATATATGCAGTTGTATATTAAAAACCCCCGAAGATTCTGGTAAAAACTACTAAAAGAATTTGATGGGGTGGCTAGATACAAGGTATATATACAAAATTTAATTGCTTCTTATTATTTTAGTATATAAGCCTTAGAAAAGGAAAGGAGGGAACATTTAATTCATAGCAGCAACAGAAATCATAACTACTTCACAATAAAGTTAATAAGAAATGCTCTTATAAGAAGAAAACTAAAATCTTATTGAAGGTCATAAAATATGGTCATAAACCCGTATTGAGCATCACAAAATAAAACTCGACGAGATTAAAGAATGCCTAAGTATTTTGGGGTTGAGATTTAATATCATAAAGATATCAATTTTCTAAAATAATTAATAATTTCCATATAGAATCCCAACAGGATTTTTTTTTTTTTTTTGGTACCAGGGATTTAACCCAGGGGCACTTAACCACTGAGCCACATCTCCAGTCCTTTTTTGTATTTTATTTAGATACAGGGTCTCACTAAGTTGCTGAGACTGGCTTTGAACTCTCTGTCCTTCTGCCTCAACCTCCTGAGCTGCTGGGATTACAGGCATGCACCACTGCGCCCAGCTGGCCAAAAGGATTTTTTGGGGGGAGGATTGGCA
The DNA here is from genome assembly GCF_902686455.1 of Sciurus vulgaris. Lineage (NCBI taxonomy): Eukaryota > Metazoa > Chordata > Mammalia > Rodentia > Sciuridae > Sciurus > Sciurus vulgaris. The sequence continues at coordinate 104,422,886 of NC_136471.1, read as the reverse complement.
CTTGATAAAATTATATTATTTATATAGAAGAATAAATATCTGAGAAGAAAAATTGGGGGAGAAAAGGAAGTATGTGTCTTATTATCAGAATACACTATTGTGGCAGACAGTCTATAAATTGGCCTCCATGAGCCTCATGACCTGGTATTTATGCCTTTGTGTACTCCCCTCTATTTAGATGTGAGACCTGTAACTTGCTTTTAACTAATAGAATACAACAAAGGTATCAGATATGTGTGAATACACGTGCAAGATTGTATTACATAAGATTGTAAAGTCTTATCTTGCTGAGATACTCTGTCTCTTGCTGGCTTTGAAGAATCAAGCTGCCAGATTGTTAGAGCAGCCTTATGGAGAGGGCCATATGGCAAGGAACTAAGGGCATTCTCTGGCTTGACAGTGAGCAAGAAACTGAGGCCCACAATTTGATAATCCGCAAACAAGTGAATGCTGCCAACAATGAAGTGATCTTGGAATCAGGCTTTTCTTCATTTGGGCTTCTAGTGAGAACACAGCCCTACCTGACACTTGATTGAAGCTTTGCAAGATCCTGAAACAGAAGACCTGCTAAGTTGTGCCTAGACTCTGACCTTATAAAAACTGTGGGATAATAGGTGTGTTTGTTTTTAGCCTCTACATTTGTGGTACTGTAGTTATGCAGCAAAAATAATACAATTATAAAGTCATGAGTTAATTCAATATGATGTTGGCTTAGAAATAGATGAACAGGCTGGGTGTGATGGTGCATGTCTGAAATTCCTGCAGCTCAGGAGGCTGAGGCAGGAGGATTGTGAGTTCAAAGCCAGCCTCAGCAACTTAGTGAGGCCCCAAGCAACTTAGTGAGACCCTGCCTCAAAATACAAAAGGGTTGGGGATGTGGCTTAGTGGTAAAGTGCCGCTGGGTTCAATCCCTGCTACCAAAAAAGAAAAAAAAAAAAGAAAGAGAAAAAAGAAATAGACAAATAGATCCAAGGAATGCAGAAATAAGCTAAGGAATGCAGAAATAAGTTCTAGTGTGTATTATTTAATAATAATAATAGTAATTATTTAATAATAATAGTAATTATTTAATAAATGAAAAGGTACATTCCTTTCAGTGAGAGAAAGCTAGGTTTAAATGATTCTGGCACTACCAGATATCTATATTGGAGAAAGCAAAATTGGAGCCTTTACTTAAATTTTATGAAAACCAGTAGTTTTCAATGTTCAAATATAAAATAAAGCAAAATCATGCTGGAAAACATAGAGACCATATGTATAATAAGGAATCAGTGATAGAGCCTATTAAACTGGAGTCTCAATTAAATATAATATCAAAGTATTTAATTATAAAAATTTTAAAAATTAAATGGCAAATGGTATAATAAGGTCAATTAAACATTGTGGGGGGATAAAGGAGCTGTGCCAGACTATTAATTCATAAACTGCCTCCTTCATTCAGACATTCACACAATAAGTATATCTACTTTTGATGCAAACTCATCAGTGTGGACTGATAAGTTTGCTGGCCAGCAGTGGTTCACTAACCACTCTTGGGAAATTACTGCCATAGGGAACTTACTGGCTAACCTTTTCTTTTCTTCCTTTCTTTTCTTTTCTTCTTTTTTTTTTGTAAAATCTTCATAGCATACTTTAAAGCCTATTTCTTTTTATTGAGTTTGTATATTTGCTAAACCTGCCATTTTCTATATATATATATATATATTTATATATATACTGGAAAAAAATATATACATTATAATTTTTTTTTGGTGCTGGGGATTGAACCCAGGACCTTGTGCTTTCAAGGCAAGCTTTCAAAGGCAAGCACTCTTCCAACTGATCTATATCCCCAGCCCTAACCTTTTCTATTAAGGGTCAGGCAGTAAATATTTTAGGTTTTGTTAGCCATATCATCTCTGTTGCAGCTGTTCAACTCTGGTGTTTTAGTATGAGAACAGCATAGACAATAGTGTAACATTTGTTTGACCTGGGGAGAAGATCTGACTTTTGGATATTTGCTTGTTGGCTGGTCCAGTGGAGCTTGAGATGATCAGTGTTGTGTTGTCTGAATGGAGCAGTTCTTTTTTAGGCTTTTGAACTTGCAATAGAAGAGAGGTGGGTGCACGGCACACACCTATAATCCCAGTGACTCGGGAGCCTGAGACAGGAAGATGATGAGTTGGAGGCCAGCCTCAGCAACTTAACGAGATCCTAAACAATTTAGTGAGACCTGGTCTTAAAATAAAAAACAAAAAGGGCTAGGGATGTGGCTCAGTGGTAAAGCACCCCTGGGTTCAATCCCTGGTACCAAAAAAACAAAACAAAACAAAAAAAACCTGGTTGGTATAAGTACAAGAGAACCAGGGGGGAAAGTAGCAGACACGAGTGCAAGAGAACTGGAGGGGGCCAGTGAAATGGTCAGTAGGCTGTGTAGGCTCCTGGACAGCCCCACCCCTCGTGCTTTTCTCTTCTGACCTGTAAGAGTGACTTTTTTTGATTCTAGGGAGGCCTGGCCATGTGGGTGTGATTCCTCACTTCCGTATTTCCTCCTCCTTTAAATCCCTTTGATAAACCAAGAAGGATGATTTGTTGGATGTTTGAAGTGCTTAGGAAGGAGGATTGGAATTGTCAGAGAAGGCTGGGGTTGACAGGCCAAGTTGTGAAAAGCCAGTAAGTTCTTTTAAGACCTATGAGATAGTAAATTGGATCCTTTTCAACCACATAATATGCCCAGAGTTCTAAATGCAGTTAATGTGAAGTTGCTACCTGATAATAGGTGTAATAGGGTGTAGCAGACCATTTGGTCAGCAGTGCTAATGGAAGCCTGTGTTTCCAGTAAGTCTTGTCTAAGGGATAAAGGTTCTCCTACAAGGTAGGAGCAAATGATTTGAGCCAGTTACTTATTAATCTCCTTAACAGCAGCTGCTCTATGTGGGAAATGAGACTGGCAGTTGTTTTAGTTTATATTCTTCAGATATGTTTTAAGGACAAACAAGTACCTGCTTTGCATGTTGTATTTTTCAAAAAATAAAGTCCTGGTATACAGAAGGAATAGCGAACCCAACAGTTTTATAAACAACTTAGAACAGGCAGCTTTGAGGGCCTTTCATAAAAGTCTAGAAGACAAACGAAGGGAAAATGCTCTTCCATGTCGTTGGGAATCAGATCAAAGTCTTTGAAACTAAGATGTTGGAAATGAACTCTGGGTAGATAGTGAGCCAATTATTTTGAAATAAAAAGTACAGTAAATGAATGTTCTACTAAAAATTCCTGTTCAAATAAGCTGTCTACAAATCAATATGTATATATAGTTTTCCAGTTTGGGAAAGATAAAATACATGTAACAAATACTGGAGAGATACCCATGTCAAAATGTTAACAGTTATGGTTGGGTGGTAAAATAATTTACGGTTTACTATTTTCCATGTGCTTTTCTTTATTTTTTTCAAGGGTTTTCCCTCGCTTTACAAAATGAATTACTTTTTTTTTTTTTGGTACCGGGGATTGAACCTAGGGGCACTCATCCACTGAGCCACATCCCCAGCCCTTTTAAAAAATATTTTATTTAGAGACAGGGTCTCACCAAACTGCTTAGGGCCTTGCAAAGTTGCTGAGGCTGGCTTTGAACTCGTCATCCTTCTGCCTCAGCCTCCAGAGTCCCTGGGATTATATCCAGCTAGAATGAATTACTTTTGAAATGAAGAAAGCAGTACTTTTCTCTTATTTTAGAAAACAAAATTACTCTGGTTACTTTGTAGGATATAGTTTTATTTCTCACAGACAGACTTTTTAACCACATTTTCCCATATATAATGTAGCGTTTCATTGACTTAGTTAATTTTAGTCATTGGATTAAATTAATGTGGAGTAAAATCACCTTTACTTGATTTTTAAGTCTCGTCCTTCAAAATAAAGGAAAATGCCTATTCCTATTGGGCATTAAACATTTTTGTGATGTATTTTAAATGTGATACCAAGATAATAATATGATAATCACCTGTGTATCTACTAGCTAGTTTTATGAGATCTTAGCATTACACCTTTTATGCCTCAAGTATTTAGTTTTTAAAGAAATATGAAAAATTTGCAGTTGACTCCCCAAAATCTCCTATCATAAATTCAGAAGTTATCTGTTGAGCCTTTTTTCATACATTTACTCATATTTACATGTCCATAATAAGTATACAATATTACTTTCATATTTTTAAAGTATATGAGAAGATCATGCTATACTTATCATTTTGAAACTTGTATTTTTGCTTAATGTATTTCTGTGTTTCCATATTGATAGATGTGGGGTTTAGGGTTTGGGAAACTATGGCCAGTGGGCCAAATCTAGTCAGCCATTTCTTTTTGTAAATAAACTTTATATGTTGTCCATGGCTGCTTTTACACCAAAACACCAGCTGCAACAGATCCCATTGTAGTGGAGGCTAAAGAACACCTCTATCCATTCTACTTTCTAAGTGGGGTCTGTGGCTGGGTCTAGGAATTAAATTGACACAAGACAGATTAACAGGAGAAAATATGTACAAGTTTTATTTCTTTTATGTGCACATAGGAACTTCAAAAGAGAGTACAGACCCAAAGTCTTGTTCAAAGCAGAAAATGTTTACTCGTTTTAGACAAAGAATAATAAATGTGTGAACAAGTAACAGGACAAAGGAATCTAGGGGTAGTAAATTCTAGGGATGTCATTAGGTGATATATGGGGGGTGTAAACCTGGTAGAAGATAAAGGTTATTTCAGTAAGTTTATTTGTATGGCCCATGGCAGTAACAGTTCCCAGTCTCAATGATTAAGTATTATTTCTCTTCCTGATATGGGGAAGGCACCCCGCCGAAAGGAATCTTTATGACTTGCTCTGTGTAGGAAAGGGTAGGACAGCTAGCCCTTAAGTTTTCAGATGTTTTCAGCTTGAAATAATCAATATAAAAATCAAATTTTATATGGCATGTCCTCAACTCTTTCACGGTATGTCCTGGAAAGCCTGAAATATTTACCGTCTGGCCCTTTGTAGAAGTTTTCCAAATCCTAGTTCATTCATTGTGTGAACATATTATTTATCCATTTTTCTGCCCATAGACACTTGTTTATTTATAAGAAGTGATGCTTTGGTGAACATTGGTATGTATATATACTGTGGTATATCTCCTTACTGTGTGAGTTATAGAGTCTCCAATATAGCACATAGAACATTAAACAATTCAACTTCTGTTTTTTTTTTTTTTTTAATATATTTAGCCAAAATGGACAACCCAAGGCAGACATGGACCCTGTTGTCTGCTGGGCATTTTAGTTAGTGGTTTCGGTTTGAGAACATATTCTTCATATAGTTTTTTTTTCTCAAAGCAGATTATTATTGCATAAAGAGAGAAAAGGACTATGTTGTCCATATGGAACAAAGTGAACTCGGATTGTAGCTCAGTGATAGATTACTTGCCTAGCATGTGTGAGGCCATGGGTTCCATCCTCAGCACTAAAAAATAAAAGAAAATGAAAAAGAAACAAAAAAAGACACATATTGAGTAAAGTGAGAGTTATGAATAGTGCTGTCAGTAACAAAGGACTGCCCACTGTATGCAGTTAACTGAATGAGGTTAAAGCGATGCTATTACTATTAGTAACCACCACTACAATATGATTATTGAGCCTTCAATAAAGGTCAAAGATACTGTTAAGGACTTCATGTACACTATCTTGTTTAATCTTTATAACAACCTGTTGAGGTAGTAATTATGGCTCCTTATTTTGACAGGAGGCGACTGAGGTCCAAAGCGTGACCCAGGGTCCTATCTAAAGTGAGGTTTTAGTTTGGACCTCTTCACCCCCACTGGGCCTAGTGCTCTAGGTCCAGGAGCACATTTCTCTACGGAAAAATTTGGAGATGGGTTATAGGATGCTCTGAGAATCCTTACTGCTCTGAGGCACAAATTCTCATTGGCTGAGTCTCCTATAAGCTGACCAAAGCTTCATGCACAAGGGAGAAGCCTTAGTTTCTTTAAATTGTCAAAAGTTACAACTGCAATGGGAATAATTATCCACGTGCTTCCTTTGCAGAAATCTGAGGCCAGGGCCATCTTGTCTTATCCTTTTTTGTTCTCCCAGCTCAAAAGTTAGGTTTCCCAAGTGAGGATTATAATGCTTTACAGATAGTGGATGCTGAAGATGGTCCAAGAGACGATAATGCCTCTCGTGAACTGGGCAACTGCTCATTCATTCCAGTGGTTTAAATCTATAAAATATCTTTCTTCCTTTTTAATTTATGACTTGTGTGGGAGACATAAGAAATCCTGAAAACTTTCATGGGGCTAGTCTTTCCACTCTGTCATTTAAAACAAAATTATCTTGTACCGAAAAGACTCTAAATTGCAGCCCAAAGTGCATGAATATTATTTATCCTGCTGTTGTGAAATATGGTAAGGATGTGAACTTGACTCCCATGACAGTAAGCCCCTGGCCACTTTGAACAATCCAGAAACCAAGGCATTAAAAGCTGCTGGACATGCAGTTTTCCCCCCTCTTTATTTGCTCTAAAGAAACAAAGCTGAAAGCAGTGGGAATTATCAGGCATTTTCCTATGGAGCTGACACTAGCTAAACAGTTATCTAATCCACACATGGACACAGATAAGGCTCATTGGCACAGTTGCTAAGTAAGGGTTTGTCAGTTGGGGTGATCTTGTTTCCTCTCCCTGAACCTACTCTTAGGAAACAAATGTGACTAGTTGTTTATACTCCCTATGAATGGCAAGAAGAATTCTTACCTGTATCCATGTAATTAGCTATATTATCTCTGATGAGAAGAATTTAAGGCATTAGAGAGCATTGGAGAAAATCTAGTTCTAAAAAAGAAAAGTTTCCCAGGCTGCTAAAGTCATATTTTAGCCAAAAAAGGTCTGTACATGGCCCCTTTTCCCACTTGTAAGATGAACTATACAGCAACAGCAGTGATAATAGTTTATCATGCAATACAAATACAAAAGCTCATTAATATGAATTATTCCTTAAGTTATATTAGTTAATGAATGTGTGTTCTACTTCTATTATCACAAAAAACTGGGCCTACTCTTCTGTCCCTGATCTATCTCAGGTGACAACAGGAAGTGTTTTGGATCCTTGGGCCTGTCAACTTAGGGTCTGGCTCAAATCAAGACTTCCTGTGTAATCATAGTGGTATTTTAGCCTTCCTTTGTTTGGGACCACTGACTTCCCTGTGCATTAGGACCCTATAAACATAAAGATTTGACTAATAAGGATTTTGGAAGATTTCTGTTTTAAAAAATCTATTTGTAGCCAGGCATAGTGGTGCACACCTGTAATCCCAGCAGCTCAGGAGGCTGAGGCAGAAAGATCGTGAGTTAAAAACCAGCCTCAGCAACTTAGCAAGGCTTTAAGCAACTCAGTGAGACCCTGTCTCTAAATAAAATACAAAAAGGGCTGGGGAGGTGGCTCAGTGGTTAAGTGCCCCTGGGTTCAGTCAGTCCCTAGTACTATGTATGTATGTATGTATGTATGTATGTATAGTATGTATGTATATACATATATATGTATGTATGTACATACGTATATATATATTTTTTTGTGGTAAAATTGGAGCGTTGGCCAGAGACAGAGAAAGCTGCGTTCAGGTTAAGCCTCAATTAGGCAGAATATGCAAAGTTATCATCTTGTCTTTTGTATGTAAAATAGTCCCCAACACCATCTCCAGCAAAGAATTGGAGTTTGTCTTTTTTCTGTCACTCCTAGCTCCCCCCAATCTCTCTCATATATGTTTTACCCACTTGCCTACACTCTAAACCCTTGATTTTGGCTTGACTTCACTCTCTCTCATGTACTGTGAATCAGCAACTTCTGTTGAATCTAATTATTTTTTCCCACATTTTTTAATCAGTGCATTGTAGTTGTACATATTGATGGGATTTGTTGTTACATATTTGTACATGCACAAAATATAACAATACAATTTGGTCAATATCACTCCCCAGCACTTTCCCCCTCCCTCCCTGCTTCCCACCCCTTGGTCCCTTTCCTCCACAGATCTCCATTTGATATTTAGGAGATCCACCCCAACATTTGTTTTCCTTTCTTCTCTCTAACTTTCGCATATGAGAGTAAACATACAACCTTTGACCTTCTGAGTTTGACTTATTTCATTGAATGCGGTAGTCTCTAGTGTTTAAGTAGCTCTTGCACTCTGTCCCTTCTCTCCATCTCACTGCTGTCATCCTTCTTATATTGTTCTTTGGTTATTATTTTAATTGTATGAATTTAGGAAGTACAGCATAATAATGTGATCTATGTATGTAGTGTATACTGATCACACCCGTGTCAATGTCTTTTCTCGCATGCACCATTACAGCTATTTCCTGTTTCCCCTACCTCTAGACTCCTCATTTCACCCCACCTATTCTGTTGAACAGTTATTCTAAACTGATTAAAAACACTATTTGTTTTATGTTACTTCCAATACTAAGTTTAAATATTTTTGTGTGTGCTGATAAAAGATTCTTTATAATTCTCATGGTCCCCCCTCTCCCCTAGTTTCACTGCATTCTGGTCACTGGCTCCAGTTCCTCTGATTAGTGAATCTCACTTGTCTTAGAGATTTCATTCAACTGTTACATTCTCTGGGAAGCTTTGTCTTTTGTGACAACCTCTCCCTGCCACTTTTGAGTCAGTCTCTTTCCTTTATGCCTTCTTTGAACTTTGCCCATCTATTATAGTACTTGTGTTATGTAGGAATCATTTATTTGCCTCCCTGGTAACCTATCCCATTCATTCATTGCATTTACTCAGGGAATAGTCTAGGAATATTGAGTACCTGTTAAATGGCACGTGCTGGGATTTAACTGTGAACAGAATGAACAAGATGATTTGTTAGGAAAGGGGGAAAATAGACAACACACAAGAAAATACATATGATGATTTCAAGCAATGGTAAGTGCTGTGGGGGAAGAATTCATGAGTTGAAGGCATAGAGGCCTACTTGATAAAGACATCACACAAGGCCTCTCTGAGCAGGTGACATTTGAGTTGAGATCTAAAGGATGAGAAATTTCATAATCTAGAATCTAGGTGATTCAGAATTCAGTGAGCTTTTTAAAAATTTTCTGACCATTTAAAATCTGATTATTCCAGTTATCTGTGGTGAAGCAGGTGATTTAGAAATCTATTAAAGATTTGGACCATTATCATTTCTCCAATTGACAGCAGCAATAGATTTGTCTTCCTAATTATTAATTGCAGCATAAAAATATGAATCTAATTTTGGTTTTTTTGGGGGGAGGTATATAAATAGTGAAGTAGAAATGGAAGAAGATTGTCTTGGATAATGTGCACATGGGCAAGAAAGAGATGGCTATGAATTAAAGCACTTTGTTATTAAACATTGAACAAATGAAATTAGGGCTGCCTATTCTGTCATTTCCTGAATCTTTCCAGATTCTTCCTTCTTTCTCATCTCCTTAACATCTAATCTTGGAAATTTCTCCTCTTATTTTTCTTATCCATGTTGATCTGTCTTCATAGCTCATTCACACATAGAATCACTAGCTTCAATTTTATGATGTTTGCCACTAATTAAAAAACCCCCACAGTACCCTGCTTTGTAGTGACAAAAGTATTTTGCCATGAAACATAATTGTCAGTAAGGAATTTTCTGTGGCTAATAACTTTCAATTGCAGATTCAGCCCACATCTAGCCTTGTGTACACAATCTTAAGTCTCTCAAATCCACCTTGTGTGTTTGCCTTCTGAAAATATCTATTAAGCATCAATTCAGAGACTTGTGGTTAATCTAAACCCATTGTCAATTGGACTTCTTTTTGTGTATTGATTTTTTTGACACCACCAGCTCTAGATTTAATCTGTTATGTGACATCAATCAAATAGTTTTGAAATTATGAACCTAAGCACTCCTACAGGACGAGCACCTGAGGAGCATTTCTTTGTCACAGCACTTCCAATTAACCTGTGGTCTTTTTCATCATACCTTCCTATCTGAGTAGTTGTGATAATCCTGAAAACACTAACTTTTGTTTTTCCCACTTAGTGTTATTCAGGTGTTGACTTGAATATGTCTAAATGTTTGGGTGTCCTGTTTTATGTTTGAAAAATGAAGTCTTTATGTTGTGGGAGAAACATAAAGGACTGTGAAAATATGTATATATAGCTTAAAATAATTAAAAATCAAATACTAATGTAATTAACTTGAAGGTTTAGATCTAGAAAATGGTCAGTACCCCTAGGACCTGCGTAAGTTCCCTTCTGTGTGATGTCCTCCTCTTTCTATTCTCTCATATCCCAGGAAACTTTATACAGACTTATTCAGCCACCTTGATTTTTCTTTATACTTGTACCTCTTATAAATGAACTCTTTAAATGGTCTAGTTTCTTTCATCTTCTTTTGTGGTTTATTTTTAACATCATGTAAATTGAATAACACTGTGTTTTGTGACTTCTTGCACTTAATTTTCTTGTTTTCCTTTTACTTAATGTTATTTGAGATCCATTTTTACTGCTGCTTGGGGCTATATTTATTCTTCTTCATTGCTGTATATCATTTAATTGTATGATCATATCACAAGTTCTCCATCCTGTATTGGACATTTGGGTCATTCTTAGTTTGCTTTTAGGAATAATGCTACTATGAACATTCTTTTATTTCCTACAGAACATGTGTGAATATATACATGCATCTTTAACTCTACAGATCCTGCTAAACTGCTTTTAAAAGTGGTTGTATATTGGTGAGAATTCTAGTTAGCCCACATCTTAAGCATTTTTTCTAGTTAAAATCCTCAGTATTTTTCATGGTGCTTTCATTTTGCAATCTCCTTGTTAATAATGAGAATGTGTATATTTTCAGATGTTTGCTGCTCATTCTAATATCAATTTCAGTGCCATATTTCATTTTCCCATAAAAGGCATTTTATTTTTTAACTTATAATTTAAAGTTCTTTGATTAATAAGTTGCACTGTTAGGAAACAATGTTTTTATTAATATAATTGTATATTTGCATACAGTGTATTTGTGGACAGTACTTGCAAACAAATAATTTCATTATAAAACAGAAATATGTAACCCTTTATTGGGTCCTTCCTCCATCTAAATGTGCTTATTTCTTTGTTTCTCTGAACCTTGCAACTTAAAACCACTACCTAAAGTTTTAGCCTAGGTCTTTTTTTGAAGTCCTGAAAATGCCCAGTGGTCCTTCTCCATTAAATTCAAGTCCCTTCAACAATTCAAAGACCTGTCATTGGACAAGATGGATTCTTTCAATCACCATCTATGTCTGATAAAGTATGATGTGTTTGTTGCTTTGCCTCACTTTGCAGAACTGGGAGTAGTGAAATATTTGATAGCAAGGATGTTTTGAATGATTTTGGTCTAATTTTTTGGGGGAGTTATTTCCTTGAATATATTTCCAAACATGAAATTGTTGAACAGTTTGTTTCTTTTTACCTTTTATGTCATAAGTTAGATGATGAAAAGATCAAATTAGCTGTTTACTCAGTCTGTCTCACATAAGGCTTTATTTAATATGCATTTTGTTTGTTTAATTAGTAGGCAGGAATCATATAGATTTTTCTTTTAATTTAGCTCAATGTTGAATTTAGGGACTTGAATTTATAAAGTCAGTTTCTTGAAAAACCATTTATTAAAAGTCTAATGCATCTTTGCATTCCACCCTCAGAGTATATGATCAATTTTTTAATAACCCCATGTTCTACTGGAACAAATGAGCAGTTTATGAAGTTATTGAGAGGGCTGGTCAATGGCAATGATTTATGGTTATGAAACTCAGTATGTGAGTTTAATGATGACTCTTGGAAAAGTGTACTTGAGATACTTCCACATTTGCATGTGCTCATTAGCTAGGGAGAAAGGCATAGACTATATTGATTTCCTATGTTCAGAGGTGCCCCAAATGACCCATAAGCCACCAATATTCTTCATTTATTTCCTTTTCTTTGGGATTGTCCATAATGCTTAGCTGAATTTATTCTAAGTGTCTTATGCAGAGATTCTCAGCTAGGGATAGTTTTGTCCCCCCGCCCATCCCACAGGGCATTTGACATTATCTGGAAAGACTTGGTTGTCACAACTGAAAGGGAAAGGTTATGACTGGCATCTAGAGGATAGAGACCAGGAATGCTGTTAAACATCCTCCAAAGGCCAGGATAGCCCCCACATCAAAGCATATCTGGCCCAAAATGTCAGTAGTGCTGAGACTGAGAAAGCTAGTTCTAGTGTGAAATAGTTTTTCTCCTTCCTTTTATTTGCTTCCCTTTCACTGTTAATTCCATGTTTTATGACTTAATTTTCAGTTCATATTCATGTGCCAGGGGTCTCTAATATGATTAATATCGTTTGATCAGCACTGTTACGGAGATTTTTTTGTTGTTTTTTGTGTTTTTTTGATACTGGAGATTGAACCCAGGGGCTCTTTATCACTGAGCCACATCCCCAGCCTTTTTATTCTTTATTTTGAGACAGGACTTTATGAGTTGCTAAGTCTGGCTTTGATCTTGTGATCCTCCTTCCTCAGCCTCCAGAGTCGCTGTGATTACAGACATGTGTTACTGTGCCTGGTAGGATTTTTACATACACACATACACGCACATATTTACCTATGGTATAATAATGAATTTTGATAAATGTATTCAGTTGCAGGATCACTACCATAAGTATTTTTAATCGGTTTACATTTTAATTCTATAATTTGACATGCATTTATTAAATGATATTCCAGGACAGAAGGAGACTTAAAGTAATTTAGATGTTGTTGGGTAACTTGTGACTAATAGGTAGAATATATTTAGTAATTAATGTTGTCAGGGGATAACAGCCTTGAATTGAACTCTGAATTTTATCCTATTTTAATATTAATCTAATGCTTTTCTATGTAGAGGGACACATTTAGACCTCAGAATGATTAGCCAAGAGGATTGTTTCCACATTGTAAAGGAGGAAATCCATATTAGCCTCTAACATAAAGTATCAAGTTTTATGTCCACAATTTCTGGGTTCACATGGCATTTTAGGGCATTTTTTGATCTTGCAGATATAGAGCAAAATTGAATATGTGAAGCAAAAACAGAATATGTACTTCAATCCTAAAGGATAATTTTCAGAATATTGACTGCTTTGGTGGTTGGATTTAACCTCGATAAGTAGTAGCAGTTGTCTGTGGTAAAGTACATGGAAACCCATGTTTCCATTGCTGAACCACCTTCTCAGAATGAGAGGTTTGCCTTGACCGCTAATTGCTGTAATTGGAGCTTGGGAGATGGTTTGAGATGAGCCTTGAAATGATAAGTGAGTCTGACTGCTTGGCAGGTGTTTTCTCTCCAGTCAAGGTGGAACATTCAGGGTTTCATAGGCAATTTGCCAACATATTTCCAGAATAAACAGAAAAGATACATAGAATGGGGATCAGCAGTTATACTGGATTTACGTTCCTATCATTGTGGTATAATGAGAATATTCTAATTCTTGTGTGATGACAAAAAAATGAGGTATACACTAGAGCATTCAAACATTAGAGGGATTTGACTACATCTAGATACTATAGACCATGGCTCAGAATAACCATAGGAATCTTACTGGTTTTATTTGTGGGCTTGTTTTAGGCGAACGATCAATAGTACTGAAATTATACTCTGGGAAAAGGGAAAAAAAAAAGAACATACTCCCAAGTTTAAAATGCTGCATTTGCTGTTTTTACCTCTTGGTCTTATCCACCAATCAAGAACTGCTGGAGAAAGAAATCCTGTTGGAATAATCCTGCCAAATCCACTATGTAATCTTGGGATTATTTGTGTCACCCCACAGGGTAACCTTAGTATTTCAGAACATTCATGATGCATATAATCTCCAAGTTGAGAAAATCAGCATTCATTTGGAATAACATTTCAAATGCTAAGGAAACACTATAAAATGGGGGGATGTTTGTCCTCAGTCCTTTTTTTCCTCGTCATCTTAGCCCAAGGTGCCATTTTTTATGTACCATGTTCCATGAGTAAATGTCTTGTCTGGAAGAAGGGATCTTTTGAAATGGCCTTATCTCTTTTGTTTTTTGAAAGAAAGCACTAGTAGCAGTGTCCCAGTTTATTATTAATAATGAACTAGATCATGGACAAAAAGACCCCAGGTATTTAAGTTCCTCATTTGTCCCTGCTTTTCATTAACTACCTACTCTTTTCTACCACCTACTTTTAGTGTCTCTCTTGACATGGAGGCTGTTTTGCTAATGGATTTGTGACTATGGTATCCCCCATGCTGAGGTCAGGTTAGCATTAGAAGGATGAATTGATTGAGTTCAGAATTTCTATTTTGTAGTGTCCAAGCCTTCATTTAGTTGGTTAGCCACTTGATTGGCAGTAAGCCACTAAGAGGTTATAATTTGTGCTTAAAGAGCAGTGCAGAACTTTCAAAATCTGAGGGAGTGAGATAGATTTGGAATCATGCTGTGTCCTGACATTTTTCATTCAATTACAATTTTCCCATGTCTTTAACGATTCTTTAAAAAATATTAAATGACCATGTAATTTTCCATCCTTAGCTTCATTTATTTAGCAATTTCCCTTTTTTGCATATGTAGGCTTTTTTCTAGTTTTTCACTACTGTAAGATTGTGATTAGTAGCCCTTCAATTTGCGCCTTTACATTTCGTTTTTTCCCCCACATTTTCTTTCTTTCTTTTTTTGTTTTTGCTCATGGTTGAATTAAGTATGTTTTTAAATTTTGAAAACTTTAGCGAAAAGAGCCTTCTAAAAGAATGTTATCTCCAAAATTTATAAAGAACTTACAAAACTTTACGACAAAGATACAAAGGACCCAATTAATAAATGGACCAAGGAACTGGACAGACACTTTACAGAAGAAGACACTACAAAATAGACACTATTACCCTATGTACATGTATGATTACATGAATGGTGTGAATCTGCATTGTGTACAACCATAGAAATGATATTATGTACCCCATTTGTGTATAATGAATCAAAATGCAGTCTGTAAAAAAATAAATTCTGGTCTGGTCTGGTTTCTTCTTCTCTAACATTTTATGAGCTCCCCCACCCTACCACATTCCTGGGAAAAGTTACTTGCTTGTGATGTATTATCCTTTTCGTATATTGTAGGATCCGATTTGCTAAATTTTTTATTAGAATTGACTTCCATGTTTATGAGGATCGTTACTATGTAGTTTCTTTTGTAATGTCTATGTTTTTATAAGAATAGAATATTGGCCTCATAAACTAAGTTGGTGAGCATTTCTGGAAGCAATTGTAGAGAATTGATATTAAGTTTTCCTTCATTGTTTGGTAGATTTCGTCAATGTAACTATCTTGGCCTGAAGTTAGTTTTGTTTTTAACTATAAATTCAACTTATTTGATAGATACAGATCACTTTGGGTTATCCATTTTTAATGTTTTTATTAGTGTATTATGATTATACATAATATTGTGGTTCATTTTGACATAATCATACATGAGTGGAATTTAATTTCTCACATCAGTCCCTAGTACTTCCTCTTTCCTACCCTCCCCCTACTCCTGTGCCCCTTACTTCCTACTGGTTTTCCTTCTATTTATTTATAGATTTTTTTAAATTAGTGCTTTATAAATATACATAAAGGTAAAATTCCCTATGGTATATTATATATGTAGATAGCATAATTAGGTCAATTTCATTCCTATACTAGTTGTGGTAGTTTGTGTCTTTTGGGGAATTAGTTCATTTTATCTTGGTTATTAAATTTATTGACAAATTTTTGAATAATGTTCTGTGATTATGCTTGTCATATCTGTAGAATCCGTAGTGATGTTACCTTTCTCAAAACTTATATTGGTAATCTATGGCTTCTGTTTTTTTCTAGATCATTCAGTTAGAGGTTTATCAGTTTCATTGATCTTTTCAACAGCAAGTTTTGGTATTGTTGATTTTTTTCTTTACCAATTGTTTTGAACAATTTTATTATAACTTTGTGTTCACACACTTTCTTGGCTTCTTTTATGGCAAAGTGGTATTTGGAAACTAGGTCTTGGGTGTTAGGTGTATTTCTTGGTACTGGAGTGTCATAGCTTCTTGGCCGTACTAGCAGTTAGGAAAAGTATGCAAATATAATAACCATGCAAAAATATGTCTATCTATCTGACTATGGTTTAAATATTTGTTCCCTCCCAAACTCATGATGAAATTTGTCCTTGTAACAGTATTAAGAGGTGGGAACTTATAAGAAGTGATTACTCTGTGAGGCAGTTAGCCCTCATAAATGAATTAATGTCATTATTGTGGAAGTGGGTTTCTTATATTGCAGGAGTAGATTTCTTTTAAAAGGACAAGTTTGTCCCCCTTTTGGTCTCTCTTTCTGTCTCTCACCTTCTCTTTGCCCTTCCACCTTGGGATGACACAGCAAGAAGATCTTCATCAGTTGCTGGCACCTTGATCTTGGACTTCTCAGCCTCCAGAACTGTGAGAAATACATTTCTATTCTTTATAATTTTCCCCAGCCTCATGTATTCTGTTACAATGGACAAAACAGATTGAGTCCCTTTCCTTCCTTCCTCTCTTTTTTCTCTCTTAGTTTTCTTCCTTCTAATTTGTCCATCTTTCTATCTGTCCATCTATTCATCCATCCTTCCTCCTATCTATCCATCTATAAAAATTATGAGTTTCTGTCAATACCTTTGATTCTAATCTAACCACATTATTCATGCTAACCTTCTTTCTCTCAGAGTAAGAACCCTAGCTCTCAATATCTATAATATATGTAAATATATTCCTAAATATATGTTTACTTTAAAAATCTTAGTATACACAAACTAAGAACTACTAACCCATTCCCTATGAGAAATACATTTGATAATTTAAGTATAGTTCTACATACCGTTTTTTTTAACCATCCAGTAGCCAGTTAAGATACTATTTTACACATTTAATAAGGTTAGTTCTTTTCTTCCCCACATTGTTCAGTGTGGTTATGTTATTCACCTCTGCTATACTTAGGTTATTTTCTTAGTATGTATATTCCACTTTGCCTCCTTCCCCCAAACAAACATATAATGGTTGACTTTATTACTTACTTCTATTTTTAGTATGTTAAACATTACTATGCTTCTCAGAATCAGGGCTATATCAAAAGGTATACTCAAAAGTGTCATTTCCTTATCCCAGGATTCTTCCCATTTCTCTTTTTTATATCCCTTCCTATCTGCTATCTTAGAAATTCAAATGCTTTAGTTTCTGGTGTAGTCTTACTGTATTTCTTTTTTACAAATGAGAAAATACATGAATGTTTTCTTATGTTCCCTTCTTTCTTAAGAGTTTTTGTTTTTTTTTTTCCTCTGAGGCACTGGGGATTTGAACCACAGCCCTTGCTCATCCTAGGTGAGCACTCTCCAAAATGAGCTATTTCTTCTACTCATTTTTTAAAGAGTTTTTTTTTTGTTCCCTTCTTTCTTTACCCTATAAAGCATACTTTGTATACTTTCTCATACTCTGCTTTTAAAAAAGTTTTATTGACAAATAAAAACTATATATATTTTTTTCAAGGTATACAATGTGATGACTTGATACATAGGTACATTATGTAATGATGACCACAATAAAGTTAATTAACCCATTCATCACCACATAGTTACCATTTTTATTGTGTGTGTGTGTGTGTGTGTGTGTGTGTGAAGAACACTTGAAATATTCACTATGCTTTTCTCATTTAGTTTGTGTTGCAAATCATTTCACATAGTTCATAGGTATCTTCCTCATTCTTTTTTATAACAACACAGCACTTCATCATTGTGGTTTTACCATAGTAATCATTGTCCTTTGGGCATTTAAGTTGTTTCTATTATTTTGTAATTGCAAACAATTATTCAATGAAAAATATTTTCCATATATAAGGTGTTTCCTTAGGGCAGATTCCTAATGGTGAGATTCCTGGGTCAAATAGCCCTTTTCATCCCTCTGTTTCCTTGAAGAATTTCTGATCTGTATTGGAAAATAGCAGACTTTCTTTGCATTTCCTTCGTCCCATGATTTTGAGTAAAGCAAACAAATTTGTACAAAAATATAAATGAGGACTTTTTCTGATATGTCAAATATAGTCCTTCTAATATCTAACTTTTATTCTTTAAACACTGTATTTCTATAGTCATCCCTCCTCTTTCTTTAATATCTCTTTTCATAGACCTCTCTTACTGTTAGTCACCTTTTCATCACTGTGACCAAAAGACCAGATGAGAACAAGTTAGAGGAGGAAAACTTTGTTTGGGCTAATGTTCAGAAATTCAGTCCATGGTCAGCTGACTCCATAACTCTGGGAATGAGACAGGCAGAACACCATGGTGGAAAGTCATGATAGAGGAAAGCAGCTCATGGCAGCCAGAAAGCAGAGAGGGCTTGAGTGCAAGGAGCTAGGGATAATATAATCCCCAAGGGCGTCCCCCCAGTGACCCACTTCCTCCAGACATGCCCTGTCTGCCTACAGTTACCACCTCGTAGTCCATTCAAATTATTAACCCATCAAATGGATTAATCTGCTGATTAGGTTTCAACTCTCATAATCTAATAGTTTCACCTCTGAACATTCTTGCATTGTCCCACGTGAGCTTTTGAGGGACACCATGTATCCAAACTATAACACTTACATTCTAAAATGTTCTCAATTCTGAGCTGAAATTTGTCCACCAAGTTATCTACGTTTTGTCTTTATCTTGTCAATTAAAAAATAGGACAAAACCAGCGTTCCATTAGTGAGACTTAGTCAAATGCAGACAGTTATTTTTTTCTTCTTAAGTTCAACTGGTACCATGTGTGCTGAAAGAAACTTAGTGTAAGGAAAAAAGACAGCTGTGGAGAGTTCTCAAGTAGCATGGAAAATCAGACTGGCTTAAGTGGTGGAGAAGCCTATGCCCAGTCTCAAATGGAACTTTGAGTTTTTTAAATTATTAAACAAACTATCAAATTGTAGTCAGTGGTGTGAAAAGATGGATGTAGAGTGTCCCAAAGGCCTTTCTTTCCCTCTGTCTTCCTTGAATGTCTGCTTCTCTGAAGTCCTCATGCACACACTCTTCTTTTCATCTGGTTTGTGGTTCTTTTTTAAATTTTAAATTTTTTTTAATTTTTAATTTTAATTTTTTATTTTTGTAGATCTGCAACCCTTTGTGGGAGAATAATGCTCTTCTGAGTTATACCTTGGAAATCAAATTTCCACTGGGCTTTTTGCATCCAACTGCCCTTCTCACAGGCTCTTTGGTGCCAGATTTCCTCCCAAAATGACAGGTTGCCTGATCTGCACTTCTTCTGCCCTTTATTTCACAGAGTCATCTTTGATTTATTCTGTGTATCTGGGGTAAGAGTGCAGAGATGTGAGAAGCAAATGACTTTATCTGCAGATAACAGCTTCCTAATAATCCCAGCACTTATCCACATGTTAGAATGAACAAGTGGTGATGTGCTTGCTTGTGTCAGTTGCCTGCAAATGAAGCTTTCTGTACTTTTCAGCTGGCTGTTCCTTACTTTTTAATGCAGTCAGTAGTCTGTTGGGAAAGGAGGAAAAACACTTCCATATCTGAGGTCCTATTTGAGAAGCAATAATGACATCTTAAAATACTTTGTTTTATTTTCCTTGCAAAACTGATAGATTTAGGCAGGCATATGAATAGCATCATCTATTCCAAATTATTTCACATGTGTATCTGTTGATATCCTGGAAGATATTATTTTTATAATATCTTGATATCCTGGAAGATAGTTATTTTTAAATATTTGATGTGCAAACCTAAGCTGAAGTGCTTGTTCCTCCTTTAATCTAAGTAATTATCATCATTGGACATAGGTCCATGTTGGGCTGATGAATTTCTTGAGGGAGTGTGTGATGTATGCCTTGGCTAGTCAAAGCATGTACAAAAATCAGCATTATCTGGGAGGTGGGTAGAAAGGCAGGATATTCAGTCCTCACCTCACGCATCCTGACTCAGAAGTTGTACTGTTTACAGTATACAAGGGGATTCATGAGCATAGAAAAGTTTTAGAAATACTATCATAGAAGATGGAAATTTGACCAGGCATGGTGGCACACACCTGTAATCCCAGTGACTTGGGAGGCTGAGGCAGGAGGGTCATGAGTTCAAAGCCAGCCTCAGCAATTTAGTGAGGCCCTAAGTAACTCAGCGAGACTCTGTCTTTACATAAAATGTTAAAAAGGGGCTGGGAATGTGACTTAGTGGTTAAACACCCCTGTGTTCAATCACCAGTACCAAAAACAAAAGAAGATGGAAAATTCATTTAGGAATCAGGGAGTCTAGTATTTATTCCTTCTTCTTTCCTCTCCCTCTCCTTCCTCCCTCTCCTCCCTCCCTCCCTCCCTCCCTCCCTCCCTTCCTTCCTTCCTTCCTTCCTTCCTTCCTCCCCCCCTTTCTTTCTTTCTTTCTTTCTTTCTTTCTTTCTTTCTTTCTTTCTTTCTTTCTTTCTTTCTTTCTTTCTTTCTTTCTTTCGTATGCTTCTTGCTTTTCCAAAACTTTGATTTTTCTCATATTTAAAAATTGATTTAAAACTGAGTTTTTCCTGGTTCATGGGATATGAGCAAAAGGGTTACATTGATACAAAGTCTAAAGAGACACTTTTGAACTCCTTCAAGGAGAAGAGATAACTATAAAGATTTGATATTGTTGCTAACTTGTTCTGCCCTTTTGAAAGCTCTGCCATATTTGAAAAATAACTAATCTTCCCTTTTGAAGGGCAGGGTATGGTCTCTTGGAAATACAGTTC
The DNA here is from genome assembly GCF_902686455.1 of Sciurus vulgaris. Lineage (NCBI taxonomy): Eukaryota > Metazoa > Chordata > Mammalia > Rodentia > Sciuridae > Sciurus > Sciurus vulgaris. The sequence continues at coordinate 104,402,126 of NC_136471.1, read as the reverse complement.
ATCCTCATTATTCATGGACTATGTATTTGAGAATTTGCTTACTTGCTAGAGTGTATTTGTAACCCCCAAATCAATACTTGTAAGGCTTGTAACAAGCCAAATAGGTAAAACTATTTGAATCACCTGATGTGCATATTCCACACTGAAGTCCAACAAGGCAACACCTTCCTGTTTCAGATGTCAATGTAACAAGTATTCTTTTCACCGTCTCTTTAGTGCCATGTTTCTGCTATTTTTGTTCTTTTTGTTGGGGATTTTGCTGCTTAAAGTGACCTGCAAACATGGTGCTGAAGCACTGTCTGATGTTCCTAAGCAGAAGGCCATGATGTGCCTTGAAGGAAAAATATATCTCTTGATGAGCTTCCTTCTTACATAAGTGATAGTGAAGTTGGCCATAAGTTAATGTTCAGGAATCAACAATATTAAATAAGGTATGTATGAACAGAAACACACATACAACAAAGTCAGGTATTGATCACTTCACAAAAATGTGACCAAAGCTCATAGGAACCTAATCCTAATTTTCCCTAGGAGCAGAGGTTCAGTATTTGTTAATTCAGTGTTTGTGGTGACTTTAAAGAACTTGACTGCAGCAAATACTGAGAAAGAAGTGCATGTTTAAAAAATTATTGGATTAAGATTCCAACTGAACATCACTTTCTCTTTTGCAGATGATAGATGAGCTTGTTGGAAGAAAAGTTTAGTTGCACTCTGTAAGCACAATATCAAATAAAGATATCTTGTAATTTATAAAAATCATGCTTTAATATTTGGAGCCTTCCTGGGGATTGAAGCAATATTTCAGACAGGCTTTTTTCCTCCTGTGATTAAGGTGGTATTTTTTTAGACACTTAAGACAGATGTACTGCAGTTGCTTTTTTACCACTTGTTTGTATGTTAAGCTCATTTTTTGCGGGGGCCTGGGTCTGTGTGTTCTTTTTCAGTCAACTCTGCCACATGAACATCACATGATCCATGTAGCTGCCTCAGTTCATGTTCATATCATGTAGACCTGGGCCCTAGATTAGTGTTCCAACTGCCCTTACCCACAGTCGACCCTCCAATGTCCATTTTCCAGCATAGTAAATCTGATCCTATCCCTCATCTATGTGCAATCTCTAAGTAACTCCCTCAGATAAAGTTGCTTTGGGATAAAGTTCAAGACACCCTGAGATTTGACCTGAAACTTACTTGCCACTGTGCCTGGACACCTCTGACTGCTTGATAATCTCTTCCACATGTATGCCTTTGATCTGTCCCTCTGCTTGATACACCCTCTTTTCTTCATCTACCAGGAAGTATCCTTCTGTGCTAAGACTCTGTAAATTATCTCTTGTAATGCTATAGATTTATTATTATTATTATTAATTATTATTATTATTATTATTAACTACTCTCCATTAGGCAGTGAGAGCTCTGAGGGAGAGGAATGGTTTTGTTCATCTTGGTGTCATGATTGTCATGTATCTTGTATAGGAGTATGGGTCTGGCCATGAGGTCACTGGAAATGATGAATAAATGAAAAGTTACGGGTGAGTCTAATCTGATTAGTTTTTTTAAAAAAAAACTTTTAGACATTTATTTATTTAATGTGGTGCTGAGAATCAAACCCAGTGCCTCACATGCCAGGCAAGCGCTCTACCACTGAGCCACAACCCCAGCCCCTGACTAGTGTTTTAATGGACTGCTTTGTACCAGCAGCCTGGATCTGCATCAGTTGTGATATCACTAATCTTTAAGAAAACTCCGTATAAACTATGTAATCCTGGAAAATACAAAAAATTAAGGGTGAAGAAATTACTTAGGAAGTAAAGTACAATTAAAACATGGCAATGCGTTTTATATGTCTAGTTGTCTTCAAAAAATAATGCTTATTTAGCATTGTTTTGTTAAGGAGCAAAGAATGTGGAATGAATTAATGCAACAAAGTATTAATCTAGATTTTTAATTCCTGCTTTCATCCATTTACACAATGAGTAATGTACAGAAGTAGAAATGAACGAATCATTTAATATACAACACTAAGGATGGATTGTATTAATACAGTAAGTTAAAGAAGGTCCCTCAGGATTGCATGATAGGATTATTTCAAAGATGGGCACATGATTCCTGATAGTGGTTATCTTGGTATAAGGGAGGCAGGGGCAGGGAATGGGGACCATTATAGAGGGAGATGTAAGTTATTGTCCATGTTCTAGTCTCCATGTTAGATAATGGGTTCATGTATGTATGAATATAATAAACACAAATGAACAAGACCATGATAAGTTCATAGTTAATCAAGGATTTTAATTAATATGATTTATCCAATTCTCTGAGCTCTACACTTTAAAAATCCCTATGTCAAGTACTAGGACAGCTTCCATCCTTTGACCCTGTGTTGAAGATTAACCAAGCCCATATGTAAAAAAATATATTTTTTAAGGTAAAAAGGGCAACAAAATGACCAAAATATAAAACGTAGTATTAATAGTGAATTCAAGGACAATAGGCATTATGAAAATGAGAAAGTAATGAGAACACCGCACAGATAGCCAGTCTTTTTTGACTCAATCAAGGCCTGGGAATGTGGAGCTGAATTGCAATCAGCTTTAATGGAGTCCCATTTTGTGGTGCTTGTGTTAGCTTGTCCTACATTTTCTTGGCAGCAGGAAGGAAGCAAAGGGCACTATTCAAAGAAAGGCAACTGTGCAAGGCTTGTGAGAAAAATATGCATCCTATTTTTTTTTTTCTATGTTGCATGCCACAAAAAGAAAGGCTTGCCTTCCAATTTGTGAGAAATACTCTTCATCTGAAAATGATCTTAATATTTCTCCTAACCACACTCTTTCTCCTGCTCAATTGCTTGTCAATCCTACATTCTCTTTTCTGCTCGAATCCTTGAAATCACTTTCTAGTAGCAGTTGGTGCAAAACAATGTGCATTTATTTTGGCGGCAGCCTTTTCTAGGGTCCATGCCAGAATGTCTGCCTTCACAATGAGCTAGTTTTAAGGCACTTTAGATTTCAGCTGATTCCCAGTATCAGATGTGAACAGATAAAATTCTCTCTGGGAATAAAATCTGTCTTTATGCAGGAGCTTTAGTTATCCTCTTGGCACAGTCCAGAGAGAGGAATTGAGCATTGTTTGGTTTCCCAAGTCATTTAAAAAACTATATCATGAGTGTCTTCCTGTCTCCTTGGTGATATGTGGCCATTTTCTTCTGGAAGAGCTATTCCATATATTTTTAGTAAGAGCAGGAGAGGATGGATATTTGAGTGAGCTGTGTACCCAGCTGGAAGGCCTAAGCATACAAAGGGTCTTAAGTTTCCCTTGATGTTGTTCCCCACACCTCCCTACTTTTTTTTTTTTTTTCTTTTTCATAAAGCACAGAAATGGAAGGCCCACTTGTGAAAAGCATCTCACTTAGGGCTTACTGGCTGCCATTCTATTCTTTGGCTCTTTGTTCTGTTTCTTCTGTCAGCAAGAAGTGCATAAGCTCTGCCAGCTGTTTGTCACTTCCAGAGACATTAGGCTGTTTTGGTCACGACTGTCCAGCTTAGCCCAGTTAACAGTGAAATCTTACAATTTGATGACCTATAAATCGAAGAACCGAGAGAGTATAAGTTAACTTGGTTTTTGTTTCCCAGGCCTCTTTTCTCTTGTCTAGTTAGCTAGCAAGAGTCCTAGACTTGTAATTGCACTTGGCATCATGTCAGCATACCTCCCTTTCAGGATCACACACCCAGGGCTTAGAATGGACTGTGACTTTAGGAAAAAGGTTTTTTTGAGATGGTAGTAGTGACATTTTTTTTTCATCTTCCTGGTATAGGTTAATTTGTCCATTTGGAGCCAAACTGTGACCTCATTAATGCCATCATTGAAGAAGCCAGCCAGCTGTGTACAAGCATTAGATTGAACTATCTGAATCTCCCTTCATGCTAGATTGGGAGAAATCCCATGAGTGGGCCTCTAGGAGGCCAGCTTAAACTTCATCACAACATAGCAGAAGAGTTCCCAGAAGTAATGCACAAGGATTCTTCATGCCTGTGCTTACATAACATTTGCCAGTGTTCCACTGGCCAAAGCAAGTCACATCACCAATTCCATGTCATTGTCAGGGGAGACTACACAAAGGCTTGGGTATGGGGAGGTGTGACTTATTGGGGGGCCTTAGTGTAATTATCTCCCACAGTGGAGCATTAAGTTGCTGAAGACTTTCATTAAAATGGAAACAATGCTCTGATTGCTAGGATGAGGTGTGAAAGCTAAGGACAGGAAAACCACCCTTCTGCATTGATGCGATGAGTGTGTTCTGAATAAGAAATCATAGGACAGTCTGGAGAAGGGAATTTTATGAAAAGTGTCTTTAAGTATGAAACCTCATCACTTTTGCATGTTCTTGGGCAGAGAAGGCACCAAAGGTAGTGAATAAATGTGAAGATTAATAGATCAGTTTACATAAAAATAAGGAACCTTTATATGTCAGACACCATGAATAAACAAGGAAAACACAAACTGGGAAGATTATTGAAAATAGACAAAAATTAACAAGAAAGACAGAAATGGTAAAGGATCTGAATAGCTGTTTCTCCAAGGCAGATATGCAAAAGGCCAATAAGCACAAGAAAAATATTTAATTTTAAACCTTAGGAAGATGGAAATGAAAATGCAATAAGATACCACTTAATGTTCACTAGAGTGTCTATAATAAAAAAAGACAGTGTCGTGAAGCATGTGCAAAAGTTACAACCCTCATACATTGCTGGTAGCAATATAAACTGGCATTTCCTTAAATGGTAAACATACAGTTACCATATGATCCAGCAATTCTACTCCTAGATATACACCCAAGAGAACTGAAAACATACTTCAAATATACACTTGTATGTAAATGTTCAGAATAACATTACTCGTAATAGCCCTAAACAACCCAAATGTTCATCAGTTGATTACTGGATAAGTAAAATGTGTGTGTGTGTGTGTGTGTGTGTCCAAACAATGGACTATTATTTGGCAATTAAAAAGAATGGAGTATTGGCTCATGCTACATCATGGATGAATCTTGAAAATATTCCGAGTGAAAAAGCCAGTCACATAAGGCTCCATATTCTATGATTCCACTTATATAAAACCCCAGAATAGGCAACTCTATAGAGTCAGAAAATAGATTAGCATTTGCCTAGCACTGAATAATATGGAGGAATTTGGGAAGAATAACTACAGTGTGTGAGTTTCTTTAATATAGTGTAAAATATATCATTTTATGCATAACTAATATTTTTAAAAGGAATTCAAAATAGGTTGGTTTCAGGAAATTCAGTGATAAACGGAGATTAAAATTGAAAAGCATCAGGACCTAGCCCAACTGGAAGTGTCAGAGGGAGGAAGTTAGAAAATGTCTTAAGACAAGGTATTAATTGACTTTGATCTTGGGATCTAGAAGAACCAGAGTTGCAGCCTTTTTCAATGTATTAGGTCATATTTTCTAAAATAGTAGCTGATGTGGTTAAGTGTAATCTCTTGGTCCTGGAATCCTGAATCCTAAGTCTATAATACCTGCACACGATTAATGCAACCAAAGACATCTGTCCTCATATTTCTTCCTCACTAGAAGCTATTACTGTGACTTTCCTGCACCTCATGAAGATGCACCTAAATTGGAGCTTGGACACTTTTTCCCCAGTGGCAGCATTTTTAAATGATTAGATTTCTTTACGATGTCAGTTTTATCGTAAATCTATTGTGATTAGGCATTTAAGATCATTCGTAACATTGTTTATATGAGGAAATGTGTCCCAGTTTTAAACAAATGATTTAGAAGTGATCTTTTAGAAACCCAGCAGTTTTTGTGAGACAGAACTGCCTACATTTCAGCATTCCTCCCTGAATTTTGATGTGCTTGTAGAGGAGGACAGCCTGAGAAAATAAGATAAGAGGCCCCAGTTCTTTTTTTAGATTAATACATTGTCAAATTGCTATTCTAGCATATGCTGCTCCGATTTTCTGGGAGCTAATGTAGAAGTCTGCACTTTAGCTTGTTAGATATGATTTGCATGCAGTTGACATACCAGAACTCCCTTGTATGATGAATTTCATTAATCTAGTGACTTGTAAAAAGAGCTTGAATTAAACGCTTCTTCATGCTCCAGAGACTGCATTGGGCTGCTCTGTATTGGTTTCCAGAGTTTCTCCAAGTGTAGTGATGTAAAAACGAAAAGACAGCTAGGAATGCAAGATAATCCAGAGGCCTGTGGGTATAACATTGCAGATATTGAAACAGGGAAAAATAATATAGCTTTATTTAGATGTCTCATTTAGTATAGCTATTTTTTTCTCTCTTCCTTCATAAGACAATCATACCCTCAGTTTCTCTATAATAGTAGTTCATACTTAGGTAAGTTTCAGGCATCTGTAAATCAAGTAACATGCAGAGACCTAGACCCCAAACTCAGAGTTTCAGATTCAGTAGGCTAGTGGTGGGGCCAGAGAATCTGCATTTTCAACAAACACCCAAGCGATCAATGCTGCCATTGCTACATCAGCTCCCCTCCTTTTAGTAGCATTCATCTAGAACATTTGGAAAGCCATTTTCAATTCTAATGTATCTTAATTCTGTGATTTCATTTTTGGATATCTGAGGTATATACATGGGACCAAAAAATGAGCACTGATCATAGAACTTGCTCAGCCATCTTTAGGACACATTTTCTTTCTGGCCCTGTAGAAGACAAAACATGGCCATTTGTATTATGTGCAGAATCTGGGCTCTGGTCTAATTTTAGGCTTGAGGAACAACAACAAGGCATGAAAGAGGAGAAGCCAATCTGAATTGGAATTAAGATAATTGAGTTTTTTTTTTTTTTTTTTTTTTTGGTACAGGGGGATTGAACTCAGGGGTGCTTTACCACTGAGCCACATCCCCAGCCCTTTTTATTTAGAGATGGGGTCTCACTCAGTTGCTGAGGCTGGCTTGGAACTTGCAATCCTCCTGCCTCAGGCTCTGAGTTGCTGAGATTACAGGTGTGCATCACCATGCCCAGCACCAAGTGAATTTTGAGTAGCTTTGAAGCTGTACATTTTTGCTTTTTGGGCATTACCCAACTCTGGAATCCTCTGAATCTTTCCTAACTTACCTTGTTCTCTCATGGGGAAGAATCCCAGTCTTTCAGAAATATGGGAGAATTGGATAAATAAAGCAAAGGGGAAGGAGATGGCGAGTGCTGAGAGTTGTAGTCTAGTAAAAAGGGCCACCGAGCTGTTAGTTCCTTTAAACATTTGTTTCCTTTAGACTGTTTGCACTTCCTGTTCCTGTTTTCTTGAGATGCCATTTAAGGAGAACAAAGTGAAGTAACTGAACTGTCAATTTTTACCAAGGGTCCTGACAATCTAATGTTCCAAAACATTTGACTGCTGACCATCACTATGGCAGAATACAGGATAGGCAACCCTCACTTAAGAGGATGGTATATGATTTTAAAATGCTGAATGCCATTGCTTTTATTTTCTGGCCATTTCTTAGTGGAGCAGAGCTATGTGGGCACTTTCTCAGGTGCCATTTCTGAAGTTTGTTGGAGATAATTCTTGAGAAATATTAAACATTAAAAAATGGTCTACTCCGCCTCTTTATTATTATATATTGCCTATTTGATATGTCTTCATTACATTTAATTTTTTACTTCATATTTTATTCATTCCCTTATATTATGACAACCACACATAATCGAATAATCAGAAATTCCTGGCCCAAAGAAAAATTCTCCCAATTCCATTCATTAGAGATAACTTTCTTTAACATGTTTTGAATTTGAATTTTCTTTCTTTATTTATTTTCTTTTTCTCTCTCTCTTTCTTTCTTTCTCTTTCCTTCCTTCTCTCTCTCTCTCTCTCTCTCTCTCTCTCCCTCCTCTCCCTCCTCTTCTCCCTCCTCCTCCTCCTCCTCCTCCTTCTCCTTCTTCTTCTTTTTCTTTCTTCTTTTGTCTTCTTTCTTCTTTCTTCTTCTTTTGTACTGGGGATTGAACCCAAGGGCACTTGGGTTTAAAGAAATACTGCATGCCAAGCCCCCTTTTTATATATATAGTTTTTACTTAGGGACAGGGTCTCGCTAAGTTACTTAGGACCTCATTAGGTTGCTGAGGCTGGCTTTGAACTTGAGATCCTCCTGCCTCTGCCTCCCTAGTCTCTGGGATCACAGGTGTACACCACTGCCCCCGGCTATTTATTTGTTTCTTAATTAACTTTTTTAAAACAGCATTTTGCCATACATCATTCTGTATATTTTCCTAATGCTTAGTATCCTTATTTTCTACAAAAATGGACTCCTGCTATCTGAACAGCCTAATCACTTTTTCCTGATAATAATATTGCAGACACGTTTTCATTTATCTCAGTACATTGCTATGATCCAAGTCTACATTGTATGAATACACCTGCATGATATTCTTGTTCTTTATTTTGCCATTGAGCCCTGTTGTGATGACCTATCCTGCATGTGCATTTTTTAAAATATGTATTTTAAAAATATATTTGTTGATAGACCTCTTTTTTATTCATTTATTTATATGTGATGCTGAGAATAGAACCCAATGCCTCATACTTGCTAGGCAAGTGCTCTACCACTGAGCCACAACCCCAGCCCTTGCATGTGCATTTTTACAGGAGTGTCTAGTCACTTCCCAAGGGGAACTCCTTAGATGCTGAATCCTGGGTTCAAGTATGGATACAATGTAAATGCTTTTGATGCCCAATGCTACATTGCCCATAGAGAAGTGGGCCTGTTCACATACTCTGTCAACAATGTCTGATTAGCAATCTGTGTTTGAAAACAAGTTGCTATTTTTTTTAAAAAGCAACTTCATAGTGTTAGAGAATTTAAGTGTTATTTTCTGAATGAAAGCATTAGCAAGCTGAATGTATTTGAAATGTTGCTGGTGAATATTGTTTGGAGCTGTCTGTCTTCACACAACCCTCCTGCAACATTTTTGCACTGCCTGGATAATGAACCAGTTCTATTATTAGTGGGAGATAGTGGGAGAGACTACAAAATGTTTATCATCGGCTTTCCTCTGTGTTTAGAACTACATGTATAAAAATATTTTTCCTCAAATACTATTTTATATTTATCTGTGTAGTTGAAAAGCATATGCAGCCAAATATCTGTTCACACATCCATTTCAAGACTGCATTCAGTTTTGATCTCCAACTTTGATACCGTTTAGAATTAATGGATTTCTGTGCATGGTTCTTGGCATGCAGTATTTCTTTAAAAAGAAAAAAAAAAGAAAAAAAAAATTCAGGGACCTCTGTTTCCTACAAGGGCACAGAGAGCCCTTTGGAAAAAAGAAAACACTCCTTTATTTTCTCAGCAAGATAGTGACATATACCTTTGAAAATAAAATTTTAGAATTCTAAAGCTGTTCTTGACAATTCCTGCAAATACAGTGCTCAGATTTCACACCAGGTTATTAATGGAGACATGGAAGTCTAAAATGATGAAGAAAAGGGTGGATGCAGCAAAAAAGAATGTTGCTATGTTATGTTAAATTTCCCTGTTGGATCTCAAAAAATGTGCCTTTTGCTAAAGCTAAAGTTCCACTATCAAAATAAGAAGTACTACAAAATGTTTGAGGGATTCTTATTCCCAAAATGTGCTTTTGGCATCCCAAAATTTTGTCTGATTTTCATTTATTCTTTAGTTAATTCAGTGCCAGTATGTGTGTGTGTGTGGTTTTTTTTTTTTTTTTTTTTTTTTTTTTTTTTTTTTTTTGCGGTGCTGGGGATTGAACCCAGGACCTTGTGTGTGTGAGACAGGCACTCTACCAACTGAGCTATATCCCCAGCCCTCCAGTGTGGTTTTTTTTTTTTAATAGTTTCTCTTTAGGTCTTGACAGAAACTTATAGTTGACTATTTAGTAAACATTTCTTTTTTCTTTTTTTGGTCCGTGGGATTGGACCCAGGGGCACTTAGCTACTGAGCCACATCCCCAGCCCTTTTTATTTTCTGTTTTGAGGCAGGATCTCAATGAGTTGCTTAGGGCCTTGCTAAATTGCTGAGGCTGGTTTTGAACTTGTGATCCTCCAACCTCAGCTTCCCAAGCTACTGAGATAACAGGTGTGCATCACCTGCCCAGCTATTTAATAAACATGTCTAACGCATCTTGTAGGCATTTTATAAATTTCAACTAATACCACTGTTCTGTGAGGTATCTTCACAGATGAGGAAGCAGAAGCACAGGGCAGCTGTAAAGATTGCCTGAGATCAGCCAGTGAGTGACAAAGCTGGTAGTCCAGCTCAGGCAGTATGACTGGAAATTCAGTGCTCTTAATCACTTTGCTGTGCTGTGTGGCATATACACATGATGGTTTTTAGGAAATGTTAGTTTATATTTTGGACCAGAGGAAACTACTCACCATTATTATTCTCCAATAAACCATAGGTCTCATGCTTCAATGCACATGAAAATCAGCTAGCTGGGCAGCTTTTAAAAACAACCTATGCTTTACCCCTGACCTGATAAATCATTCTGGGGAGGTGCGATCCAGGCCCCAGTAGTCCTCCCCAGGTGATTCCAGTGACAGCCAGGGTTGAGAAGCTCTTGATTTCGGAGCCTTTTGACAAAAGAACAGTCTTCAAGTGGAGACAGTTTAGGTTTGGGGAAAATTACTCCTTCTCAAGATTCTGGTTCTGATGATATTTTAGAAAAGTCAGGATGTGAATCCATTCATATCAAAATACATTAGCTAGCTGTTTCACTTTATTACTTGGGTGAGTGGAATCTGATGCTTGTACTGAAACCAGTGCCCAGTTAGTTTGGACTCTCTGCAACTGAACTTGGTGGTGAATCTGAAAAGAGATAAGAGGACATCGGTGGTGGTGGGGCAGGCAGGCCATGTTTCAGCCAGATGGCTGAACAGTGTGAGGCTTGGGCTGTGGTATCCTGAGTTCTCTGTGAGTGCTGTAGAATTGTTCATTTCTTTCTTTGACCACAAAAGGGAAGCATTCAGCACATGAGAATTTGGAAAGAATTTTTCTGTTGGAGTGACTTAATGAAATGGAATAGCAAAATGCCTTTCAAAAAAGTTACTCTTAGATGTGATGGTATGAGCATAGCATTTGTAGCTTTTAAGGAAATATACCAAACATGGATCAGTAGTTAATGATAAACATTTTTACTGCTTCATCTGAATCATGCTGAGAAAGTGAATCTGTTGTTTGGGGAATTTATTTTGGAATTGCCAGTTTGTTCAAACAAGACTAAATCCTGTTGGGGAAATGGCAAGAGCAATGTCTTCTGACTAGAAACTGGTTTCTCTCTGAAGCCTGTCAGCTTGCAGGAATCCCACTGGTTGAGGGGCACTAGGGCATTTCTCATTACGGCTGTACATGAAAGCTAATTACAGAGGGGCCTGTTTCTGTTTGTTCCTGCCATAAAGTGTCTCCTAGAATTGCGTTTCTGTCACTGCTGTTTTGGGGCACATAAAAAGATTGCGATGATGGGAACAGACTTTGTCTACTGCTGTTTTGGGGGACAACAGAGACAAATGGTACAGATTGCTGTATCATGTGTAATATAATCTACGATCCAAATTTTTTTAAATTGGAAAATGTATTCTAAACACAAAAGAATATTTAGTAGATACAGGCATTGCATAAAGAATAATAAAACACATTCCCCTGAGCTCACCCCCCAGTTTAAGAAATGGGGTGACTGCAATTCCTTAAAGGTCCTCCCCGTTTCCTTGCCCAGTTGCATTAAGACTCCATCCTTCCACAGGTAACCACTACTCTGACTTGTGTTCCTCAATTTCTTGCTTTTATTTTTAGCATACCCCAAACAATGTATTATCTGGTTTTTTTGAAAACAGAGCAGCCAGCACAAATATAGCTGTGTACGGAAAGGGAGAGATAACGTCTGTTGGATGAAGGTCTCTGGTGGAGAAATCTGATGTCAGCATCCCCAAGCTTATTGTGGTGAAATTGGTGGGTAAACCATGAGTGAATCAAGGAGAGAATGGGGCTCCCCTCAATCAAGAACATTAGAGTAGAGTGGGCCAGGTTCTGAGTGTCCAGCAGGAATGCAGTCGGGGACACAGTCCACTCTGCATTTCCTTCTCTTCAGCTCATTGAAGAGCCTCCAGGTGTCCAGAGTAAGGTCAAAGCAGAACATTGCAGTGGAAGGAAATAAGAGTCCTCTGCTGGTTCAGACAGCAGAGAAGAGCAGAAATCTCATCATTCCTTGGCCAGAAACAGCAGAACGGAAGAATCTGGATCCAGCTCACCTGCTCAAATTTAATAGAAGCTGTGCAAATTTAATAGAAGTCGTCTGCATGTCCTTCTCTTGATTCACCTTGCTCCAATCTTGACTGCTTGCCCTACTTTTGGTGCACATTGACCATTCTGAGACCATCCTTCACTCTTGTCTACAGCTTCTCTTCCTTCTGTGTCATGTCTTCTTCTTTGCTTATTTTGCTGGAACTTGTCCTCCAGTAACTTTGTGCAAAGGGGTACATGAAGTATATTTTTTTGAGGCCTTACATGCCTGAAAATGTCTATGGTATCATTACTCGATGAGAATTTGGGAGTAGAAGAAGTCCAACTTCTAAAGCAGAAATCTGGGTCCAGGTTACATAACTCAGTGGTATAGCATGCACTTAGCATGCACAAGGCCCCAGATTCAATCTAGGTATAAATATATAAATTTATACCAAGTATAAATAAATAAAGTAGAAATCAAAGTTCTAAAGGAAAATCAATGCATTGCTTTATTGTCTTCTAGTTCTCCTATTGCTGTAGAGAAGGGTAAAGCTGTTTTGATTCCTGATAGGCTACTTATGACCTGATTTCATTTTTCTCTCTACAAGCATTTAAAGTCTCTTTGTCCCCAAGGATCTGAAATGTCACACTAATGGACCATGGCATGGGTTTGTTTTCATCTACTGTGCTGGATGTTCTCTGACATACTATGTACTATTTCATTCTGACACCTTAATTTTCTTGAATTATTTCTTTTTAACTCCATTTTTCTCTTTTCATTCTGCGGTGAACATCCAGGAGCTGGAATCTCTGAAGCAGTTTTTATGATTTCCTATTTTCCCCCCTATTTATAATCTCTTTGTCTTTACTCTAATTTTGGGCAATATCTTCTAACACTTCTATTGCTTTCTATTTCTCTATATTTTTCAATTCCCCAAAGTTTTTTTGACTTTTTAATTTTATGTTTCTTTTTAAAGGTCATTTTATTATTTCATGGATGCAGCATCTGATCTGTCCAAGAATATCATTGATATATATTTGCTTATTTTTTTTTCTCCTAGCTGTGGAGTCTCTGTTCCAAGTTGCTCTTTTGTTTGCTTGTTTTGATCTGTCTTCCTTGGCAGAGGCTTTTCTTAGATGTCTGGTAATCCTTGGTTGCTTGGGAACTAGAAAGCTGCTATGAAGCACTCACTAAGCAGGTGGGTGGAACTTGTCTAATTTGCTCACTCTAAGGTGATCTGGGTTGGACATTTATTGGAAAACCCCAATGTCAGTTGCTTTAGGTCTTTCACCGTTGATACCTTAGGTGCCCTAGAGAAGATTTCTACTTTCCTGTTGGGAAGGGTAGGTCTGGTGTCCAGTGTCAGGGAAGAGGACTGGGGTTGTATCTCTGCATTCAGGAATTGGCATGCATCTGGTTACTTAATGTCGCTGTTTTCAGTAAGACCCAGAACATCTGTTTCAAGGCCCAGATGTTTTTCTGAGTGGGGAAGGGGCAGCCCCTCAGTGGAATGGAATGGGGTGCTGGATGTAACCAGCTTCTCAAACAGCTTCCTTTCCAACCTTTGTACTTCCCCTTTCCCTTTGCCCCAGTTCCCCTAGAAGCCAGGGGCCCACTTTCAGCTGTCTTCTCTGCCCATTTGTGATCATTTTTCCCCTTGTCTGTTGAGCTGGCTGCCACTGATTTGCCTTCTTCACAGCTTCTCATACTGAAATGCTCTTGTATCCCTCCTGTTCTCCTAGGCTTGCTTTTTTTTTTTTTTTTAAATTCCTCTAAGTGGTCTTAGTGGGGTTTCAAGAGAGTGAAGTTGGATGCCTATGTTTTATCTATCCTAGAGGCTGGAATTATTTTTTCTTTTTTTTACATGATTTAACTCAGTACCTTTTTAAGTATTCAAAGCTGGAAGCTTCTGAGCATTCATGTAACACCTTTGTGCCAGGTACTGTTCAAACCTTTGCATGGCTAGAGATGCAAGTAGGAATAGATGTTATACTTAGTTTACAAAAGACAAAATGGAAAGTCAGATTAAGCAGTGCTCCCAAGGTCACTGCTAAAAAGTAGCAATGCTGGGATCTGAATGCAGTCCAAGATCTAGGTTTGGAAACTCTGTGAAAGTTTTTAGCAAGTCTAGCTTTCCATGTACCAGGGTTTGATTTAAAAAAAAAAAAAAAAAAAAAAAAAAGCCTGTGAATCCTATCAGGGTCTCTAAGAGTTAATTGGACTTTGAAGGAGAAAACTATCCTGACATGTATTGAGTTGAGCAACCTTGCCTGGGCTTTTAAAGAGCAAATGGGGCACCCGCAAAGCATGAGAAGCACCTGCTTTCCCCAGCTGCTCAGACTCTTTCCTCTCTGCTAGTCTGTGTCTGAAGGTCATTCATGGTCACTGTTGTGCCGTCTGTCTGGAGAACAAAGCATGCATGGTTTTCTGGCCCACCCAGTAGAATGTGTGTCCTATGAGTGAGACCGTGCTATAATGAAGGACTGATTTTCTATGTGGCTATGAGGCTAGGTAACTCATTACATATTCAATGTCATGAACGTCAGCCTCTTGATTCCCTATTGAGGCTTTTGCTTTTTTTCTGCAGCAGTATGAAGCCGTTGATCTGCAAAATGAATATGGCCATAAACGGGAGCTTTAGAATCTTCATACATTTAATTATTTGCTTCTATTATTTTTTGCAAATCTTTGTCAAATCATTTTTTTCATACTCAATTAGGCATCAAAAATGTTTGTTTCATTTTATTTAAATGTTTCAGCACTAAAGAGCTGTCTATAGCTTTGAGTATGGGCTGGGTAGTTTCTAGTATTAGAGTATTAGAAATATTGATAAACAATGCAATTTTCTCCTGGGTACTGAGAGTGTTATTCTTAGAACAGGTTTCAGCTTCAGTGAGCTTTCTATGCATGGCTGCTTAGTTGTTAAGAATAAGAGTCTGTTTATAATCCTTCTCATAACTCTAGCTAGCCATTTGCTTAGAAGAATATAAAATAAAATGCTAACAAATAGTTGAAAATAAGGTTTTTATGCCAAGTATTATCAACCTGCCTCTGCCCGTGAATCCTTGAATTGAGCTTGGGTTCCATTTTAATATAACGTTTTGAACCAAATTATTTTTAGTCTCTATAGAGAAAGCCTTTTCATTTAAAGGGATTAAGAGCACTGGACCCATTTCAACCACTTTAAAATGCACATTTGGGGCCTTTTTACATTCCCTCAAGTTCTAAAGAAAAGAGCATTATAAGGACACTTGGTAGACTGCTTTACTGTATTGACTTTCAGATTTAACTAGACTTTTTACCTAGGGGAGAAAATGATGGGGAACATTTGCCTTGAGTATTTTATTTGAGAGAAATCAAATACTTGACCTTGTATTTTAATTTGTTTTCAACATTTCTTCATCATGGGGATATCTTCTCTTCCATTCTTACCAAAGAAAAAAATTTAAGTTTCTCATATCAGAAAAATATAATTTTGAATACCAGAGAAATTCACAGGCCCTTGTGAATGCAGACCTATAATGTTGAGGTCACCATTACTTCAGAACTTCTACAAGAGAGTGTCTACTAGATTTGGAGTTCGATCCAGGTTTTAATTCTGCTTCCATCTTTTTTTTTTTTTTTTTTTTTTTTTTTTTTTTTTGCGGTGCTGGGGATTGAACCCAGGGCCTTGTGCTTGTGAGGCAAGCACTCTACCAACTGTGCTATCTCCCCAGCCCCTCCCATCTTGTTTTCTTAAGAAGAGTTTTTTGACTTCTCTGGGCCTGTTTTTGTATCATCAAATAAGGTTTAGAGAGAATGTACAGTGGGCCTGCTGGAGCAGCTGGTGTGTAATTGGGAACTCTAATCATGGTCATAGCACTGACTGAGAACACTTAGTCCCTGTTACTCTGTTCTAAGGATTTTAAGTCACTTTCTTTTTTTGGTGGTACTGAATTGAACCCATGGGTACTCTGCCACTGAGCTACATCTCTGGTCCTTTTTATATTTTTTAAAATTTTGAGACAGGGTCTCACGAAGTTGCTAAGGCTGGCCTCTAACTTGCTGTCCTCCTGCCTCAGCCTCCTGAGTAGCTGGGATTATAGGGATGTGTCACAATGCCTGACTCGTCTAAGGATTTTATGTGTGTTAACTTATTGAAGCCTCGCAACTCTCTATGATAGGTACTCTATCAATATCCTCACTTTACAGGTGAGAAAACTGAGTCACAGAATTTAGTGTGCTCAGTGTTATACTGCCAGTAAGTGTTGGAACTGGGCTTTTAATGCAGACAGTTTGACTCCAGACCCTCTGTCTTAACTGCTGTGTCTTAAACACTAGGGGTGGCTAAAAATGGTGTGGTGGACTGTGGGCATCTTTAGAGCAGGGTCCCTGTCCCATTCATCTATGGGATACACATTGCCTTTGGTAGGTGGTGATAGGTCCTCCATAAGTGTATACTGAATGAATATGTGAAGAAATTTACTGAGGCAGTCTACATGCTTCTTAAAATGTTTTTCCTCAGAGCTTCTCCATTCAGTTTCCCTGGGCCCCTATAAACCTCTCATCTCTGAGTGCTGGTGCCAAACCCTGTGTCAGTATTTCTACTGAGCTTTCCATAGTGTGGCTGACCCCATGGCCAACCTGGCCACAGTTGCCTTGTAGTGACTCTGAAAGATTTGATCCATAAATAGAGAGCTTTGAAAGCTGTTCCCCCAGAACCAGGGGTCAGCACAATTATTCTGTAAAGGCCCAGATTGTAATATTTTAGGCTTTGCAAGACATAGGCTTTCTGTCACTACTCTGTTATAGCTCGAAAGCAACCACAGATAGTGTCTGTGGCTATGTTCCAAGGAAACTTTATTTACGAAGAGCCTGTCTGGCTACATTCTGCCTGAGAGCTGTCATTTGCTAATCTTGACTTATAGTGCTGGTTTTCCTACTTTGTAGTGTTGAAGAATCACCTTTTTAAAATAGAGATTCCTGGTCCTGCCCCTGTTAAAAGGTAATATTCAGAAAAAAGCAAAATCATTACTTTCATACAGATAAAAATGAACATGTGTTGGAGATTTTATTTTACTTGTATATGAGGGAACCTGGCAGATGTTATAAGCAGTTCAAAGGGAACAAATCAAAAAGCATCGATTTATGTTGAGTAAAGGGACTGAATTATAAATGGAGTTGAAACTGGTTTTCCCCACTGTAGGGGATAGGGAAGTCAAGCAAAATGGGACAATGACAGTTTTTGTGCCCATCAGTCACCTTTAACTTGTGAGGTTACAAGATAGCTCAAAGGCAAAGAGTGCTTTGGAACTTGATAACCTGGAAGGATGTGCTGTATGTTGGCAACGCAGTGTTTTCCTCGGGAGTGTGAATTCTGGATACTCCAGAGAGACTGCTTCTGTAGAGTTCATGCAAGACTCAGAAACCTGTGTTTTGAATGGAACAGATAGCCAAAGCTTTGGTCATGCAGGGAGGCTTCATACCACACTTTGAGAAACACTGTACAAAGCTCATTGTGTGTTCTTTTCCATTTCTGCTTTGCGAGTCTCTCCTCTGATTTAGGGAAATCAGCTCTCGTCTTGTGAGGTTCACCATTTCATTTGACCAAATGGGTGACAAATAGTTTTCTTTGTTGTGGGGTCAGGGGGAGAATGGATATTGGGAAGAACTCCTCTTCATATTCTACCTTCAGTGTTTGTTTGTTCATGTCAAAGAGAAGGACCAAAGGAAAACTTAATCTGTATTGGTCATAAAGATATATATCTATCTCTATATACCTGTCTGTATAGGGTGGCCTGTCTATCTATCTATCTATCTATTTATAAATAGACAGATATAGGTACGATACAGATATATATCTATAGTGCCAATATTTCTATATCTCTCTATAGACATATTGGCACTGAGGTAGCACATAGGATTAAACCCAGGGGTGCTCTACCACTGAGATACATCCCTCACCCATTTTATTTTGTATTTTGAGGCAGAGTCTAAATTGCTGAGGCTGGCCTTGAACATGTGATCCTCCTGCCTCAGCCTCCTAAATCACTGAGATTACAGACATGTGCCACCACTCCTGGCCATGAAGATATTTGAGATGGAATAAGGAAAGGGTGTTTGCAATGGAGGAGGAGTGAACCTTGGAAGCTCTTGGTACAGTTGTAGGAAGGTAGAAATAGGTAGAATGGGAGAATCAGGCCATCAATGGGAAGGACTATTGGGTGTCACCGAATGGGAGAGCAGGAAATGGACATTGTAACCAGTCAGGAGGACAGAGACCTTAATAAGCATGTTAGGGAAGTCAGAACTCATTAAGTTGACAATCCATTATACATTTACTTTTTTGCCAATCTTTAGCTGCCACTAGCTGTTCTGCTGTATCATCTGTTTTCCTCCCTGGAAAGAACAGCAAACTCAGTTTGCACATTTCCGGAAGATGGGAAAGTTCAGAAAACCCCCAGACTGTCAGAAGGTCAGCAGGCTGACTTCCTTCTTGGTGCATTTTCTCTCTTTGTGGAAATGCAAAGGGACCGATGGACAGATGGATGGCATTCTCTGATACAGGGTATTTGGAAATTACCATCATGTCAGGGCAAAATTTCCACCTCTGATTTCCTTTCCAGTGGGAGCAGTCATTTGTGGCTGCGAGTGAGAGAGTTATGAGGATTCAAGTCAGGGGCAGTGGCACATGCCTGTAATCCCAGTGGCTCGAGAGACTGAGGCAGGAGGATCATGAGTTACAGGCCAGCCTTAGCAACTTAGCGAGGCCCTAAGAAACTTAGTGAGATCCTGTTTCAAAATGAAAAATAAAAAAGGGCTGGGGATGTGGCTCAGTGGATAAGTGCCCCTGGGTTCAATCCCTGGTACCAAAAAACAAACAAAAAAGTAATGAGGGTTCAGTTTTTCACCAATCTTTTGCTAAAATAGTCTGACTTCTTCAACTATACCCCAGATCACAGTGCTGCCTTGAGAATAGTACAACTTCACACTAGCTGGAGGGTCTTGATGTTAAGCACTTCGCTTAGCGAGTTCAGTAATTTATAGGGCAGACAGTTCTTAATGATGAGGTGCTAGATCCAGGAGCATCAGCAAACAATAGGCAGTTTCTGGTCATTTGGGATTGGACTCTGTGGTCAGAAGTCTCTCTGTGGAGAGTGACAGGTTGGGGAGGCATGCCAGGGGCAAAGACTGTGGGACAAAGTAGTTGCATTCTGCTGAAAGCACAGTGGCTTTTCTTCCTGGCAGTGAAAGTGTGACTGAACACATTGTGCTCTTTTGGTATTTCTGTCTGCTGCAGACTCTGTTCTCATCTTGTCTTTGCCCTGAGACATAATCATAGAATCTGCCAGTTTTTCTGGGACTGTCAAAGGGTCCCCACTCATTCTGAAATCTCAGCCCAGAAATGCAATTTTCTACTAGTGTCAAGAGCCTAAATGATAAGACTATCCAGGTGGTGGTCATTTGTTGGCCACTGGGATACCTTGGACCTCCTGCTTGACCAAGAAGCAGAGGAGGCAGCAATTTGGCCCCCCACTGGCACCTGGAATGTAGCATTGGAGTCTACCCTCCTGGAATTTGGGGTACCACTCCCTGTTGTGCTAACTCTACCTTGAGTATCTGGTGCTTCCAGAAACAGTAGAGCAGGTGTGCTGTACTCCCCACCCCCAAGTGATATTCTTCATGCTCTCACCTTGTTCAGAACTTCAAAGGGCACCTGAGATGGGGTGCATTATCAGTAATTATCTAAGGTATGGTCTCAACGTTGAGTTTCTCCCTGAGTACTGTGGGGAAAGGCCTTCACATTGTCTTTGAAATGATTTATTGCTACCTATTTCCAGAATTGAGTACAGAAGCCTTAAGGAGGCTGATAGCTGTATGAAAGGCAGGAGCCTGCTATTTATTTATTTTTTTAAGTATACCAGGGATTGAACCCAGGGACCCTTAACCACTGAGCCACACTTATTTTATTTAGAGACAGGGTCTTGCTGAGTTGCTTATGACCTCACTAAGTTGCTGAGGTTAGCTTTGAACTCTCAGTCCTCCTGCCTCAGCCTCCTGCCTCAGCCTCTGGAGCTGCTGGAATTATAGGCTTGCACCACTGTGCCCCATGCCCAGCAGGAGCCTGTTTTCAGGCAGGTCATATTGTCATTTTATATTCATAACCCTTTTTTCCTAATTAAGACTACAAATCTGAGCAACTGTGGGACTTCCAGAATATATTGACATTCTTGATTTTGTGTTCTTGGGTTGCCAACTCTGCATATTGAGATAAAACTGAAAAATATTTCTTTCCCTTTTATTTTTGTAAATTTTATTTTTAATTGGAAAATAATAAGTGTATGTTTTATGAGGTACAGTGTGCTGTTCACTACATGAATGTATTGCGCAATGATAAAATCAGGGCAGTTAGCATATCCATATCCTCAACCATTCATTATTTCCTTGTGGTGAGAACATTTAAAATCCTCTCTTCTAGCTATTTTGAAGCATATGATATGTTATCATTAACTGTAGTCACTCGACTGAGCCATAGAACATCAGAACTTAGTTTTCTTATCTAACTGTTACTTTGTACATGCTGACCAACACCTCTCCTTTTCCTGTTCACACTGAGCCTTCATGAATCACCATTCTACTCTCCTACTTACATAGGCCTGGCTTTTTTACATTCTACATATAAGTGAGATTATGAGGTATTTATCTCTCTATGCCTGGCTTATTTCACTTAATATAATGTCCTCTAGATTTATCTGATAAATACATTCCTATTTTTTTAAATGTGGAGTCTTACTCCATTGTGTATATACAGTTTTCAAATCCACTTAGCCATTGATGGACACCTAGCTTGTTCCATATCTTGGCTATTGTGAATAATGCTATCATTAACATGAGAGTTAAACTGCAAAATTTTATACAATTTCCAAATAGACTTTTAGCATTGTAGGGACTTTCCTGTATTGTACAAACCATCTTTTGTTGGAGGGATTAGAGATAATAAATGCAGAAGTTTGAAAACTCACATTGGAAGATGAATTTTTTTCAGAAAGCATGAAAGCAGTAAGCTATCCAAACTAAAAATGAAGCTACTCAGATTTTCCTAATTTAAGGATAATACATTGTCCCATTCATTTCTCTGAGATACTTGTATCCTCTGCAGTAGAGAAATGTGATTGATGTCTTTGTTCTCGTGCAGAACTGTTAGGAAGTTCCTGAGGGACATGGCAGGGGTGTCTGCCAGTGTATTAACCTTTTAAGAGAGAAATGACGTGGAACATGGAGGAGAAGCAGGTGGTATAGGCTGACTTCCACAAGAACAGTCTTGAACTTCTCTCTGCTTTGCAGTTATAGCTCGAGCCCATGGGTGATGAGAAATCATCAGGAAAATCCTCTTGTTTGGTCTCATGTACCCTGACCAACACCAAGTAATGAATTATTTTCCTCATGGGAGCAGACAGCACCCCCAGACCTAACTCTTGTCTTTTGTTGTCAAGTAAAGCCCTGACTTGGTCTTTGAGTGCTTTCCTTGAAGATAGGCCTTACACATGGGACATATGAAAATCCTTTTCTTAATCTTTGGTTTAGAGATTGCTTGCCTTTTCCATTTGACATTGGGAGCCAGGTTCTTCTTAATTCTGTTCCCTAATGAAGCACAAGAGTGTCACCATGAACCTACAATTTCCGTCTAGAGAAAAGTAATGAAAGGGGTCAGAATTCCCCCTCCCAAACTCTAGTAGTGGCCTGATTTGACCTCTAGTGACTTGACTCTAAGGTGGGAGCAAATCCCCTGTTGTCCACTTTCAGCTGGCAAGGGAGCAACCGCAGCTCTGGAGTAGTGAAGAAACCCACCATCAGGCAGTGGCTGTACAAAGGGTAGCTGGGGTTGAATATGTCTTGGCACCACATTTGGTAAGGAACAAACACTGTGGGAAAACTTGTGCCTGATCTCTGTGTTGGTGTCCTGAAATTGCTGACTCATGAAGGCAGGGCATGTGGTTTTTCTTGTTCTATTCCCAACATTTAGCAGGATGCTTGGCACTTGCAGAAGCCCAGTAAATAAGTACATAGAGTCTGCCAGAATTAGGGATGCTTTCTCTTCCAAATAGGACCTATGGGGCCTGAAAGGCAGGATACAAACAAATAAATAACTCTTTCACTGATTTTTTAGAAGCAAGATTCACCTATCATATAGAATTTTATTTTTTTACTTTTTTGGGGGGGATACTTGGGATGGAACCCTGAAGTGAGCCAGGGGTTCTTAACCACTGAGCCAACCCTAGCCCTATTTTTTACTTTTAAGGAAAATCCTGTTTTTTTTTTTTTTCAACCTTCATTTGAATTGCAGTGATTTAAAAAGTCCAGGGTGGGTTTACCCAGTTATTTTGTCACTGGTAGTGCTTTCAACTTTCAGGAAATTTATCCTAGTAAACCATACCTGGGTTAGTTAATAAGATGTTGTTTGCCCTTGTAGCTATAGAGTGGTAAACCATGGCTTTTCATGGGTTTTATGAATGCTCTATCTTAAGCCAAGAGCACAGAAAAACTCTGCTAGGGAAAGGACAAAGTACAATGATAAGATCTGAGGATATGAGGAAAAGAGTGGAAGGTCAGAGGAATTCTCATCAGACAGTCCCCTGTACACAAACTAGTAAAGGTGGTTGACTTAAGGGAGGAGAGTAGGGAGGTTAGGGGCTCTGGGTGAAAGGTAGATTCTCTTCATTTATCCCTTTGTATCTTCCAAATTTTGTATCACATTCATTTCTGATCTTTCAGAACTAAATTGGTTAAAAAAAATCAGTGCCTTCCTAACCAGGAAGAGGGAATAATTGCTTTGTCACTTGCCTTTCAGAAACACAGCAGCCAAACTCTGATGGTGTTTGTGGTGACCCATGCCACTTGGTTTTGCTGATATAATTACTTTCTCCAGTGAGGCTGATTTTAGAAACAGATGCAGATGCAGAATTTTAATCCAGGGTATGCTGTTTTGATAAGTAACTTCTGCATTTATCATCTTCCATTTGGCTTTTTATAGCTAATAGTTCATAAACATCCCAACTAATTCATAAAACCAGAAAGGACTGGTTTAATGTAGTACTGAAGTGAGCCAGAAAAATTTCAGGTTTCCAAACTTTGACCATACTACTATATTATTGATTGCTGACCTTGAAATTACTTCTTTATAAGAACTTGAAATTGTTTATAGTGAATTCTGAAATGTAGAATTCTTTCATTTGTCTGGGTTTGAAAGGCTCAGATTAACTGAATGTTATAGTCTAAACAAGAAGCTAGAGCTTTGATTATGACCCATACATGATTTCTTGGTCAGGATGGGGTGCTGCTTGGAAAAGTAGGAGGCTGATTACCATGTTGGTAATCCTTCTTCAGCAGAGTGGTAGGACTGTGGTGAGGCAAAGAAAAGCCATCCTAACTCTCATGCCTATGTCTGATTTTCATTTCTCTAACTTGTTAAGTTCAGACTTGGTTCTTTTGCCACTCATTCTCTTATGTGACCTGCAAAGAGGTATGCAAATATTAATTTGCTTATTTCTCTTTGTGTGATCACCCTGCTTACTGAGTATAAGAAGCTGATTTTTTTTCTCCTTTACACAATTCATATGGTGTGGGAGATAGAATGAAAGATTTGTAGTCTGAAGATCCAAATTCTAGTCTGGCTTTTTTATAATCTAGATGGTTGGCCTTAAATCCTGACTGAGTTATAGATTACTGTTGTTTTTATTTGTCTTCACAGATGAAACTAACTTTCTCATCTCACAGGGATGATATAGAGATGTGAGGAGAGCCCTGTGAGGCAATACTTTGTACACACTGAAGTGTAATCATTGTGGGTTTTCTTTACTCCCATTCATAAGTGTAATTGGTAGGCCCTTTGGTTTCTGACCCTTGACTTTCATTGGAACCATGAAACAAGATAATGAAGCTAATGCTGCCTTGTAATAAGATCAAAAGTCTTCCTTTAGCCCAGGGTTGAGATGAAACCTCAGTCCTTGAATATTTTAAAGGTCATCATACATTCTGGAAGTTTCTCTTAATGGCTTCCAAAGCACCCCATTCTTTTGGTTTTTCTCTTCCCTCACTGATTGTTCTTTCTCAGCTTTCTTTACTAGTTCTTCCTCTTTCCCCCAATCTCTGAGTGTAGGGTGGATCCCAGGTCTCAGTCCCTTGATGACATCATCCCATTTCATGATTTAGAATATCACCTCAATCTGGAAAACTCCCCAACTTTCTCCTGAAATCCAGGCTCACCACCTACATCTTTTTCTACTTTCACATCTCAAACTCAATACAACCCCAAACTGAACTGATCGGCCCTGAAAACAAAACAGAATAAAACAAAAACCGTTATATCTAAAGCTGTACACTTCCATACCCTTTTCTTTCTCTCTCAGATTATTTTCTAGATACTTCTCCCTGTTCCCCTGTCCCTCTGATAGAGTCACAAAGAGAAGAAATAAGTATCTCAGTATTAGACATGAAATACAACCTGTGTTGTCTTCCACTGGGCTTATTTTAAGGATGAGAAAACAGACCCAAGGTCACACGGCCAGGTTTCTGGGATTCTTGTCCTTTTGGCAAAGAACTCTGTGATCTTTTGGGAGTTTTGTTTTTTTGTTTTCAGAGACACCTAGTATAGTCATTTATAAAGATAGGATACCCCAGGCTGGTTCCAGGCAACAGATGCATCAAAATATTGCATTAACCAAACTTTTCTGCTCAGTGTTTCTGTTTTCTTTCCTAGTAAGCTGTGACCCTGCTCTCACTCTCAAAGTTCTGTTATTTAAAACTTTGAATCATGACATTATATCAAGCCTACCAGCTGGAGGAAATGTTGCTGCCAGATTGATTCTGGCCATGCACATCTCTTGAATCCCTTATACCAGATTCATGGGGAAAGGTGCTATGGAAGGGCACATCATCATATTTATTTTTAGATTATTAAATTATTTATGTTAACAGTAGAGAGGCTTTTCTGCTTTTTGAGCAGTAAATACTGACATCTTTAGTAGGTCATTATTCATGCCCAGTAATCCCACAGATTGTTTACAAATAGGTTTCAGTTAGCAGTGTTCTCTAAACCAAGAAACATTGCCTAGAAAGAGTTCCTAGAGCCTAAAGGATTAAGGGAAAAAAACCCAGTAATTAAGACAGAATTATCTTGCCTGGGTATTAGTATCATAATTAATTTTTCTGTATCTTGCCTACTTGAATTAAAAGGCAAAAATGTGATATTGAATGTCCATTCCTCTAAGATGGTGGTTCTTACCCTTGTCTGGCTGTCTGTATCACTGGCAGTGCTGATTTTAAAAACTCCTCAGGTGATTCTAATGTGCAGTCAATGTTTGAGAATTCCTGTAGTAGGACTTGAAAATACTTTTGCAGAGGTCTGTCTTAATTTTTGCTTTCTGGAAGAGACTAGAACCTCCTTGGACTTTTTAAAATCATATTTATGGAAGATAGGAAAATGACAAACAGTTCCCCCTCACCTTTAAGCATTATATTTTTCCAGACTCTTCAGCTCTAGCTACATGCACATAGCCAGTTGCCAGGGCATGGAGTAGATATATTTCCAACACTGTAGAGCTTAGGAGATTTATTAGTGTTGCCCCTAATCTGTCTAAACCCTGAGACCAACTCACAATGACCCAGTCAGTAATTGCAGGCCCAAAATTTGAACCCTGGATTTTCTGATTCCATAACTCCTTTGCAAAGTCTACTGGGATTTACCAAAACCCATTTTCTCCTTCTGGGCACACAGGTATACAGATCGCCTTCCCCAGCCTCCCTCCACATTACCTATGGTAATGTAACTGGGCTCTAGTTGATATAACAAAATTGGGAGTATTATATGCCACCTCCAGACCTGGCCTCTGCACATGACCCCCATTCTTTTCCCATCAGTTGACTGCAAGCAAAGATGACCTTTGGCTGGCTACCTGCCAAATACCCACAGTGTGATTCTGTGTGAACAGGGAAAATATGTTTAGGGAGAGATTTGGAGGTTTATCTGTTTGAACAGGTAGTCCTATGTGAAGATAACTACTGTGACCCAGTGGAGAGGGAGAATAATAAAGAAGAGAACCTGGGAGGTGGGCATCCAGAGCATAAGTGGAGGTCTTCGTCTTGACCAGGTGAAAGGATACGTCTTTGATTTTGACAACTGGAAAGTAAGGAAGAAGTCGATGTGGAAGCATATAAATTTAGATGTATGTCAAGAAGTTGAGGCCATTTTTTTCCTGACAGCTTCAATTTTCTTTGTGAATTCTAAGACAGAAGTCATCTACGGGCACTTCATGGGGCAGGATAAGTAGAATGAGGAGATAACTGTTCTGAGAAGAAGCCCTTATGGAGAGTGAAAAAGAGATACAAAGGAAACAGTAGTGGTCAATGTCAAGAATCTACTGGGGATGGAAATCACATGAATTTGTCCCACTAAAGACTATGTTTCTCATTCACTTCTATTTCCCCAGTGCTCAGCATTGGGCCTGAGACAAGGCAGATTTTGAATAAATGATTTTCTGATTGAAGAATAAATATAGTGGCACTAAAGAGGCAAGAGCTGGGAAAGTGGGGCTATGGTCAGAAAATGGGATTTTAAATAGAATATTCTAGAGGTAAAGTGTTCCATGTGCTGACAGATTTTATGTTTTGTCCATGGAAGTAGGTGACAGGTGACAGCCATGGAGTGGAGAGGAGGATCATTACCATTAGAGGTACTTTTGGGACTAAGATGCCAAAGGCAAGAGGTTACCCTGGATGATAGGGCATGGAATTGAAACTATAGCCATCAACCATCTGTCAGTGTTTTAAACATATAAAGGGATTGGTACTTGATGTTAATAGGAAAAGATAGACTGTGCTATCTGGTATAGGCAGATGGTGTGGGCATTAGGGAGCAGCATGGCTACTCAAGAGTGGAAGGGCAATGGTCTGGAAGTTGCATTGGGGCATGAGAGAGATGTTGACTGTTCCTCATGGCAGTGAGTGTATTGGGTATGGGACAAAAGGGACACAGAAGACAGTATTCTCAGATGAGATCTGGGTAATGGAGAGGGCCTAGGAGGTGAAAGGCACCTTCAGAAGAGAGGAATTTACTCCTCAACAATGGTACTGTGTTATAGTGGGGAGACTTTGGAAGGGATCTAGTGTTCCAGTTATCTCTTGCCACATTAATACTCTATTACAATCAACCATGAGAACATGAGAGTATATAATAGTATTTATTGTATATATTTCTGGAGTCAGATGGGAGTCACCTTCATGGCTCTGATGATCTTGCTTGGGTTTACTTACATGTGTGGTGGTAAGCTGTCAGCCAATCTATGCTGGCCTTGACTCGAATACCTTGGCTCTGCTATGTGTGTATCTCATTCACTTTCTGGCACCCATGGACAAGCCTGGGCATGGTCTTATCAAAGTGAAGGCAGGGGCAAGGTTGAGAGCAAGTGCGATTGCTCAATTGCTTTTTAAGCTTCTGTTTGTATCACATTTGCTAACATTCCTGTTGATCTGAGCAAGTCACGTAGCTAAGCATCCCAAAGTGCTGCACCGAAGGGTATGGATATAGTGGGTGGAGAACTAGGGTCATTTTGCAATCTACTACATGTTGGGAAAGACATGGAGAGAAACTGAAGACTGTGACTAGAAAGCTTTACAATGAGGGATGAGCAAGTAAGTAAAACAGGTTTGCTATTTGACCAACAGAAGCATTAGTTTCTATAGGCATCTGATGGATTGGGAACGGGCACTCTGGGCCATCTCAGAAGAAAGCATGATCCACTTACCCTCTTGGCTTTAGTTTACTCATAGGTCAATGAAGATATTGACATTTTTTCAGGTTTTAGGTTATAGTGATGTACTACTTTTGAAAGTATTGTGTAAATGCTGAAGTTAAGATCTGGGATAAGTGTGCATGTACATGTCCATCCCTGTTTTCCAGCACAGATCAAACGATAGCTAGTAATCCCAGGCATTTGAGTAAGCCTAGCCAATATCACCAGAGCCACATTGAGGAATATTGCAGCCATGTAAAATCCGTATTACCATATAATAGCTGTGTAGTTGTCTTAAATCCCTATTAATGTTACAGTGATGCCAACCATGAATCTCTTGAAAAAATTTATTTTCTATTTTTAGAAGACTGTATCAATTGAGTGGATTATGCCCCTGGGCACTGATAACTTTCTTAGTTCTTTTTGTGTTGCTATAACAAAATACCCAAGACTGAGTGCTTTATAAAGAAAAGAGGTTTATTTAGCTCACAGGTTTGAAGGCTAAAAGTCCAAGATCAGGGGGCCCTATCTGTTTGGCCTCTGGTGAGGACTTTATGGCAATGTTACAACATAGTTGATGGCACTGTAGAGGGAGCACATGCAGGAGAAACTAGTGGCACATGGGAAGAGTTCACATAATGAGAGAAGCAGCAGAGATCAAGGAGGCACCAGGTTCTCTTTTATCACAACCCATTCTCACAGGAACTGAATTGGTCCTATAAGATCTATATTATTCCATTCTAAGGGTAGTGTTCCCATGACCTAATCACCTCCTACCAGGTTCTGCCTCTTACCACTCTACCACATTTCAAAACCATTAAGTTGGGGGCCAAACTTCCAGCACAAATGAACTTTTGGGCAACACACTTTACCCTTTAGAGGCTAATACTAAATCCTCTGTTGGCCACAGAATTCTACAGCTCTTTCTTTCAGAGAACCTGCTTAGAGAGATACGGGAAACAAGCCTAACTCAGAGTGGCTTGCATTGGGCTGGCTCTCTGACTTCCCATGGATGAAGATGCACTTCCCTACTGTCTAGCACAGGCTTTACAGATGCAGGGCATCTCCATCCTATCACCTCCTCCTACATGATGTCCACAAATGGGTCCTCTGGTCTTAATACCAAGTACCCTTCCCATGCCTCCCCCACACATGGGGGCTGAGTTGGCATATGGACAACCAGAAGTATCCTCCAGGTCCCAAGTCAGGTGTATGGATGACTCTTGGAGTGATTCTGGTTACATCTATGAGTAAGGACCCATTTGTGACCATGAACAAAGCTTCAGAGGAACTGTACCAAACATGAGGTTTTCATCTTGGGATCACTTCTGGTGACAATTTTATACAACAAAACAAATCAAAACAAAAAACCCAACAATTCCATTTTTCTTTTTCCTGAATAGGGAAAGTCTTTCATATGTGTGGTGTGGGTGGATTATAGTACCCATTTGTGGGAGCTTTCAGATGAATGTCATGCATATGACTTAATTAGTACAATAAAAATCTCTGCATGCAAGCTTGTGCTATTTGCCTGATTCTGTTATGTTTCACCTCAGGTCAGTATTAGAGATGAATGTCACAGCTTCTTATTTTATATTCAGCTGTCAACTAACTGTTGTCATGGTTTTTAACACCTCTGCCCTCTTGACCATTCACTGGTGGATTTGGGAAGCTGAGTTGTTTTAAGCATTTATATTTATCAATTTATCGACATGGATCTCTCTCTCTTACTGAGTATTTTTGGGGGGCGGAATTGATGGCATCATCATTAAAAGGTACTCCATTCACTAGGGTGTATTTAGGTTTGTTTTGTAAAACTGACATATGGAGTAGATCTAAAAACAGATCATAATGAGAAATTGCTGCCCATTTATTTTGGAAATCAGTCATGCAATTTAGTATTGACCCAGAGTTGATAATGTGGATTCCTACTATGAAATTTTAAATTTTGACCAGTGGCCAACTTGGTTACAAATTTACTTAAACACAAATGTGTTACAGAAACTTGGCAAACAATTTCAGAAACTCCAAAATAACCAGCCTATTCTCTGCTATCATGTTTAAGAAAATGCATCTGCCATTGAGCATTGGACTCTGTAGTAGGATTTATCAGAATCAGGGTGGGACTGTCCCTCCAACATCCCAAGGGGTGAGACAACGAAGCATTGTCCATGGCTCTTCTGGTTGGGGCTTTTATAACTCATGGGAGAGTCAGTCCTCAGCTTCTCTATCCCTCAGCCACCATAGTCTGCTGAGATGGATGTCTTTGATTTAGCTTGACTTGGGCTCAGAGTTTCTTCTTCATCAATTTTGTACCTCTTTGCTGCGCATCCTATTTTTCTAGATCACCTGCTTAGGGACTTTGATGGAAGCAGGACTAGCAGCAAGGATAGGGGAGTAACATTTTGAAAGATATCAAAAGTACCTCCTTTACTTTGAAAGTAAAAATGAGAACCTCTGACCTCAGGAATTAGGAATTTAGTGCAGTGCAGGTGACTTTGCATTGTTTTTTTTTTTTTTTTTTTTTTTTTTTTAGCTATTTCTCAATGGCCAGTAACTTTTTGGCTTTAGGGATCCTTTGGGCTTGTGCTAAGTAGCATGCATATGCCATGTATTGTCAGTGTTTTCCCCTTTGGCATTTCGTTTCCTTTTTAATTACTATCTTTTATTTTATTGGTTCCTTTTAGTTTATATAATAGTAGGTTCATTTTCACATAATTATACAAGCATGGGATATATCATATTCTAATTCAGACCCCAGCACCTCTTCTTCCCCTTCTCTTTCCCCTCCCCTGCTCCCTTCTCTCTATTGATCTTTCTGCCATTTACCCATAGTTATTGTTTATATCAATTTCTTGTGGATGTACACAATGGTGAGATTCACTATGGTGTATTCATTTATATACATAGGAAAGTTATGTCAGATTCAAAAAATCTTCAGAAGTTTGTTCAATCTAAGACTCATATGTTACATTTTTCTAGTACCCACATTAAAATGTAAAAAGAAACAGGTATGATGCTTAGATATGCCAGGTGCAGTGGTGCACACTTATAATCCCAGTGGCTTGGGAGGCTGAGGCATGAGGATCACAAGTTTAAAGCCAGCCTTTAGAAACAAGGCACTAAGCAACTCAGTGAGACCCTGTCTCTAAAGAAAATACAAAACAGGGCTGGGGAATGTGGCTCAGTGGTTGAGTGCCCCTGAGTTCAATTCCTGGTACCTCCCCCCGCCAAAAAAAAAAAAAAAAGGCTTAGATATTGTTTTAGTCAGCTTTTTCATTGCTGTGACTTGAAGACCCAACCAGAACAACATAGAGGAGGAAAAGTTTATTTAAGGGCTTACAGTTTCAGAGGTCTCAGTCCATATACATCCAGTTCCATCATGGCAGAAGAGTATGGTAGAGGGGAGCAGCTCACGTGATGATCAGGAAGCAGAGAGAGAGGTCTCCACTTGCCAGATACAAGTACATACCCCAAAGCCTCACCCAATTCCCACCTCTTCCAGCCACACCCACCACTTCAGTTACCACTCAGTTAATCCCTATCAGAGGATTAATTCACTGATTGGGTTAAGACTCTAACAACCCAATCATTTCTCCTCTGAACCTTCTTGCATTGTCTCACATGTGAGCTTTGGTGGGACACCTCACATCCAAACCATAACAGATATTTTGTATACTCTATTTTTCATATTCTTTGAAATCTGGCTTATATTTTAAACTTACAGTACATCTCAGTTTGTACTAGCCACATTTCAAGTACTGAGTGACCATTGTGGCCAATAGTGACTGCAATGGCTAGCACAGATCTATAGTATTGTGAAAATGTATGTGATACAATATGGAGGGTCTTCTACCACAGTTCTTTTAGGTTTTTTTTTTTTTCCATTTTTTTGTTGTTGTTAGCAGCAGCATCTTGATTAAATTTGGGACAATTCACCGGAAGTATTTACATTGCATCAGTAATTGTCATACCATTTGCTTGATCACCATAGCACTGGAGGAAGAGTTGAGGACCACTGCTGTTTCTGAAAGACCTGTGAAATAGGAAAGCTACACCAAAATATTCAGTCTAACTGCTGTGAGGAACAGATAGCATTCATGTAGGTGTGTATACACGATTAAAGATTTACCATGTCAGTCACTCCTCTTACCAAAAAGGACAGGAGGTGTGATACTCAGGGCTAAAATATCTAAGAGCATTAGAGCTCATTCCAGCTTAATGCCCCTCTGACCTGAGGGCCTCCAGTGCCCTGAAAGATGGCTAGCTTTGCATGTATATGTAAGACTTTCAGGAATTTGTCCGTTTCTATGGGCTCCCCCAGCCAGACTTGTTTCTGTTTTGGGTCTCTGCTCCGTTTAGTATTTACTGATCTCCAATGATAAAGTGTCTTTAGAATCTTGTCTATAAACTCTGGAAACCCGTTCCTCCTTATCTAAATGCCACTGACTTTTTTTCTTTGAGATCTGGGATTGTCTATTGTATATTTATGGCTGGAATGAATTTGGCTTCTTTACTATGGAAGGTTTAGAATTCTTGTGGTCATGCCTGAAAAGAATGAGATGTTTTCAATATTTAGAATGTTCCTAAAGGGAAAAGAATAAAAACTGTTAACTTTAATTTCTCCATTTTAATTTAACTACTTTTGTGTCCAGTTACAACCCAAATTATCCAAATCAGATGAGGAAATGGCTCGTGTCCTTCATGTTATCTAAAAAGTGTTGCCATGCACTGTTAAATTCATGATTTTGACTTATTGCCAAATTGTTATTAGAAGAAAATATGGAGTGGATTAATGTTTTTGGAATGTCAACAAGTTATAGGTTTAAAGCACAGGAAATACACAAGCCTCTCCTAACAACTATTAATCTGAAGGTTTTCATTTTTTAGTTTGTTTCTATTTCCCATAGAAGGATTGAAATGATCTCTATCTGGACTTAAAAGTTTGGCCTCTTGGGCCTGTTGGTGAGGGTTATGTCACACTGGCATGTCCAGGTAAAGACTGTTTATGGATAGAGCAACAGCCTTGATATAATGTAATTTTAAATCCAAACATACAAACAAGGACCAAATATATGTAGCATGGTAGTGAGTGAGTATATCTACTATTCTGAAGGAATGATTCTGTTTACTGTACACATTTAGACCATTTGGGGAGCTAGAATGTTCTTTTTAATCCCTCTTATTTTTTTGTCCATTCTTTAGAGGTTTCTTTTAAGGTGGTCTAGGATAAATCCAGATTATTTCTTTTTATTTCTAAGTCTCCTTGAGAAGGCCTCTGCAATGTAGCACCATAATGGAGCACAAATGTCCATCTGCAATGAACACAGCTTGTGTCCACCTCTATACAGTGTGAGAGCAGAAATAAAGCACGAAGAACTAGATAAATCTTGAACCCTAGACCTTTTGTTTACACTGCCTATTTAGACATTTCTTTAGGGCAAGGAGGGGTGGGTGGATTTTTTTCCCCTTTATATTGATAGCAGATGAGTAGTTAGAATTCTTCATTATCCAGATATATTTTTAGGAATATTCACTGCTTTTATTTTCTTAATTTTCTTATCTGCCCTGCATTAAATTAAATATTTTTCATCTGAATCCTTTAACCAATTGGTTATGAATCTTTTAATTCTGACATCCTGATACCCATGGTCTCTGCATTTTATGGCAAGAAGTTTGGAGAAAAAATTAAAATAACAGGGAGGATTAGTGTGGATGTGTTTTTGAATGCCACAGTCCTTTTTGGAATTTCAGTTTAACCCCTGTTTGCATAGAGACCATTTGAATAAGCATTGCCTCAGTCTTCATTTTGATGACTTTGCAGAATTCCATGTTTAAAAGAGCAGTTGCTAAAGTTTCAAGACATTTCATCTATTGCTCCCTTAATTTGAATGGGAGAAATAGCAGTTGCTTCTTGACTGTTGATCTTTTATCCTTAATGGAAAATTGAATGTACTTACCTAACTTCTTGGCTTTCTTATTGTGACAGTACCCCTCCAAGACATTGCTTTCAATAGGTGTAAAACTTCCAAAGGCTTTGCATTTCCAGCTCTGGTACATCTTTGATAGATCCTTTGCAACTCTTTTGTAGGTCTTAGGACTGTGTTAAACTATGGAGAAGACACATCACTTCGAGGACATTCTTCTGTGGATTGGATCTAAAATTAGAATTGCCTTAATTGGTATCAACTGCTCATCTTCTAATTGTGCTAATGCCATTAAGGTTTCAACAGCACTGCATTCTGAAGTTGCCCCAGACAGTACATCTGCATTTTGTATTTGTACCAGTGATTTTGCTAATTGGTAATATGCCCCCCAACCCTGATAGGGTTGTAGGATTCCAAGCTAGCATATTATTTGTTTGGTTTGCATAAAGCTCTTCTATACCTAACTGCTCCCAAATCAGTGTCTTTTAAACCTTTTTTAGAACACTCTATTTCTAAGCAACCCTATTAAATGGTATTCTAAAAAACAGCATCAATAAAATAACAGGTTTGGTCTGGGGGCAAAAATAATTGGATTAACAAGAAGAACCAGAGTTAATTTCAACTACTAATTCTCTTGAGATACTCTACCTTCAGGAGTTCACTTCCATTTGTCTGCTGGCAGCCAAAATGGAAGATTTGAAATGGTTGGCCTTGTGACATTTAATTAACCTGGGAAAAGTTGAAGTCCAGTTCAATTTCAAGACTCCTGCCTTAATATTCATTGACTATCCTTTGCCACCATTCTATTACTGGGAATGCATCTCTACCAAGTGTTACATGTGTTACTATCTACAGAATTCTGTTACCAGGGAGGGCACATTATAAAACTTGAATATTCATCACTGTTGTCATCATTAGTAAGGAGATTTTTTTTTGTGCCAGTGCTCAAGAATAAATACTACACCATTAACTAATAAACAGGAAGGAAGATAATCTGTAAGAGAATAAACATAGGGAGAATGTGTGGCCATAGATTGATAGAAGGCCTGAGGTCATCTGGTCCAGTTAACTGTAGAAGTCTCTCTGCTGTTTCTTAGCATCCATCTTCCAGAGATAAGGTGCCTACCACTCTATCAAGTAGTCTGAGGCAGTGTGGTTTACTAAAGTACTAGGAATTTTTCTTTAAGATGTTCTTTTGGTCTTGCCTCTGCTTTGGGGAGCAAAGCAGAATAAACCTACTTGAACTTACATGTGATGAACCTTGAGGATATTTAAAGATATTTATACTTTAATACTTTCCTGATGCTGAAGACTATCTACCTTATACTATTTGTCAGATAGAAGAATTATTTTAGTTTTATCTGATAAGGAACTGATTCTCCTAATTGATTCAATCATTGGGTAGTTATTAATACTTTGTTGAAGGCATAACAAAATTAATTAATGCCTGAATTTGGCCTTATGGGAACTTGTCCAATAATCGAATTTATATATACAAATGATAGTTGCTCAGTGGACCACAAACTACTATTTTTATATAGATGACATTAAATTTAATTTTTAAGGACACCTCTAGTTCTTTTAGCAAAATAAT
The DNA here is from genome assembly GCF_902686455.1 of Sciurus vulgaris. NCBI lineage: Eukaryota > Metazoa > Chordata > Mammalia > Rodentia > Sciuridae > Sciurus > Sciurus vulgaris. The sequence goes on along the minus strand of NC_136471.1, from coordinate 104,366,605 downwards.
GATGTCAAAACTTTGTGTTAACTAGTTAGTATATATTTACAGTGGTGACTGAGACATTGATATAGATATTTTTCCAAGTAAAGCTAACTGGTTAACTTAATCATAAACATTTTCTTTAATGTATACATTCATAAAGCAGTGGTATTTTGATACTTTGTTCATGTCAACATAAACTTATTTTGGGGTGATGTAGCTAATTGGACATTTCTTATCTTAGGGTTACTGTTACTTGGTTTCTCAAATTTTATTTTTTTTCCCATTTCCAAGTGTCTTTTCAATTTGAATAAATGGACCATAGAAGGAATCATATTTTAATAGCTATAAATTATATTGCTGTTTGTTTAAAAGCTACTTATTTTAATGATCTTTTGTACTGTGTTCTTACATGATATTCACCAATTTGCTAACTTGTTAACTAACTTTAGCCTTCAGATTTCAATATATTTGAGATTATTGCTACATGCCTATGTCAGAACTAGTTCATTCATATCAGTAAAAGAATGATGTAAGATAATACTATTCTAGCTTATGGTGGTTGGTGCTTGCAAGTATACAAATCAAAGTTTTTAGAATCAGTCATTTTTACTTTTAATTCAGATTGGTTTGCATATTAAATATGTATGCAAATATGCATATGACGTTCTTAATGCAAAGAAGTACCTGACAGAAAGGCACTTGGAAGTCGGGGACCTGATGGAAAAGGCTACTGGGGTATCTGAAAATTTGGGGGCAAGGACAAGGTAAATTTGACACACTCTGGGAATCTGAAAGCTCTCCCAGGCCTGTGTAATAATGCTTTAGAAAATAAATACTATTGAGCACTCCTCTATTATTCAACAGCTCAGGTATATAGTGCATAATTTCAAAACCTTTGGTATAAGGTTTGTTCATATCATTTTAGAGATCTGTCTTGCAACTGATTTAAAACAGAACTGGTTCTTGATTTCTGGGATTTGACTCTTCCCTTGTTCCGCTGTTAAGGCTGTGATTCCCCTGGTCATTGTTTCACTAGGCAGACCTCCATCCAATTATTTTAGTCAGTCCCTGGCTCTATTCCATCTCTCCCCAAGACAGGGTGTTTTAGAAGTGGGCAGGATAGAGCTGCTGAAGTAGCAGGATTACCAGTTCCTCTGTCTACTTAGGAACTTAATTCTCAGCCTCCAGATTTTGTTTTTCTTCATAAGGGACCTCACATTTATTGACCAGTTCTCTGCACCATCCATCAGATCCTCTTAAAACATCTTTTCAGCCTCTTGGGAACATGAGAGAGACTCAGAGGTGCAAGAACTAGCACTTGAACTTCAACCAACTGATGTTTCTAACTGCTGCTGAGTGCAGAAACTGATAAGAAACCATGTTCAAGAGCAATCTGGGAAGTGAGCCCTTCCCCAAGCACAATGAGAGGACATTTATCTAGGGCAAAGGCCACAGGGAAAGCAGGATGTGGCCCCTCAGAGGGAGGCCATTGCCCTGATTCTGACATTGTGGTGAACTTCCAGGCAGTGAACTTGGGTACATACTGTCTGGGTTCTGCATACTCTACTGCTGCTACTTTAAATTGTCCCTCCCCTCCTTGTGTATTTGGGGACATTTCTGTGACTTAGGACTTTCTTCCACAAGAGTAAATTACACCTTTACCACGATCTCTGAAGGTTGAAAGAGAAAAGAGCTAATTAGTCCAGTCCATTAGATCAAGGATCAAGGGTTTTCTAGAAGAGGCCAAGATGCCTTCAACAGAAGAAAAAAAATCATGAAAAGTTTCTTCCATTAAGTTTTGGCAAGACTTTTGGGGGCAGAGGTGGTGTCACAAAGGGATCTTCCTTCTGTACTACTTGATTTCCTGAGGAAGATGATGTAGGTCTTTGGTTACATTTCTAAAGAGATAGACACCATTTCCCATCTGTGTTGATAAGGAGTAATGATATTTTGTTTTCAGAAACATCCTTGCCAGAAAGAGGAAAAATAAAGCAAACTTAATGATGATAATACTTAATATCTTTCGAACACTTACCATATGCCTCATATTGCCTGGAAATTCACCATGGAGTCAGAATCTCATTTAGTTCTTAGTACAACCTTGTGAAAAAAGGAAGTAATATTACCTTCATTTAACAGATGAGGAAGCTGAGGCAGAGAATGAGTCACTTGCCCTAAGTTCTACAATAGTAAATTGCAGAGTGGGACTCTACTACAGCTCTGTCTGATCCCAAAGCCCATTTTCTAAAATAACTACTGCAGTGGTATGCATGGCACTACATTTTGAACTCCAGGGGGCGCTATGCAGGCCTCATTTTATGAATAGCACTCGTTGAAGTTTATGTCAGGCTTTCCATATTTGGCAAATTTATTCAGTTTTCAGACAAAATGTTTGAAATGTTTACTGGCAGCCTCAGTAAATGTGCATGTCCTTGCTAATTAGAAATTAAAAAAAAAAAAGCTTAAATCAGACAGGACCACTTTTAGGCCAAATAGTGCAAAACCTTCTTGCTATTGATAATCAGAACTAAGTTTACCTGCACTCCCACTTGTCATTGTCCTTGCTTGCCATTAAGGACAGAAGTCATTTCTTTTACTGTCTTCTTTCTCCTTGCTCATACAAGCTGTATCATAATCATTAAGCTGACTTTGGGTGAAGAACTGTTATACTTTGTCTCTTCATAGAGAAATGTTTTTGTTTTGTTTGTTTTTGCAGTGCTGGGGATTAGAACCCAGGGCCTTGTGCTTGTGAGGCAAGCACTCTACTATCTGAGCTATATCCCCAGCCCTGAGAAATGTTTAAAATTGCAAATTGCCCCCTGTTCTGAACAGTTGTCCCTGTTCACAAATTTCTTGCATTTAGGATCAATGAAGCTGCTCAGCAAATCCCTGAGCTAAGTGTTAGGATGAGAATTAGCTCAAAGTGAGTGGAGCATCATGGAAAATGTTGCAACTCTAGCCCCAAAGCCATCATGTGAACCAAAATTGAAAGATGACACCACCAGTGAAGGACACTGCTGTGGCATTCGATGGGATGAGCAGAACCCCAGGCCTATACTCCTTGTCACTGGCAGAGTTGGCGGGATGGGTGAGCAAGGATCCCCCCCTCCACTGTAACTTTTCTAATTAAACTATAGTCCCATTGAAGAAACATCACAGGGCATATAGCCAAGTTGTGACAAAGCACGAGGCTTTAAGAAATGACTCCTTCATCATCCAGGTTCATTATTGCATCCTGACATTCTGGGATGTGTTTCCGTAACCTGCCACACTGGAAGTTCCTGTGTACTGGTAGAATTTCAGCTTACTGCTGCTTTTTGTATCTTGCACATTGGCCTTTGGATATTCTAATGGGGAGATTTCCTTCCTGTAAAATTCCAAAAACATTGCTTAAAATTCATATGACCTGTATGTTTCTGTGAATATGGTTATGCTGATGTTGCTTTAACCTTGTGTGCCCCGGCAAATATTTGCTTCCTCAAAGACTCCTTCCTCAGTTCATTTCTGTTTTACAAGCTCAAGGCTGGTCTACTCTAAGATATACATAATCTTGTGTCTTCATTCTTAGACGTAAAAAATGTCCTGAGAGTCATTGCTTTGGTTTAGTACTGGATCCTACCAGTGGCCCAGTTCAGAAGGTCTTGTTTTCCTTCATGTCCTGCTTAGTTCTTGCTGGGGATGCTGAAGTCAGTTTTTCCTTCCCGGTGCCTCTTGAAACATAGCCATTTTTCCTCACAGGAGAGCAAGCCCCTGCTGATAGGAAATCTTTCCATGTGCACATGAACACAACAATTTGCCAGCATGGGCGGCTGCCAACAGTTTTCTCCTAGTTGCAAGGAGTTTATTTTCCCTGGACAGCAGCGCTGTACCACACAGGTGGCCTGCGATACAGTTGGCTCCCCATTGATAGAAGCTTCTTTGTGAGAATTGCCTCCAATTGACTTGGTGTTCCCATGACATTTGTGACAGTTGAATTATGAAAAAAAACAAATGTTTTCCCATTGCAGTGATATTCCGTCTGTTATGTAGCAGAAGGATGGGTCAATACTAGGGTATGCTGTAGGCTCCTCAAGAGGTAATGGATTGCCCCGGACCCAGGAGGGTGAGTTGGCTGTTCAATCAGACCTGGAGCCACCAGAGAGCTCCCTATCGCCAGCCATTTATGACTGACCTGTTGAATGGAAGTGTTAAAAGATTCTCCAGCATGGACTCGTACTGTATAGGACATGGCAAGTGTACCTTGCTAACCCTGTAATAGGGGAAAAAGAACAACCCATGGAAGTGCACCTTAGGAGGCTATGTCTTCCTCCCCACAGACTTTAGTAAAATGCTGTAGCCTTTAATCTTTTGTAAATTCTAGTAAAATGCTGTAGCCTTTAATCTTTCGTCTATTTTTAAAATTGAAATCGTATTGACTTATCTCCTTCATGCTATGTGAATTTTCCTGAAAATACAGGGCAGGCCCCCAATGGTGCAAAAAGTACTACCTGTAAGAAGGATTTTCATACCTTGGGTTACTAAGATAACTTAATGGATCATGGCCAACCATTTAAAATGTTAAATATAATACTGTAGAAAGCATCAGGATATGTGTTCATAGAGAGGGTAAGTATGGCCTTGAGAAACCCTTGTTTAATTCGTATTTGTTGTATGCATATGGGTTTCAGTCTAAATGTTATTTCTTGTGTAGATCATGGTCAGGTTTTAAAGCCCTGACTTGGAAGACCCTATCTTCTGTCTTAGTTTCCAACTGCTTCCCTCTCCTATCAGCTTGCTTTTGCAGTTGGCCCAGATCCTGCTCTGCAAAGCCTCAACTATGTGGAACCTTCCTTAATTATATGGTTGAGGGCACAGCTAGGTCTTAAATCATCAAAGACAGATTAAATTATGGCCACACTGCATGTTCTAAGGCAAGGGATATACTCATGAATTTAAGACTTTTTATGAGTTAAGAAATTTGGTTTTCTATTAATTCTTGGTTAATAAGAAACTCAATGACACACTGTAAGCATTTTGGTCATTTACAGCATTTCCCTAGAATGCAAGACAGCAATCAGGGACCTTGCTGGTGAAAGGCCTTGGTGTCTTCAGGAAGTTAAGTAACTTATCCAAGATTGCATTACTTGTGTGGTAAAGAAGAGATTTTGCTGAGTCCAATACAGAGACCTAGCAATTGCATGCCATTTGGATGGCCCCTTGGTGTTGTCTGATTTGGTTATTGTAGTTTTCCTTCTGCCTAGAATGTTCTCTCTTGTCTATCTTCAACCACGAGAATCCATTTTATCTGGCATGGCCTGGTCTCAATGCTAATTTTCATGATAACCATTTTTGCTTCCCCTGGTGAGAAGTGATTTCTTCTTCTCTGTACTCCTGTGGCACGATTGCCCCTCTTGTGGCATGTCATATTCTGGCACATATTAGGTTATTGTTGTCAAATGTAAATATTAACCTGTTCTGAGGTTGCAGATCTCATTTGGTGTTTCCTTTTGTTGTTGTTAGTTTTGGTGCAGGAGGACACATTGTCTTAAGCAGTGGGCTCTGCTTTGAAAAGTTTACATTCACCCTTTCCCTCATCTCTGAGCAGTGGTTCTTGCCCTTGAGCAATGGGAACATTCTCCTTCACCTTCATAGTGATCAGCACATTTTATATGAGGATTGTTTATTTTCTGATCATGATTCTATTTGATGGACTGTTTCTTTCAGAATCCCCTGTCATGAATGATGCAGGGCCTTTGAGAATATATGCACAAGCAAACAATGACAGTTTTGTTCTATACTGGATTAATGGATTGCTTCCATATTTTGCTACTTTCATGAGTTTTGAAAAGGGATAGGGAGGAAACCAAGAAGAATAGAAGTAAGTTTAAAATACTTTGGCATTGAACTTGAATTTTCATTGCATTTTAAAAGTTTGACCAATTAGAACAAATAAAAAAATCAATTAAAAAAAAAGCAAAAACAAAATGTCTGAATGTACTAAAATAAAAAAACTTACCAGGATTGTTAAGGTGTCTTCCTTGTACAAGAAGGGAAGCTACTGTTTCTTGAGCCCCTGCTTTGTGCTGGGCTCTATATGAGACCTGTTTCAGCTCCTCCTGGCTTTTCCCCTAGCCCTTTTCAAAATACATAAAGAGCATGACAGCAAAATATGGGACCAAATGGGCAATTCTCACGATTCTGTCTTATCACTGTTTTTATAGATATAGAAACCAACTCAGGGAGGTTGTGCTCAGTTACACAGTACCCATTTGTTAAAGCCCCAGTTGGAGCCCAGGCCCATCTTATCCCAAAGCTCTTTGTTTATAGCATTCCTGCTCAAAGAGAACCCCAGGAATTTTCTATGTGTGATAACAGGGAAACTCTTTCAAAGGGTGCCTCCTGAATAAGACCTTTGCCCCTTTTGCCATGACTGGATTTAATCACATGTACTTTGGGAGGGAGTGCTATTTTACTGCCTCTTTTAAGGGTGTTTTTCTCTCCCCAAATGCTGACATTGGATTACAAAAAATGTGCCTTTAAAAGTGAAATTTCAGGAACTCTGGCATCTATCTGGGAAGGAAAGATCAGAGCAGGAGACATCTGCCTATGAGTAAAGACTGATTGTGCTTTGGAGGTAAAATAACAGTGGTTGGCAATACATCTACTGAGTACTTGTTTGTTTGAGACCCAGTACTAAGCAGTTTAGCTATTTCTCATTTACTACTTGCTATACTTCCATAAGATGGGTTATTGCCTTTGACATATGAGGTAAGGGAGGTTTTGCCCAAGGTCACATGTTAGGGATTTGTGGGAGCTGGGTTTTGTGTCTGTCTGATGAAAAACTAAAGCCAATGCTCAGTCTTTCAGCTGGAGGATTTGTGTGTAAATTCTTGGCCTTGGAGACTGGGGCACAACCTCCCAGTGGGAGGTCTCAAGTTTGTTTGCAGCATGATTGATACTCAGAGCACAGCTCTCTCTCCCCAAGAATTTCTTTAGCCTGCAATTCTGAAGAGAGCCTTTGAATTTTCTCAAGTGAAGATTTTCCTGTGCTGTGTTTGTTCCTAGTTGAGAAACAAGAAAATTGTATAATGCTTGTGATACAGTTTCCCTTGGAAGACATATATTCCATTCTTAATTTGCTGAACCCCAGTTCCTGCTTATCTTTACCTTCAGGGTGATGTTGATAGAGTTAACTATGAGGGAAGGAGTTCAGAAACCCTCTCTGAAGGAAGCAGCTGTCTGCTGACCGGCTCTGCCTGTTGGCAGGACTCTCTTTGTGATGCCCTTCCCTGGTGTACCCTAAAACTGAAGTGTATAGGAAGGTGCCATCACTGTCTCTTCCCTCCTCCTTCCTTTCACTTTCCTTTCTTTCTTCATCTTGTTGCGGGAGTGGTGCACAGAGAGACAGGGCACCAGGGCGTTCCACAGGAAGCAGTGTTTATTTTGTGCTGGCATAGACTTGGTGGATTCTCATCCAAAGGCTGACCGCCCCCAAAGGCAGAGGGCCTTCACCTTATATAGCCCCTGCTAGTCCCCCTCTTCCTTCACCCCCCTTTACATATTATCCCCTTTCTCTCCCCTATATGGAAAAATACATTTTGTCTGGGTGTTCTATACTATAAAATCATAAGGAAGTTAAGACAAAGCTGCGCAGGCACACAGAAAGGGGGGTGGTTTGGCGTCTTGTGCATGCTCCCTGAGTGTGCCACATCACCTTTTTTTTTGTCTGGGAAATGCATGTGCACATGGTTACTGTAAGGAATCCCATGGAAACCACGCCAGACACGGGAAATCACATAAGGGAGTTTATTAAGCAAACAGAGTGTCTCCCTGCAGGATAGGAGAGAAAATGAGAGAAAAAGAAAGGGAACGAGAAAGGGTGCACACTAGAGAGAGTGTGAAAGCCAGGAGGATAGAGAAAGTGAGGAGGACAGACAGAAGGATGAGAAAAGATGGTGGGGAAGCTACAGTAAAGCAATTGAATTCCACCGGGCTAACAGGGGACCAATATGGGAGAAGGATACTTGCAAGCTGACTGATGAACCAATAGCTAGCTAGGATGTTCACAGATTGACAAGTGGTTGGCAGGCGGGGAAAATGACTGCACCGGAAAGGTCAGGGGAGCAGCTTTGTACATTACAGTTACTGAAGGCACCAATGTTGTCCAACAGAGTCACTCAAGCACACAGATACTGGCTGCATCATGTTGCTTGACCAAGTTGTGCGTGTGTTCACAGATACTGGCCTGGCTGCACCATCTTGTCTTTGATTGAAGAGTGCTCCTACCAAAACCTTGTGATCCTTTCTTTAAATTTCTCTCATATGTTCCTTCAAGCTCCTATAAATAATAAGATCTGAATTTTGTCTGGTGGTGAAGTTTCACGGTGCTTTTACACTTTGTCCCCTCAAAGCAGATATCATCTCATTTTACCAATTGTAGGTTGAGGCTCAAGAGATCTTAGCCAAGATCATAGCAAATAAATGGCCTAGCTAGGATGAAAAAAGGAGAGAGAGAGGGTAAATAAGGAACAAAAACAAAAAAGAAGAAATGTTTTTCTCTGGGTCTTCTCCTTCTAGTCTTCTGGAAAGCTTTTTTATTTTGTCTTGGGATTTGTGAAGTCTGTCTCCACTAGCTGCTGCCTCATGCTGTTCTTGCCCCTTGATTTTCATTACAAAGTGTGAAATAGTGATTTCTGTTAGGTACAAAGAGTCCTCCTCCTTTTACAGCAGGTATTTGTCATGTTCTCCTGGAAGCCATTAGCAGTTTCTTTTGTTCTGTTTCTGGCATGCTCTGGGGTGTGTGTTTATGTTGCAATAGAAGGTCCACAGCTTCTCTGAAACCCTGTCTGCTGTGGTTTCCTGGGCTAAAGGAGTTGCTAGGTACATTGGGCAGATATGGCTAGGACATCTCGAGACTGAACTTAGTATTCAGGGGGACCATGAGTAATTGGAAAAGTCAACAAAATGGTAATAAATAAGGGCAAGTAGGCAGTAACATCATAGGAGAAAAAAATTTACCCAATCTCCCAGAGGATATCCATAGGACAGTTATGCTTTCTTTGTTACTGTACTGAGTACTCTGGTAGACCTAGAAAAGGGTGGGAGGTTGTCTGTACCTTCCAGGAGTTTAAAATCTATTTGGAGAACTCAGATCTGAAAACATGAACAAATAAGGAAAGAATTCATTACTGCGAGTGTAAACAATGGATTTGAGTCTAGGGTGCTAGGAGAAATTGACTAAAAAACAGCAAATGCTGAGAGGATATAATATTCAGTAAAATCTATCCTCCACCCTACAAAAGCCTCTCTCTATTGCAGGGATGCATATGCAAATGGTTAATCCTGTGATAGAAACAGGTACAAGAGTAGGCAGCTGAAGAGCAGTGGTTAAAAGCACAAATTGGGGGCTGGGGAGATAGCTCAGTCGGTAGAGTGCTTGCCTTGCAAGCACAAAGCCCTGGGTTCGATCCCCAGCACCGCAAAAAAAAAAAAAAAAAAAAAAAAAAAGAGCACAAATTGGAATGATGCTGCTTTAGTTCAAATCCTGGTTCTGGCATTTACTGGTACTTGGGCAACTTCTTTAACTGGTTGTACCTCCATAGTTACAAAGATTGAATACGTTAACACACAAAGAGAGAGGAGGGAGGGGAGGGCTCCTAGTCCATGGTGGTGACTTGTACTTTATGGCAATGGTGATATTGAAGAACACTCCAGAAAGGGAAGAGGACCTCTGCTGGAAAAGAATAGGGTGGAGACGGGGAATGGCACACGGTGGGTCCTGAGAAGGTATTTTAAAGAGTCTAGGCAAATCAAGGTGACATCACCTCTGTGTCTAAGACCAACCAATCAAGAAGTAGCTCTCACTCACCCCATAGACTCTCTTTCTAACCTAAGACTTGGACTACTTTGTGCTGTCCTTCCTCTCTTGTCTACAGCCAATACATGTTCAACCTCACCAATTTATGCCTTCTTCTCTTAATAGTTTCTTTATAAAATATGAAGCATTTTTCCAACTACTCTCTGGTCTTGCAGCTGGGTTTTTGGGAATTAGTCCCAGCATTTCTAATAGTTCAATAAATGCTTTTATTTTAGAGATCTTTTGTTCTTTGACTAAGTTTTGATTTAACAAGTTTATTTGACCTGATCGAGGGAAGCAACTGTTGTACCTCATGTCTCTGGAAAAAAAAATTGTAAGAGGGAAATGGATCTTTATTCATAAATGTCAACCCTGGACTAGCAACAAAATCACTGTACTGATTAATTCAAAACCAATTCAAAACCTGATGGATAGGGCACCTTGAGTCTACACCAGAATACACCCTGTGGTCAGGGCTCAGGGTCCTGAAAATCTTAGGGATGGCCCTGTTTGGGTATCTGACACCAATAAAGTGTAGGCAAATTCAGTTAAGCACTTGTCCCCAATCCTTCCTGAAATCTTCTTTGAGCTTGAGGTGATCATAGACATTGCCTAGAGAGGCCAAATATTGACCCAAAATTTTATTAGCAAGTTGACACAACATTGAATATTTATCAGTTTATAAATGAACTAGTGGCTCTATATCTAAGGAACTCTGTGAGCTTCGAGGAGTCTTTGATGCTCTTGAACAAATTTGTGTGTGTCCATATGTGAACTATTCCTATGGAAGTGTCTATAGATTTCCTTAGATTCTAAGGTATCAGTAACCCAATTTTCATATTAATCTTAAAAAATGAATTTGGATTTGAAAACTGTGGGTCCATTTTAAGATTTTATGTACTTACATGCTGGCCTTATAAAGATGTTTATCGTCTAGGAATTTTTAGTGACTTCAAAATTTCTCTGCAAAAGTTTCAAAGTTTTGTGGGTAAGTATGAAACACCTAAAATTTCTGCATGTTTAAAAGTAAGTCAGATGGCTTAGGTTGCAACGATAGGTTTCATCCTCTCAGGACCTTAGAAAAAGCATTAGTTTAACCTCCCCTTCTGAAATATCCTGGTTTTCCTTTTTTTTTTTTTTGGTGCTGGGGATCGAACCCAGGGCCTTGTGCTTGCAAGGCTAGCACTCTACCAACTGAGCTATCTCCCCAGCCCCTTTCCCTGGTTTTCCTGTCTTTTTTGAAAACATCTCGCTTTGCTAAGGGTGGCCTTGGAAAGGAAGTGAATCATAAGTGTATCTTCCTATAATCTCTTGCAGTTTGCATATCATATTTGCTGTATGTATACTAGTGAGATTGTATTTGCTTTCTTAAATTTCAGATGTTAACACTTCACTAAAAGGTTTAATTAAAGTTTTCATCCCATAAAAAAAAAAAGTGCCCAGGCAAACAACGAGAAGAGGCACTAAATGGTATGATGGGTTGGGGAGGAGACTTCAGCTGACTGAATACTATTGCAACATCAGATTTGAGTGCAGTGGATTTAAATCCTGGGGGGAAATATGACCCAAGTTGGGCTTTAAAGGATGGGTAGAATATTGATTGTTTCCAGTTGGGGAGGATGTGTGAGCAAAGGTATAGAGGCAAGGCTGTTTGTTCAGTTAAAAAAAGTATGCATCAATAGACCAAACAAGGTCATGAGGGAAATGCATTTCTACAAAGTGGTTTGTTGGTAGGACTCAGCAGAAAGTATTTAAGCATGGAATTAAGTTTTAGATTATAATAAAATAGAATTTCCCCTATTTTACTAAGGAAAGCAAAACTACTGATATGGAAGCCGGACATGGGAGGACATACATCAGCCACCAGAAGACTAAGTCTACGTGAAGAAATTCATTGCAAACTTAGAATTATACCCACTTTCCTTTGATGGCAATGAATGAAAGATGATGGGAAGAAAAGGCAGGAAGGATGGTATCTCACTCTGACAGCATGAATGTTGCTCTTGGTATGGGACATATGGCTCCTGCGGGTGTGATAAAATTAGCAGAGCCCAAACTTGCCACTTTCATAGACTCTACTGACCTCAGTAAACTATGCACAGGAGAAAGGTTTTGAGTCAATAGGGTGATGTATAGGCTAAAATCATTCTGCAGTGCCTGTTTGGGGGAACATTTTGCTGAGAAGTGCTGATGCTTCTGAGCTTGAGTTTAAGAAATAGTAACACAGTTGTTCTGGTGGTGGTCTGTGATATTAAATCTTTATCTCAATCTTGTGTGATCGACTGGAAGGTGATTAGCAAGAGGGAGAAGTACACTAGTGTGACAATCAATCTGCATACAGTATACCCTTGTCAGGTTCTTCAGTTATTTAATGTGTCCCTTTTGATTTATATGTTTTGCATTTCCTTAATGAATTTTGAATTTTAGAATAAGTTAAATTTTGTCACTGTAAATAGTCCTGGTAAGTCTACCCATGATCCCCAGAAACTCTCAGTAATAGTTATTTAGAGACCTCCAAAGGCAGCATTCTGAAGGACTCTGTATGGATAAATAAATGACTTGGATTCTAGTCCTAGCTCTGTGTATAACCCACTGTGTGATATCAGGTCAATATTTGGCTTCTCTGGGCCTCAGTCTTCTCATTTGTGAAATTGTGGAATTTGATTCGAGTGATGATGTTGATTAAAACAGTAGCTGACATCGATTGAATGCTTCTGATACACCAGCTATTTATTCTAAGGATTTTAATTCATTTGATGAATTAATTCAATCCTCTTATTGACCCTGTGAAGTAAGTACTTGATCATCACTGTCCCCAAGATGCAGATGAAGGAATGCACACAGAGGTCATCGTCAAAGGTCTCCTAGCTGGTATGACATGTAGACAGGGTTATTCTAACCCAGAAGGTTGACGCCTGGGCCTGTTTTCCTGGGCTGTTAGCCTCCTGCCTCTCACTCTGTTCCTGCTGATAATGGAGAGGGGCAGCCTTGGGACCCTTGCTGGTTTCTGCACTTGTTTAGTTCTTCCCTGCATAACTCTTGCTGCCCGACTTGGTCTGTCTCTCTTGACTAAACATCCAACATCCATCCTATAACCAAGCTGTGGATGAAGGAGCTGACAAGCTTTGTGCCATTTCCAAGAGCTCAATTTAAAGCCACTACTGTCAATGATTACAAATTAATGACAGCAAGCTTTCTCTTGAGAAGTGAGCTAGAAATGGCTGTGCAGAAAATAACGAGGTCAGAATTCTCTAGTTGCAAAACATTATGGTTTATTTTACCTAAAAGGCAGGGCAGATCTCTGGATTCCTAACTGTCTAGATACTTAACAGAATAGACTTTCCCAAGAGGCAATTCAAAATATGAAAGAATTCTAGGCAGTATAGATTTTTGGTAGTATGTATGGCTATGGAAATATTTGGACATGCTAAATAATAACAATATTAATAATAATAAAATAACAGTGGGAAAACCGCAGCTTTTATTTAACATTTTCCTGCTTACCAGAACTGAGTACCTGCCAAGTCTATGAGCCATATTATCTATGTAAACCAGTCATCTACCCTGTGAAATAGTAAAGTCAAGCTAGTTTATTCATGAGAAATTTGAAAGAATAAGTTTTTTTGTTTGGTTTTGGTGACTGCCTAATTTATGTTTAAGTCAGTGTACTTGTCATTCCTGTGGTAATGAGTTGCTGATCTGGCAAATTCTTGACTATATTGGTCAAACAGTTTTAAAACTTTGATTTTTAGCAAGTAATAGTTGGTGTGCTTTCTAATGATGTTTATAAAGATGTTAAAACTTGGGAAAAAGTCATGTAACAAAGTATAGATATAATTGCACAGAATGTTTTCTGTCTTTTATGTTCATTAGAGAAAAGGCTGCAGGATTTTGTGACAGAGAGGATGTAGCTATGTCTTCAGTTAGTAAATTTTGTTTGGCAGTTTGACTCATGCAAATCTTAATGTGTGTAGCTGTGGGATTTTGTAAAAGTAGTGTTCATTTTTACTCTTTCCCTGAGATGGCAGTGGAATCATTCAGAAAGACTTCTGGGGATGAATACACATAGAATAGGTTCTTCACAGATGTCAGAAACCAAAGGAAGGAGGTGGATGTAGTTGGAGAAAAGTGTGTTCACAATCCTATTGCTTGGAAGAGATTTTGAACTTCCAGATAATCTTAAAGGAGGACATGAGCTGTAATATGCTGACCAAAAGGAATATCACTTTAAAAATGAAGAAACTCTAATTACTTCCCAGTTCAAGTGTATAATGATGTGTTATTTATATACTGTAATTATATGCATTCATGTGGTGTGGAAAGATTATAAATTTCAAAAATTGCTCGAAGGCAATAGGATTTGGGGATGTCATTTAAGTTTTAAAATTCTGCCTGTAAGAGAGAAAGTACAGGTGCAGCCCAGCAACTTCATTGCTTTCATCTTTACTTCTGGGATATTTGTGTCTTTACATTGCCAGAGATTCGTGGCTGCAGGAAAGCAGGTTTTCTCAGTTCATGGTCCCTCACTGAGGTCAGTGCTTATATTCCCTAGCAGTCCACTTAGAATAGTCCTGATCTGTATCTCTAAGGTAATGCAACCTGAAAACCATGTGACCTGTGATGAGAATTAGGGGTGTACTGGGTGAGAAGACAGGCTTTACAGTTTGGACAGTTCTGCCCTGTCTATGATCTTTCTTCCAATTACACTTGGCAGGAAATGCGTACGTTTAAAAAATTATGCTCAAATTGACTGAATTATGCTATGTACATTTATTAATTTAGTACAATGAATTTTGCCTTCATGTACATCTATGAAGCACTAATTTAAGAAATTGTAAGTAAATTGAAGAAAGACCAGTAGAGTAGAAGAAAAGAAACAGGGAGGAGGAGGGAAGGGAAAGGGGAAGAACTGGGGACTGCATTGGAGCAAATTACATTCCATGCTTGTATGATTTTGTCAAAATTACCCCAATATTGTGCATAATAATAGTGCATTAATAAAAACTTTTAAAAATTAGGCTCACTATTCTAACAGAAGTTTCTACAGGTTGGTTTTGCTAGCTCGAATTCTTTAATTAAGCTCTGTAAATTATTCTCCCATTTGGATTAAAGTGAGACAGCTCATGTACTTAATACATAAACCATCACGGTGATTTTGTCCTGAGGTTTACTGAGATACCTTTTAGTCTATGAAACAGAATTTTGCATGTAGAATTCTATTCTTCACAGTACTACTTTCTAGAAGGTACCAAATATATTGAGAAAAATAAGCATTTATTCAGTGATGTCCTATGTGTAGAATGCCATAGTGGTGCTCCTGGAATTTGATAAATCAAAATGCTTTTTAAACTGTAAAACACTTTACAGATTGTTAGAGGATATTTTAACTTGACTTTTTGCATAAAATTCAAGATCCAATATCTTCCTTCTGCTATCTCTAATGATTGTATATTAACATTTCTTCACTTTTTTTTTCTGCTTGTGCCTCGAACTTCTCCCTCACAACATACCCCAATTGAGATAAAGAACATTTTCATTACCCTTCCTGTCCCTGCCACTCCCATGGATGGTCACTGTTAGGACTTCTTTCGCCATAGGTTAGTTTAGGCATTTGCATTTTCTCATAACTGAAGAATTAACAGAGGACAGTTGTGTTATTCCTGTTAGGGAAGGGATACCCCTGCTGCATCCATGGATTCAACCAAATGTGGACCAAGGATATTTTTTAAAGAAAGAATTGCATATATTTGGGACACATACAGATTTTTTTCCTTGTCATTATTCCCTAAAGAATACAGTGTGAAACTATATACATAACATTTACATTGTATTAGGTATTCTAAGTCATCTAGAGATTTAAAGTATACAGAAGAATATATGTGGGTTATATGCAAATATTGTGCTTTTTAATATAAAGGACTAGGACATGTGTGGATTTTGGCATCCACTGGGGATCCTGGAACCAATCTCCTATGGATACTGAGGGATGACTATGTGTCCTTGGTTCTTAGGTTCTTTCTGCTTCCTAAATGAATATGTTAATATATCATGGCAGTGTGACACTGCTTCCTATACTATATTGTTTGCATCTTTCCTGACAGCTAAGCCCTTATCTTTTTTTAAATAATTTTTGAAATATTTTTTGTTGTCGATGGACCTTTATTTTATTTAATCATATGTGATGCTGAGGACGAAACTCGGTACCTCAAATATGCAGGCAAGCGCTCTACCACTAAGCTACAACCCCAGCTCATCCCTCATTCTTATTTGGGAGAATCTCTGCTCCTGTATTGGCAGCTGAGCTCACAAGTCAGGAGGCAGTAATTATCCGGATGTAGTGGAAGGCCCAGTGCAGGTGAGAGGATTTCCAAAGAATCCCACCAGTGCCATTGGATCATTTAAGATAGGCCTGCTTTAAATGGTCCATAGAGTGTAGTGAGTTGGCAGCAAGCCATTACTTGAGTATAGTGGCTTCATTTGCTTGAGGTCACTTGGCATGGAGCATAAAGTGTGGTCAAGGACCTGAGCCAGAGGGTTGTGCTGGTCATGGGTCTGCCACCAGCATTTTCTGGGACCGCACAGACTGCAAAGTGTTTCAAGTCAGGCTGAACACCTGCACTGTTTCGCAGTCCCTTTCCTGTATTCCAGGAGCAAAGGGATAGCTAAGTCTTATGGTGACAGGCGTGTTAATCAGTGGGTTGCTTTGCTGACAGCTCATTCTGAGTATGTGTTCTACCACTGACTGATAAGATGGGGTATTGGGACATGACCCTGCACCATCACAGCTGATGGCATCAAAGAGGTCACCTGACCTGAGACTGTCCCTTGGATTATCTCTTCCATGAAGTTAAAATTACTGTCCAAGACTGCTCATAAGTCTCTGTTGGATATTTGAATTGGGAGGTACTTTAACGTTAGACTTTTGCCATTGTACAGAGAAAGCCAGTCTGCATGGATAGAGGGGAATATGGCAGGGCAAGCACTCTACCGACTGAGCTATCTCCCCAGCCCCTCCCAGAGCCTTTTCTGTCGGGGAGGGAAAGAGTAGCTCCTCTGGCTGTCCCTGGAGTTGCCAGTTGCTTTTGGTTCCCCACAAGATGCCTGTGGCCCTGGGGAAACCATCCCTATGCTCAGAGTAGCTCATTTGACTTCTCTTTCCTGTAGCCTCATGATCTGTGGTTAAGATGCTTGCTGATTGAATAATACAAGGCAAAAATGAGTTGGGAGAATGGTTTAGCAAAAACTATGACACATTGAGCTCAGCATCAGAATATGTGGGACCTGCTACTTTACCCTGCCAGTGAGCCATAGTAGCCTAGTTAGTCATAGTCATTCACACATGCTAGTGCTTCATAGGATACTTGACTTCATGTCCAAACATACACTAAGATTACAGGGACTTCTCTGTGCCCAGGAAAACACATCCTTGTGTATTAACTTGTACAATAGGACTCAGCCCATTACATGCTATTTTAGGGAATGGTCAGTGGTCCAGTCACTTTCAGCCAATACTGCCAGAAGGGAAGGACTACACTTTTTCCTGAACAGACTAGCACTCTAAAGTAAATTACCAGTGGTAACTTTGGAGGAGGAAGGAGGCTTATATCAATGGCCTCTGAGTTAGGGGCCTGATTACCAAGCTGTGCTTTTCCAAACTACTAATTTGCCTAAGACCAAAGTAGTTATTTTCCCCCCTAAACACATTTAAGTAATGCAACAGCTTTTAATACTGGCGCCACATTTGACTGTCCTGTGTCCCTAGCCTTTTTACTTCTCAAGCCCCAGGACCTGCCTCTCTTATCCCATGTTCTTTGAATATTTCAGCCTAAAGTAGAAATGGATGTCTCCTAAATGATGGCTACCTGTGATCAAAAAGCACTCTTTCTGGTCATGTTTCATTATCAAAAGCAAACACTAAATGCCACAGGATGGTTATGTCTGTGTGTGTGTGTGTGTGTGTGTACACATAATCACATGAGGGACTTGTCTAGTTTTGAGAAGCATGTGACTGGAAATGCAGACAAGATGGTCAAAATCTTAAAATGCAAGGTGAATTGCCACTTATGATAGATACGTGGGCCTAGCCGCAGTGGTACATACATGTAATTCCAGCAGCTCGGGAGGCTGAGGCAGGAGGATCTCGAGTTCAAAACCAGCCTCAGCAACTTAGCAAGGCCCTCAGCAACTCAGTGAGATCCTGTCTCTAAATAAAATATATAAAGGGCTCAGTGGTTAAGTGGCCCTGGGTTCAATCCCTGGTACTTAAAAAAAAAGAAAGAAAGAAAAGAAAAAGAAAAGTGGAAAATCCTAAGCGCATTCAGAGGAGGAAAATTACTATCTTTGAATGTCACAAAAGACCTCTTGGTAGACGGGAGATTTGAATTGTGCTTTGAAGTGCAACTATGACCTAGCCAGACAGTGATAGGGCCAAGGAGGGAGAACCAGCACACACCTTGTAAGTGCAAGCTCAGCAGCAGTATTATGTAGGGATAAAAACTGGAGTTGGATTTGCCCTATGACCATCTAAGGAGCTATGTAATTGTTTTATAGAAATAGATCTCTGGTCAGTGGGTCAGTCACTTTCAGCTAACACTGGTGTAGCAGACCATTACTAATGGCCACTTTTTCTAATTCCAATGCGAATGTCACATTTTGGAGAGAATCCTTGTCTGTATGTGAAAAGTATGAAAGTCGCCTGTATAATTCTATAAATTTAAATTTAACCAGCTTTAGTTTCACTGAGTCTTAAAGTCAAGCAGGATTTCTGACTCTAGCTGAGACAGGAGAGAAAGCATATTTGCCTAGGGAAAATAGAGGTATTAAAGTAACAGGGCAAATGCTCCTTCAAGTGTAGAACACAGCTCATTTCAGTTGCAACCTCATTACACTGAACAGTTATTTCTATTGCTCTTCATGTGACAGAATTTCCTTTTGGAGATCAAAGGAAATGAAACTCAGGATCTGGGAAAATGGTTTCCCTGGTTCCTGTGTTACTAAAGCTCCTATTCATTCATGTATGAAAATCCAGGGAGATAATTGTCTAGGAAAATCACAAGACTTCCCAGACAATAGTTGGGATGAGAACAGCTTTTGAGAATCAGTGCAATTCAGTCTTTCCTGCTGACTTACCCTCTATAGGACTTCTGTCCTTGTGTCCTGCCTCTGGAGTCTCTGTGGGGATACCCAGAAAACTATTTACCTTCTGTTGTAACACCTCCCAAGGCAGCTCACTCCAATTTGGGCAGTGCCTATTATTAGAAAGTAAAATTCTTGAATTGAGCCAAAAATCTCTTTCCCTATAACTTTCCCTAATAGTGGCTTAAATATACACTTTTGAGTATTGGCCTAGAAACACAGCTACCATGTGTAACACTGTTTCCCAATGAAAATGCAGTTTTCGTTCCAAACAAGTAATGTATAAATAATATTCTGGAATATAGCTTAATTTGTCATTGGAGCATGCCCAGCGGGGGACTCAGGAAATATGCCCCAGGAAAGGAGAAAGGATGAGGCCAGCATCCACAGGGTCAATCTGTAGAGTCTGTTCTGGCCATCCTGCCTTGTCTCATCTTGTCTGGTTATTGACAATTTAAAATTGCCTAAGTGCTAGATGTGGTGGCACATGCCTGTAAATCCAGTGGTTTGGGAGGCTGAGGCAGGAGGATCTTGAGTTCAAAGCCAGCCTCAGCAACTTAAGCAAGGTCCTAAGCAACTTAAAGAGACCCTGTCTCTAAATAAAAATACAAAAAAGGACTAGGGATGTGGCTCAGTGGTTAAGTGCCCTGGGTTCAATCCCTGGTACCAAACCAAACCAAACCAAACTGAACCAAACCATTGCCTAGAAAACTCACTGTGGAAATTGGTTCAGGGTGTTGGCTTCCTCATTACTCACTCTCAGTAAACCCTTAGGCAGTGCAAAGAGAGTTGGGCTTCTCTTTATGACACAGAGTGGGTGACTGGGTAATATTGGATGAAGAGGAACTCAGCCCTAGGTCCTGCCCACATTGGTGTATAGTGCTGCAGGAGGCATTGCTCTCTTCAGGTTGAACAGAAATGGATTTGACTCTGAGCTGTACCACTTATTAGTTCTATGACTTTGACCAAGTTGTTAAACCTTTCAAAACCTCAGGTTTGCATCTGCAAAACTGATCAAGAACAAATGTGATGTGTCACAAATATAAGGAGCATAATACTGCTTGATAAATGTCCTCTCTCTCTCTCTCTCTCTCTCTCTCTCTCTCTGTCTGTCTCTCTGTCTCTCTCTCTTTCTCTCTCTCTTACACACACACACACACACACACACACACACACACACACACACACACAGAGTTAACTGTTTCCAGACTTTTTTGCCCTTTGTTCTTGAATGACCAGTCATCTTCTCCAGGTTGTAGGGTGAGCAGATTTGATGCCATTGCCTTAGCTGGTGACGTGGCCCATCTCTTTTGGGCTACTTTGAAAGACAAATGATTTCACAGCTTCAGAGAGGGTTCTCCTAATGTATATTTAAACTGTTGTCTCTTGTTTTTCTTTTCAGTGTCCAAACTAGAATATTTTATTCCTTAAACCTTTTTTTTCCCCAGAAGGTGTTGGTAGGAAAACAGTACACAAGACACTATAGCTTTTGTTCGTATGTCAAGCTCTACTAATTCTTAAGATTGGTCCTTCCATAAGTTTATGCTTAGTGCTTCTCATATTTAACATTCCTGGTTCATCTCAAATATACATGAAGATCTTTGTTCCCCATATTGGCTTTTAAAGTATTAATATGGCTTGGAGTGAAACATGTCTCCATTTCTATAGATTTACATGCTTGAAAGGGAGAAAATAATGGACAGCATTTTCAAAGAAATGAATTAATGATCATCCTGCATTTTAGTTTTTGATTATGGCAATCAAATTCTCAGACTCTGATTTGAACACTATCCTTGATTTGTCAGGCACAAATCTACTGCCAGATGGATGAAGCATCTAAACTCTTATGGAAGTTTGGTATAGGGATTTGGGAGATGGACAGGTTGCAGACAGGTTGAAGAGGATATTAAGGAAAGGCAGGGGTTGAAAGCCAGGGCTTTGAGTACCTATTTTGCCACTTAGTGATAATGACCTAAGGCAAGTTTCATAGGGTTACCAGGAGGGAGGATTGAGGCAGATAAGGCATTCAAGCACTTAGCATAGGACCCAGCAGAGAGTAAGCTCCCGGATTATAAACTTTTTAAAAGGGAGATAACTCTTTCTGGCATAAGCACTGTTCATTCTTTTGGCTCCTAACCATCAATTACAGACCCCTTGGAGTTTTAGGATGTTAGAACTTCAAATTACATTTCCATTAGTGGTGATGGATTAGAAGGAACCATTCCCGTGCTTTCTCATTTAGTCCCCCTTGTGGCCAAAAACAGACATGTATGAAGCAGTGGGCTGGATTAGAAAGTGAATTGGCCAAAGCACAGGCTTTTATGTGAGCACAACTGCACGGGTCTTCTAGGAATTGTGCCCACTATTTGGACTCCCCACTCAGTAGTGAAGATAGAGTTCATGGACTCTGAAGCTTGCACTTGCTCACCCACCTCTCATATTCAATCATTTAGTAAATATACACTGAGTACCTACTATGAACAGGCATTGCTTGTCCCTGGGGATATACCAATAAATAAGGCAATACCCTGCCCTCACAGAGCTTGCATGCATTTTGGGAGACAGACAATATAAGTAAATCAACAGTGCAGAGGCAACAAGTGCAGATGAGAAAAATAAAGCAGGAGCCCTGCTGGAGTGCAAGACTCTAATTTTAAATAGGGTCATCAGGGAAGGGCTCTTTGAGGAATAGAAACTTGGAGAAATGAGAGATTTTGGAAATCCAGCGGAGTGTACTAACCCAAAGTAAGAAGGCTGCGATGTCAATAGGTAACATCATCTTATGGGACCACTGTCATATATGTGGTGCTGTTGTCTGAAATATTTACAGTGCTTGACTTTACATCTGACTTGGTGGCAGTATCACATGTGGGTACAGTGTGGATATGGGAGTGTTGGGAGGAAATAAATCACTAATAGAAGTGGGCTTTTTGTTTGCTTTTCCTTAGATCGCCTCAAGACAAAGTTAGGACCACCAAAATGGAGAGCCCCGCCTCACTGTTTATATCAGAATACTTGTTCCAGAATACTGCATACATGTTTTCTGCCCCTGCTTTTCTCTCATTTAATTTTACGTCCTTTTCTGAAATTATGTCCCATCAGCTTTGGTTTCACCTAAAAGAAGGCACGAATTTGCCACCCCACCCACTCATAGCACAGACAACATGGAAATTCAGTGACTTCCTTTTCATCTGAGCTCTAGCAGCTTCTTGTTTACTTTATTTGGTACTGGGAATCAAACCTAGAGGTCTTCTTTTCCACTGAGCCACATCCCCAGCCCTTTTTGGTTTTATTTTGAAGCAGGATCTTGCTAATTTGCTTAGGGCCTAAGTTGCTGAGACTACCTTTGAACTTGTGATCTTCCCGCCTCAGCCTCCAGAGCAGCTGGGATTACAGGTGTACACCACCACACTTGGCCTGTTTACTTTATATATGTACATATACACACATATGTACACATATATATACATATACACATATATACACACATATAGGTATATATATGCATATGAACTGAATTTGTTTTGGTATTCGGAAGATGATAATCCTATAGACAACCTATGGAAAGAAAATACTCCCTTTTGAAAATAACGGGACTCTAGGAGAGCTAAATGTGTTCAACAACATGATTATGAGCAACACACGTGCTGTTCTGTCAAGATTAGCATTTAATTTAATATTTATGGTATAGTTGTTAGGATTAGTTTATCCAGGTTCATTCTCATCCGATAACTCCTGAGGACACAGCCACTGTAAGGAGCTGAATCTGAAGAAGAGCTCATCACTAATTCATTCTGTATTTGTCAAGCTCCCACTATGGGCTCCAGAGGGACATTGTACTATAGGCAGATTGATTGGTTTTCAAATTAAAAACTTGGACTCATAATCAGACAAGCAGTGATTCTGCTCACATGGATACTAGGACAGAATATTTGAATGACATGTCTTGGAAAATCAGGCAGAGGATGTGGCTGAGGCTTTGGTGGATATAAAGGAGGTAAAGGACTGGATTTTCTTTCATAGGACTCTTGAGATCTTGATGTGTACACAATTAGCAGTACAGGACAGGGTAAATGTGGTCAGCAGAAACCTTCAATATTAATGTAGTTTTAGCTCTTATTTATAAACTTATTCTGACATTTAAGAGTATCTTTTCTTAAAGTGGGATTTGTCCCATATTTTCATAGGTCTGGTCACCTGAGAAATGGAAGCAAGGGAAGCAGTCATTTCCCCACAGCTCTTCCTTCAGTCAGTGGTGGTTGGCCAAATGCCAGTGACACTAAGACTTAGTATTCCTGGCACTCATGTGGCCTCTCTGTGGGTTAAAGTGCACCAACAGATTTTCAGTACAAGTGAGATCAGCTTGGGGGTTTCATGAAGGAGGTGTGACAAAGAGGGAATCCCCCAAATGTTAAGC
Organism: Sciurus vulgaris; assembly: GCF_902686455.1. NCBI lineage: Eukaryota > Metazoa > Chordata > Mammalia > Rodentia > Sciuridae > Sciurus > Sciurus vulgaris. Next base: position 104,343,242 of record NC_136471.1, on the reverse strand, counting down.
TTCTGTCACTTTAGCTACTACAGCTGGTCCTGATTTCTAAGTACATAAATCTCCTGGTAAGTGGCTTTGCTGGCCCTAATTCCTAATAGGCATTCACCTATGTGATGTCTATTTATATATCTGGGTCATTTTGAAAGTAGAGGTGTGAGCTACATCTAGAAAATTTTAAGCTCTGGTTTGCTCATTCTTTCTTCCTCTGATGTGCTCTTGAACACCTGAAGTTGGAGGAAGACCCTCCCTATCACTGCAGATCTGAATTCTAAGTCCTGTCTTAAACATTTTCAAGGAGAACTCATCAGTGCTTATAAATAAAAGTAATGCCAAGGGGCTCAGAAGATCCTACCTTTACCATTCTTCCCTGATGCTTCCAGCTAGACTCGCCAAGGCTAAGTACAGATCCCACTCACTGCAGGGCCTTGGCAAACTTGTTTGGTATCCTAGTTAACAGTTGGCTTGATCTTAGCCCCTCTGAGGACCTTTGGGCATTTCAAAGAAATGTAAAGAACTCTAGAAGTAGAAGAGCCCCTGTAGATGTCACTGGGGCCTGTTCTGTGAATATAGATGACAAATTAAAGCACAAATATGCAACATGACTGGTACAAAGTAGTGGTTACAACTTCAGAGATAATTGGAAGAAGGAAACATTGTTTGCTGGACTTACAGCATGCCTACGGCCATTTTCCATGAAATGATCATTTCCTTCACTACCTATGTGAAGAACCTATGAGGGACGCACAGTTATAGCTGGAATGTCTGTTTTCATAGTGTCCATCATAAGCCCTTTACAGTAATCTTCAAAATCATCTGTGATCTGTTAGGCAATCTGCATGTCTAATGCTGGTTATATGCCACTGATAAAATCCAAGTGTAACCAATTGCTCTAGGCTCATGACCTAGCTCCTGAAACTTGAAGTCTATGAATTGACTATAGGATGTAATATGTTTAAAATCAGAACATAATCTTGTGGGCCTTTCTGGGAGTGTAAGTAAAGAGAACCATGTCAGCTCATGAATGCCCTTCTCCCCATGGTCAATGAACTGTGCTGATGTTTGGTTTCATATAAGTCTTTAATGGAGCAAAAAAGAAGAAAGTGACTTTCTTCTACATCTTCTTCCATTGATAGCCACCTCCATAGATTTATCTACTCTGTTCTGTGTGTCTTCCTTTTTTTTTTTTTTGTGGTGCTGGGCATCGAACCCAGGGCCCTGTGCTTGTAAGGCAAGCACTTTACCAACTGAGCTATCTCCCCAGCCCTATGTCTCTTCTTTCTAGTGATGGTTTTCTTCAAGCCTTAGCCCTTGACCTTCTCACTACATCGGCTTTTGTTTCTTGAGATACATTGTTCCCTCAGCTGTCATTTATGGCTTCAGCTCTCACCTGCCACTTTGACACCCTCCTGAACTCCAGCCCCATATCTACAACTGCCTTCCAAACATGTTACCTATGTGGACTTTGGTCACCTCAAACCACATAGCAAACAGGGCCTATACCACATGCTCTGTGGATTTCCTGTGGGTTCTCAAATTCAATTTAAACAAATGAGCATTTAGGATCATCTCACTCCTCTCCCTCTTCAGCATCTATCCCTTTGTAAAGATACCATTCATCAGCCGGGCATAGTGACTATAATCCCAGTGGCTCCCAAGGCTGAGACAGGAAGACCACAAGTTCAAAGCCAGTCTCAACAAAAGTGAGGTGCTTAGCAACTCAGTGAGACCCTGTCTCTAAATAATATACACAATAGGGCTGGGGGTGTGGCTCAGTGGTCCAGTGCCCCTGAGTTCAACCCCAGGTACCAAAAAAAAAAACAAACAAAAAAAAACAAACAAAAAAAAACCACTTATCTCTCAGCCATGTCACATGCACTGGCTTACACACACACAAAACATGCAGCTCACACATACAGACATGACCATGATGGAGCAAATGGGCTTATGTGGCCAAATACTTGCCTACAAAGAAGTAGCTCAAAGCATATGTCTTATTTCTATTAAGATGACAGTCATCTTCATGTAAAAAGGGGCACTTTGATTATGCTAGTAAGCTTATGAATTTTTAGATATCTGTGTAAAATTTCTTGAACCCTTGGGCATACTTCTTTTCCTCTCTTACCTCGGAGCCTTACATCACATTAGAAACCTGGGAGAATAGTGAGTTTCTAGTATAGAAATGAGCTGACTCTCCTACCCTCACTCCTGGTGGTTTGGCAGTCACAAGGAAAACCTAATTTGCCCAAAGGCATATCTACAAATTTCCTTATATATGTTCACATCTGCAAATTTATTGCAGAGTGTATAAACATGTCACTTAGCAGAATGTCAGAGCTGGGAGGAGGTACTAGAAATCAGGTTCTTCCACCTCCTGATCTTACTGAAGAAGAAACTAAGGCACAGAAAGCTTAGGTGATCTGTCCAAAGTCACATAGCTAGTGACAGAACTGTAAACCCTGGTCTCCTAACCCCCAGCCCAGAGATCTACCATTCACCTACCTTTTAAATTTATTGAGTAACTTTCTGTTGCCCAGCTGGAGTGCTTTCCCAAGCCCAGTGAAAAATCCCAATAAACTCTGGTTCTTAGCCCATTGTAAAACACTTAGTATACACACAAATAATTCATAATAAAAACAAGTTGTAACTCATTAAATTTCTTGAAGTTTAAAGAGAGCATCACAGGATTATAGAAGCTGCTGATTTCTTTGCCTTTCTGGTTGCTTTCTCCATCTCCACAAAATTTGGTTCCCAACACTGTGAAGACTTGCCCCCCACCTCACCCCCCCCAACCCCTTGGCACACACACTCACATAAGAATTAGCTGAAAGAATTGTTTGCTGGTTACACTTCTTAATCTAACATCTGAGCTGGGTGCCTTGGCTCATGCCTATAATCCCAGCAACTTGGGAGGTTGAGGTAGGAGGATCACAAGTTTGAGACCAGTCTCAGCAACTTAGCAAGGCCTTGTCTCAAAAAGAAAAGCATAAAAAGGGCTGGGGGTATAATATAGTTCAGTGGTATAGCATCCATGAATTTAATACCCAGTACCAGTACCAAAACCAAAAAGATCCCAAAAAGTAAGGCATCTTTATTTTAACAATAGATGATGTGTATGGAGTTTCTATGTTGTGCATTTTTTCTGAGTTATAGAATTATCTGGAGTGAGGGAAGGATATTTGACAATACCTCTGTGTGTAGTCACCAAGAATGAATTAACCTGTAGACCTCTGGGATGATTGAATTGTGACTTTCACCCAGAATGCAATCTAGCTGAGATTTTTCACCTACTGCCTCTTCTGGACATTTCTTTCGGTCAGATTTTAGATGTCATGCTTTCTATCCCATATGACTTCTCAGAAAGGTGTCTCTTCTAGGTATTTTATATCTCTCTGATTAATTTTTGACTTCCATTAAATTTTTCTTTAATTGTATGATATGTTAAATATGAATTCATGCCATCATTAGAATGATGTGCATGTTAATTTAGAAGGTGGGATTCACAAACCAGGTATAGATACAGAGAGAAAGAATAGGAACTTTTTTCCCTCTCAGAACCAAACCTGGCATAACATGAGTGTAGCTGCAGCAATTTAATCAGAAAATCTGTGTTGCAGAAAAGGGAATGGGCATAAGCCAAAAGCCTCTGGATTGTAAAATGGCAGCTTGTCTTCCTTGGCTCTTCTTTGGGAATCAGGATACTGCAAGGTCTGCAGGGAGACTTCCTAGCATTAGCCAGGATGACCTAGTAGAAGGAAGGGGAATCACTGATATCTACTGACTGCTCCCCAAATATCAATTTTAGGATTAAAACGAACCCTGAAGTCTCTTGCAGAGCCTTTTGGGAGCCCCTTAGCATATGGTTTTCTTTAAGTAACATCAAGATAATATATACTATTACACAAACGTTTTTCTAGTTCTGATCTAGCTTTATGAATGCTACAATTATAGTTGTATTCAGCCTCATCACCAATCCTAAATTAGTAGTAGCTAGTGGTACGCTGTTACCCATAAATTTTGAGCTGGGGTGTAAGCACATAGGAAATGAGATGCTGGGAATGAGTAAGAGTTGGAGAACCTCAACTCGGTGACTACTGATGGAGCCTTGGGCCTGCCCTCCTGGCTTAGGGTTGATTTGGGAGCATGTGAAGTAGTGACGAGATCTCTGATCTCTTATCTGACTCCTCCTCAAACCACAACATTGACTGCTTCCTAATCACTTATGAGAAAGAAGCAAAACTGTCCTGAGAAACATAACATGGGTTAGTGATTAATTTAGGAATTTGAGGGCTCTGAAGAGTTCAGATACAAACTTGCTTTGAAAGAGAGAGAGATCAAAAGAATCTGTCCCTTGCTTTTCACTTTGACTTTCTAGATTTTGAGAAGTAGCTCCCCTATAGGAACTTGTACAGGTGTGTATATGGGTGAATGTGTGTTGAGAGGAACCAAGAAAAATATCATACAAATGACAATGATTTTTGTCCTTGACTTGTCTTTGTATATTTCCTATCCTTGGTAAGAAGTAATTTATAGTAGAAAATGTGAGCATGTGCTAGTTCATTGTGTTTCATGGCTCACTAGCTTTTGTTTATAGTTTATTTTCTTCAACCACTGGCAATTTCTTCTAACCCTCACCCCAAGTCCACCACCACTACCACTCACTAAGGGCACACATCCGTTTTCTTCTCTGTATGTTGAGTCCTTCCTTCTTTGTCTTTAGCATCATTATTTCCCCAGATTACTGTCCTGCTCAGTGAATCAGATTGACATTCTTGCATTTCTGAGAGGTTCTCACAGAGGTTCAGAGGGTACTGTGGGTGGAATGCTAACATGAAACTTTCCCCCTTTTTAAAAATTTAATTATACATATATATTTATATACATTGTAGATGGACACAATACCTTTATCTTTATTGATTGATTGATTGCAGTGCTGGGGATTGAACCCAGGGCTTGTGCATGCAAGGCAAGCACTCTACCAGCTGAGCTATATCCCCAGCCCCTTATTTATTTATTTTTATGTGGTAGTGAGGATCAAACCCAGTGCCCTCCGCCCCAGTGCCCCACACATGCCAGGCAAGTACTCTACCACGGAGCCACAACACCAGCCCCACTTTTCCCCATCTTAACTGCACACTTGACTGCTTTTTCATCCAGCAGACATGTACTGGGTAGTGATTGTGTGAAAGGCACACAGACAGCTCTTGCCTTCAAAGAAATCTTGGTCCTGGATATGCGTAGGAAGGGGATAGGTCACAGCAGGACCATGGCATACTACAGAATAAGTTTAAGGAGGCTGGAAGGAGTGGGTACAGTGTGGACCACAAGTTTAGGTTGTGAACAGGGAGTGACCAGAAGAATAGGAATTTTAGGTATGGTTATCATAAGCAAAAGTTGGGAACTACAGAGCACAGCTGTTTTCCTGGAACTACATAGGTGCATACAGGACAGTATGGACTGTAGTGTATGCAGAAGGCCTTATTTATGTGGAATTTGGGCTTCCAAACACACACCTTCTCCATCAGGAGTGTTTGAGTATGATAACAGCAACACTGGCAAAGGCCTTTCCTCTGTGGGTTATTCTTAGATTTCTAACACACAGGTGCTGGAAGGGGCCTATCTAACTTAGTCCCCACATTATTCAGAGGAGAATGAGTTCCTTTGAGAGTGGTTGACCTGCTCAAGAGTAGAATGTTGAGTTGTTTTTCTCCCTGGCAATATGATGCCCACAGTGTTTTTTCTTTGCACCCACTGGCAAACATTAAGAGGCATGCTAAAGTCCACAAAAGGAGTCCTTTTCTAAATTAAAAATAAAATAAAATAAAACTGGAATGTTTGTATAGTTTACATTATATGTATATTTTTAAAAAATGGTATTGTAGGGTTTGTACTTTAAATGAAAACCAGCTTCATATATACTTCATAAACAGAACAATGATTGTACCAGGGCAAATTATATTTAAAAGAATCAAAGGCATGAAAGTGGTCTTATGTAACTGCCTTAAAATCTGGATTTGTGTAAACTTTGACATACTGCATATAAGATTTGTTATGGTGGCAACTGAGCTTTGTGAAATTGCAGTTAAAGAAATGTAAGATAATATCAGATAATACATTTTCATTGATGCAATCCTATCCAATAACTGGTAGCAGTAGTACATAGTATACCTGTATATATCTGAAGTGTTATTAAATCTTTGGGAGTCAGAAGTCTCCAGATGAGACTGATTTTCTTCCTAAACAGTAACTGCCTTAGCTGAATTTTTTCAATACAGATACATTGTGGTATTTACAGGTTTAGGCAGATAATGTTAAAGTGGAAAGTATAGGGAAACTTTCTCTTTGGTTCCACTTTATATTACCTAACAGTATTTACCTAATGTAGAAATTTTTTAAGTATTTAGAATTGATTACAAAATATACATTCTAAGACTCAAAGATAGAAAATGTATTTCCATTCGTGAATACTAAGCACTGTGCCTGGACTGTGCTAGGCATTGAATAATAAGAAATAACTTCCCTTTTGTACATAGGCTTCATTGCATTCTTAATGACTTGAGAGTTGATTCTTAAATTTTGATTCCAGTTGGTAAAAAGCATATTTATTTATTTTATTAGTGCATATTAATTATACAGACTAGTGTGTTTCCTTGTGGCATATTTATACATGCATATAACATAATTTGATCAATTTCAATTCTGGATATATTTCCATCTGGAGGAGTAGTGACACAAGAGGCTGTTTAAGGAAGGTACATTTTTTTAGCAACCACCAGGTGTCAGCAGAGGATTTGGAACTCTTGGCAAAGTCTGTGATCTTGGTTTTCTTAATTCACCAAGGCCATCCCCATTGGCAGTCAACTCCCACTGGGCTACTGTCTCCCAAATATTAGTGTCAGTTACTCCTCAATACTACATTATAATTGTTCACCTTTTCCTAATAAAACTAGCACTCGTTCTTCAATCTCTTTTTTTCTGATATAAACTTTTAATGCTGTCATTCACAGTGGTGATTCTACAAAGTAGAGAGACTATTGGGGTGGGAGGTATCAGGGACTATCATCAATCTTTTGTTGTTTTGCTGACCTTTCACCCCAAATAGGTAAAGCTCACCCTTGTCCAAAGTGGGGAAAGGTACACAGTACATTCTTTTTCTCATACAAAGAAACAAACTGATAGTAGAGTTTGATAGTTCCAAACTAAAGAATGTATTTTCAGAGTGTAAAGGAGAGAGGCATTTTCTCTGGCCTGGTAATTTGGCTCATGGTGTAGAATGTATTTGGTGGCATTCATTCATAGATGTTGAAGAACAGCATGTTGAGTGACAGAGGAAACCTTGGCAAGGTGTACATTTGTATCATATTGGTTTTCTCATCTTCACTTTAGTGGGCTAGGCAGGTATCTGAGGTGTTTGATAGGAGACATTGGACTGTAGGGTGGGGCAAAGCTGAGGAAGTTCATCCTTGGATGCTTGAGTTTCTTTCAGGCCTCACACAGTGTCAGAAGTGGTAGCAATTAGAAGACCATCCATTTGAATGTGTTGCCAAAATATTGATAAACTGAAGAAGACATTTCATTGTGGGAAGATGGGTACATGGGTAGATAGGTAGAGGCCCGAAGCAACCTCTGACTTCAGCAGCCCAGTTGCTGGGGCCTGTGACCTGCAGGGAATGGAGACTCAAGCAGAGCACGAAACCCTGAGTGTAAATGCAAAATTCTAAAGTTTAGACATGCTGTGGGGGTTTCCTTTGGACTGATCAGTGAGATTGGACAAATCTCATTACAGCTAATTCCAGAAATTATTCAGATTCTTCTGTTGTTTTATGTTGAATACAGTATTGTAAATAAGGCAGCACATTAATAAGGATTAAAAATATTTGAAATATTTTATTTTTGTAGAACTCTTTGTGATACTGGTTAAAGAGAATCACCTTGTTCTTAAAACATCATGCAGGATGTCCTTAAAGTGTATGTTATACACTTCAATCCCCCACTCCCAACCCCCCCCCCCTCAGAAAAACCATATGATATACACACATGCCTTTGAAGAGGCAGCTGACATTCTTCCTGGAATTATACCTAGCTCAGAGTCAGGCAGCAGCTGGGGAAAAGCTCTCAGATCTTATGATATACTTTTTAAGCAACTGTTAAATAAAAGTTCCTCATTGTTGGCTTGAATTCCGATTAGCACAATAACTGCATGTGAGGCTGTATGTGGAGCTGATCTAATTGTACAAAATCAAAGTGTCTTTACCCTGTGATGGTTTTAGTTAATGGTCTCTGACACTTTCTTTTGCCCAAGGAATCCTACAGCATCCACCATCTTGCTCATGGAAACTTGAGTCTTCAAATTGAGCCACCTTGCTCAATGATTTCTCTCTTCTTTCCCCTTTTTAGATCACTGGGGTGATCCTGTTGGCTGTTGGAGTCTGGGGAAAACTTACTCTGGGCACCTATATCTCCCTTATTGCTGAGAACTCCACAAATGCTCCCTATGTTCTCATCGGAACTGGCACCACTATTGTCGTTTTTGGCCTGTTTGGATGCTTTGCTACATGCCGTGGTAGCCCATGGATGCTGAAGCTGGTGAGTATGTTGCAGTAAAAGACTACCTTCTCAAGTATACTTTTTTGTAAAAATACAAATCACGTGGGCTGGGGATATAGCTCGGTTGGTAGAGCGTTTGCCTCGCAAGCACTAGGCCCTGGGTTCAAATCCCCAGCACCTCAAGAAAAAAAAAAAAATACAAATCACGTGATGGTTGATAATGAGAAAGCAGTGGCCAGTGATACCAGTAGGCTGTTGGTGTCCTCCTGCCAAGATGTCCTGTTCCAGTTTTGAACTCTCTTAGAAATCTCCTCAAGCATATGATGCCCACCTTTGGGTGGGCAAGGCATCATCCAGAACATAAGCAGACTGTCATGTCCAAGTTCCCATCAGAGAAATATTTCCTGCCTCCTTGACCTTGGCCATACTTGAGTGTGGGTGCATGTTTTTCTTTCACTCCCTGCCTCAGTGCTGTTGGAGCTAAGCCAGAGGGCTGATGAAGTGGCAAGTGTGGTCTACCAGGACCCATACTTGGCTTCCTGTATTCTAATAGGATAGATGAAGCAGTGCTGAATCCCAGTGGGTAAAGGAAGACTATTGAAAGGTGATTTTTAACATTCTGGAAGACCAGCTGTTTAATTTCCTACTCACTATGCGTTTCATTGATGAAAGTTAATGTTGAAGAATTTTGTAAATAAAAGTTAACAAGGACCACTTCTCAGAAGGAACTTTTGTTTAAAAAGAGTTATTTCAAGCCACATGCAGTGGCACACCCCTGTAATTCCAGCAACTCAGGAGGCTGAGGCAGGAGGATAGCAAGTTTGAAGCCAGCTTGGGCAACTTAGCAAGGTCCTTAGCAACTTAGCAAGACCCTGTCTCAAAATAAAAAATAAAAATGACTGAGGATACAACTTAGTGGTAAAGCGTCCCTGGATTCACTCCCTAGTCACTTCATGTCATGAAAGTGGGGAAGCAGAGATTCCACTAGGATCATGTTGCCTATCTTTGTTTATCCTGAAGTTGTGATGATATTTAATGCCACCTAGTGACACACTCATGGGTGTGAAGGTGGTCCACTCCAAAGGAATCACCTTCCCAACTGGCAACAAAGAATTAATCATTTTGTTGGCGACCTCATAGAAGTGGTGCATGACTTGGTCATTTCTGTCCTACAGACCATGCAGGAAGCATGATACTTTAGCTACCACCAATTCTTTCAGGTTGGTGGAAAAACCATAATGAAGCTGTATGGGGATATATGCTACTGTCACCTGACACTCTATCCTTGCTTCCTGAGTCTAGCTTCTAGTACTTCTTATAAGCATTAGTTTCTTTTGGTCTAGTGCAATGGCCCTCAACTCTGGGTGCATGTTTAAATCACCTGGCCAACCTTTTTGAAGACACCTTTGCCAGGGTTCCCTCTCTAGTCAGTTAAACTGGGACCTCTGGTGGTGAGGCTGTAGCATCACATTTTCTAAAAAGCCCATCCGGTGATTCTACTTTGGAGCCAGTATTGAGAACCTTGGTAATGAATAGCAAGGTGAGAATTTAGAGGCATAGAAAAGAAAGATACTGCTGGGCACAGTGGTGTGTGCCTGTAATCGGAGCAGCTCAGGAGGCTGAGGCAGGAGGATCATGAGTTCAAAGCCAGCCTCAGCAACAGTGAGGCCCTAAGCAACTCAGTGAGACCCTGTCTCTAAATAAAATACAAAATAGGACTGGGGATGTGACTCAGTGGTAAAGTGCCCCTGAGTTCAATCCCCAATACCAAAAAAAAAAGAAAAAGAAAAAGAAAGATACTCGAAAACTGTCTTCACGAACAAGAAGGGAGGAGATCTGGTGATGATACCTAAAGACTTAAGCCAGTTAATGAGTCTTTATTTGCAGGAATGTAACCTTTTTAGGCCATTGTCCCCAAATATCAAAGAACATTATTGGAGTAAATCATGAAGGTTTCTTCTAGCCCAAATATTGTGACTTAAGATTTACTCCTAGGAGGCCTTCTGATCAAAGAGACAAATGTACTTTCTCCCAGTTGCCTCCTTGACACCTACTGTTCCACATTACTTTCTGGTGGATTCTGGGCTTGGTGAGGGACTCTCCCCAATTAGAAGCAATGCATGCTTCTAATTGCATTTTGTATGAAGTTGAGAGAAGTTGCATGCATGGGACATAATAACTACTTGTTTAATATTTTAATGACTGTGCTGTGTTTATGGAGAATTTTTTTGATATTTAGAAAGAAATTGGCGTTTTAAGCCAGTATTTCCTTTTTAAATGTATGTGCCAGTAACTGAGAAAAATAATTTATGATTCTGTGCATATATATTTTTTATAAGACATGCACACTTTAAAGGTAAGTAATATGGCCACATTCAGTCCATCCAAATTTCATGGCATCATTTCAGGCCACTGCAAACATTCAGAACTGTCGTATTTCATTTTGAGATGAGAAGAAGCAGATTGTAAGACATATGCCTTGTTGGTAAGGAATCAGTTCTTCTTTTTATCTGCTTTTCAGTCAAAAAATAGAAACCTTTAATATCTCTGAACTCAAGTACCCACACTTGCAAACACACACATGCGCGCACACACACACACACTCAGGAAGTACAGGCAGTATGAGATGAGAAGCACTAAGGGTTTTAGATACCTACAAACATTGTTATTAGTGCAACAGATTTGCTTTTTAAAAGGCTATAAGCCCCATGCGATATTCTGACCAGAGAAGTGAGCAGCCCAATGGGAAGCTGCTGAGATTCTGTGCTCAGGGGTGTCCAGCATACTGAAGAGGTACATCCTTCTGTGCACATTCTGGTCTGTAGGTCCAGATGGGAGGGGTACAGTTCAAAATGAAGTGATTTTGTAGCCATTTCATATGAGATGTGACCAAGGAAAGTGGAGGAGTTTGCCCAAATGAAGAGAAGCAGCAGGTTTGCATCCTGGCTGTGCTCACACACATGAAGGGCTAGTGGAAGTCAGAGAGATTGGTTCCTATATCTCCTAAAAGCAGAACCAACACCAGCAAGTGGAAGTTAGAAGTAGGTAGATTTGCAACCAAGGGAAAGGAAGTCTTTCCAAAAGTTGTAACAGATCCAAAACAGAACAGGCTGCAGAGAGTGGGCTTACAGGTCCTAGATGATCATCATGAGGAAGGTGGTAAGAAAGACTCACAGGCAGGGGAGAACTTTTCAGGACCCCCAGAGAAGATTTTTTTTCTAGTTCAAAGATTCCAGTGTTAAAAATAGTGGATACCTTAATTTTAATTGGTCCTTCTCAATTTCTCCTGGTTGAACTGAGCTGACAGGCACAATGCTAGTCTCTGATGGTCTTCCTGGGTTCCCCAAATTACGAATGCATATTAAACAGACACATTCTTATGTTGAGGCTCATGTGGGTAAATCTGGAGAAGATTTGGATTTAGTGGTACTGAGGAATGAACCCAGGGGTTCTTTCCCACTGAGCTACCTTCCCAGTCCCCCCTTTTGTGTGGCACTGGGTTTAAACCAACAGGGCCTCACACATGCTAAGCAAGAACTCTACCACTGAGTTATATTCCCAGACCAATCCATAGTCCCTTTATTTTTTATTTTGAGACCAGGTATCTAAGTTGCCCAGGCTGGTTTTGAACTTGTGATCCTCCTGCCTCACCTCCTGGGATTATAGTTACGTGCTGCTGTTCCAAGATGGATAAGAATATTTTAAAATGTTTTCTAAACTTTGTCTAAAATGATAATTTGTCTACATTCCCATGGCAGGAAGTAACCTGCCCTGAGAAAGCCCTCTTCTCACTCGTGACATCTGATTTTGTCCTTGTCCACTTGATTTTCAGTATGCCATGTTCCTGTCTCTGGTGTTCCTAGCTGAGCTCGTTGCTGGCATTTCAGGGTTTGTGTTTCGTCATGAGGTAAGTATACACAAGGTAGAGAACTCAGTTAAGGGCCTTTGGGAGGGGGATCTTTGAGACTGCTTGAAGTGCATAAAGGGTGCATATAGGCTAGCTGTGTTTCTCCAGTGGTATTACCATTTTCCAAATGTCATATAATATGGCTATGAAATTCCAAGTGCAGGAATTTCACCAAATTCAAAACCCTCATTGTGGATCCTGTTTCTGTATGTAGCTATTACATAAAATGATTCTCCACTCTCTTTTAAAGTAGTCACCTTCAATACAGATTAAATATTCCTTTAAAAATAGATGCTTTACAGGGCACATGTGTGTATCTGTGTATCAAGATTCCTGAGACTGTAGAGGGAAGCCAAAGTAATTGTCTTGCTGCCTTGGAAGTCCATTATTGTACCCCAAAAAGCCAGAAGGAGATAGGCATATACTAGAAAGAGAAAAATATAACACAATATAGTTTGAAAACCCACCAAGGTAGAGTGTTGCCATGACCCTTGAGTCTGACATCATCTGGCCCCACATCCTGCATTTGGGCTTGGTCAAGTTAAGTCCCATGGAAGCCTGCTTGGGTGCTTTCTGCCCCTTTCCCTGTTACCTTGGTTTTTATTTCCCTGTATTGGAGGCAGTATCCCAGATGTCAGAACATTCACGTGGGATTGCACATGGGTGATGCAGCTAGAATTAGACCTGCTCTGTTAGTCAGCTTTCTGTCACTGTGATAAAATACCTAAGATAAACAGCTTAAAGTAGAAAGGTTTATTTTGGCTTATGGTTTCAGTCAATGGCCACTTGGTGCTATTGCTCTAGTACATTATGGTGGGTGGGAGCATCTGGGAGAAAAGATTGCTGACCTCATGGTGCCCAGGAAGCAAAAACGAGAGGAGTCAGGGTCCCAGTATCCCCTTCAAGGGCACATCCCCAATGACCTACCTTTGTATACATAATCCCCACCTCCCAACAGCACCATGAGCTGAGGATCAAGCCTGTAGCATATGGACTCTTAGGGAACATTGAAGATTCAAGCTATAGCAATACTCATTCTTATTCTCAGGTGACATGAAAACAGATGAAGTCATGGCCTTAGTAGCTCTCAAAAGTGCCCCAAGTGCATGTGTGAACCCCAGGAACAGCCTGGCTCATTCTTCTCTGAGCCCTTGCCTACCTTCCTCTGGGATACTGTCATGACTGTGTCCCACATAGGGGTTTTCTCTTAATGGGTTCCATTCTCTATGACCTGGAAATCCTTTTCTCCCTCACCTCTTTTCATCTGAAACACTTTGGGGTGCAATAGGTAGGGTCGCAGTGCCACTCTTTGACCACCAGTTCTGGTCTTGAGTCTGGCTAAGCAGTCAAACTCGCATGGTGAAAATAGGTCACATTTAATGCCATTTACTAAGAAGGATGCTCAGTTTTCCCGTAGGGCAACAGCAGGCTTGTTCCATCAGCATGAATCCTCAGAATGGTCCAGGGCCTTCACTGGGTGCAGCTCCCTGGTCCAAGAGACAGTTCATTGAACTGAGACAACACAGTTGGGTGTGGTCACCACCTTGGCTTAGATAGTCCATATAACTAACATCTCTTTTCTTCCTTCATCTGTCCCATTGGACATAGCTGCTAGTATTTAGCATGGAATATGCGAAGTGAAGAAAGTTGCCAGATTTAGCCTTAAACTTCCCACCAGGTAATAATAATATGGTCATTTGCTGTCCAGAGGCATTTCACTAATCAGGGGTCAGTTTAACGTAAACCAAGTTACCTGTTAGCATGCCCAACACTCTATCTTCATCAGGTTCCCAGGAAAACAGCTTGAAAATTTCCCTAAGGCCAAATGTATTCACAGAAAAGAAGAAAAGGTTTTGTTAACTCCCTAATAACTGGAAAAGTTCATGTCCTTTAGACTTCTCTTATTTTGAGCTCAGTAAAGACAGGTAAATAAAAGTTGGTTTTGTCCCTCTCCTGTATGGTATGCTAGAATCAGTTTTTGGACAAAACATCAGTATTTCTGTCACCCCAATGGCGTTCTTTACCCTTGCTTCTGCACAAGAGCAGAGAAAGGTACAGAAAGATGGGCATTTTCCAGTGCAAAGAAAGTAACTGGAAAACTCATGCCTAACATTTGGCAGCTCACAATCCCAGCCCTTTCAGAAACTGACTAAACACTTCACTTGAACACGCCAGTCTTCCTCTAGTTTGGGGGTGAGGGCAACACTTTAAAAAAAAATCCTGAACTAATAAATTCCTTGGTGAACTTTCTGAGCTCTTTTGTCTCAGAAAACAGGGCATTCCCTCCCTGACCTACATTTATTCAGACACTCTCAGAAGAGGCTACAGTAGGTTGAGATTGGTATGAATCTGAGTCAATTTGGGTTGCAGTGGATCAAAACCATATTCCCCCTTGTCTTCCACAGATCAAGGACACCTTCCTGAGGACTTACACCGATGCCATGCAGAACTACAATGGCAATGATGAGAGGAGCCGGGCTGTGGACCATGTGCAGCGCAGTGTAAGTTCCAGGGAAGGAGATTGGGATGGGACCTGCCCACATGGTCCGGGCCTAGTCTTGTAGGCAGATAGGTTGAGCTAGCACCTTTTGCTCTGAATTTCCATTCTTCAGCTCTTGGTCAAGTACCATTTTCAAGACTTGACATCGCTACATGTCCAGGCTCCAGTTCTCCAGGTAATTGATGTCAAAGAATACCACTCCCTTGAGTGTGCTGTGTAAGAATTATAAGCATTCTGATGACAGCTCATTCGTGTTTCAAATCTGAATCCTGGGAAAGGACTTAGGCAAAGACAACCTGTCTTTGAGTTGGTTTCCAAAGGCTGGCTCTCTGGAATCCGTGTCTTTAAGACAGAGAGCTTGGATGAGCTGCATCTACCATCTAGGGCAGTGTAGTTGTTTGGGGGCAGTGTAGTTGTTTCTCCAAGAAACTGAAGATCTGTCAGGTGTGGGAATGGCCTGGGCTGCCTGGTGTTCTACAGAGAATAGGCGGGAAATAAATACAAGGGAGTTTTCTTGCCTAGGGGCCCTAAGGGTGGCAGGTGCTAGAGTCCAAGTCTGATTGCCCATCAGGATTACCTGGGAAGGTTTTGGCTTTGAGTTTTCTTGTTCTGTTTTTTGTTTTTAATATTACAGAAATAGTATTGAAAATTATTTTGGTATTTTTATGTTTTATTAGTACATTTACAATTATACACAATATTAGTGTTCATACATACACACAACATAATTTTCTGTATTTAATTTTCTAGTACTTCCCCTCCTTGACCCCCTTCTTTTACTCTACTAGTCTCCCTTATATTTATTTATTTTTAATTGATGCATTATAATTATACATAAAAGGATTCATTGTGCTATGTTCCTACATGCACATAGCATATTTTGGTCAATTTCATTCCCTAGTACCTCCCCTTTTCTTCCCTTCTTCCCTCCCCCTTGATTCTCTTCCTGTACTCTACTATTCTTCTAACTTTGTCAGATCCTCTATATTTCCATTTCCTTTTCTCTCTGAGGTTTCCACATATGAGAGAAAACATTCAACCCTTGATTTTCTGAATCTTATTTATTTCACTTAGTGTGAAGTATTCCAGTTCCATCCATATACCAAAATTTCAAACTTATAAGTTGAAAGAATAGTGCAATGAACCATATATCCTTTGCCAAAATTCACCAATTAGATATATTTTTGTCCTGTTTGTTTTAATATTTTCTACATGAGAGATTGGAAGACCTTTTCTGTGAAGGTTTATTTTAGGATATGAGGGGCTTGTACTCTGTCACAACTACTCTGCTGCTGTAGCACAAAAGCAGTCACAGATAATGTATAACAAATAGGCATGGTTGTGTCTCAATAAAACTTTATTCACAAAACAGGCAGCTGATGGGCTGTGGATTGCCAAAACCAGGGCTCTCTCTTCATCCATGTGCATCTTCTTTCTCCCTAAACCATTTACTTCTTAGTATAGATACAGTGGAGTGCTTTTAAAAACCATTATTTGCCTCAGCTTCCCTATCAACAATCCTGGTGTAGTTGGTAGGTACATCTCTATCTTTAATGGCACGCAACTCTCACAGGTGATTGTGTTACTTAACCAGGGCAGAGAAGCATGGCTTTGCTTTGTGGAGTTGGTAAGAAAGCCAGTTGACATATAAGCTAGATTTACTCCCTTCCCTGAGTTTGAATGGGCACTGAAATGAGAATAATTATCTGGAATCTTAGTTCATTTTTGCTCACCAAAGCTGTGCGTGTTGTCTTAGGAACTTGGCACATATTTCTCTGACAAGATGCAGGCCAGTGAGTGAGGAGACCACAGTGTTTTTGATCTACCACTCCTTGATTCTTTTCCTTTCTCTATTAATAGCTGAGCTGCTGTGGTGTGCAGAACTACACCAACTGGAGCACCAGCCCCTACTTCCTGGAGCATGGCATCCCCCCCAGTTGCTGCATGAATGAAACCGACTGTAACCCCCAGGATCTACACAATCTGACTGTGGCTGCCACCAAAGTTAACCAGAAGGTACCTGCTTCTTCCCAGCCCTAACAGGACTAGTTGTGAACATTTGTTTTTAATTTTTCACTTTTGAGGCAGGGTCTCACTAAGTTGCTGATACTGGCCTCGAACCTGTGATCCTTCTGCCTCAGCCTCCTGAGTAGCTAGTGTTAGAGGAATGTGCCACCATACCTGGCGGTTGTGAGTGTTTGGGAGGGCTTTGTTGTTTCTGTAAAATTTTGACACATAGGTTATAAAGGATAGTCCAGGAGGCTGTCAAGAGTCTTTCTTTGTGGTCTTTGATGGTCTGGGAGAAGCACTTGAGGCTGCTCACTTCTAAAAGAGAAAACTGGGGCTCAGATCAGCCTCGCACTGCTCTCCACAGTCAGCTTCTACCAGGCACAGTTATGAAAGTTCAGCAAGTGTTTCCTGTTAACTCTGGTGCTTGTGTCAGACAGAGAATGTTGGCTTTCTTCTTTCTGGGTATCTTTCTTCTGCTAATATACCATCTAAACATGAAATTATTTGCAGCTGGGTGCCAGTCTTTGGCAGAAAGAAGGGAGTGGAGTTGACAGACAGCATCTGCTTCTGCTAGGAGGGTGGCTCTTATTTTAGGGAGTTTGCCATTATAGGAAAAGAAATCAGCAACTCCAGTTCAGTTCACTGTCAACATCCTGATTCCCAATGAAATCAGAGTGATAAAAATATGGCTAAAAGAAATTTGAAAGTTAGTACATAGTGCAAATGATGGAGATGAAGTTTCTGTAGTTAGGGAAAAGGGAAATCAATTCTGTATTCTACTTTACAGAGAATACGATGAAGATATGACAACTATGTGTGAAAGCTGTCTATACTCTTAAACATTTAGAGAAATGCCATGTGCAAAATATGATTTAATGAAACAAAGGGGAGAAAATAAACCTACTATTGAGTTTTCCCGTGATTATTCAGCCATGGGGCAAATTATCCTACTAAGATAAAATCATATTATTATTTTTTTTGGGAGGTATGGGTACTGGGAATTGAACCCAGGAGTGCTACATACTGAGTGCTACACTGAGCTAGATACCCGGTCCTTTCTTTCATTTGAGCATTATAATTATACATAGTATCTAGGTTCATTTTGACAAAATTATATATAAGTAATTTGATTTCAATCCCCATTTCCCCCCTTTTTTCCTACCCCTCCCTCCCCCCTTTCTCCCTCCTCTAACTGATCTTGCTCTCACTTCTTTATATATTTATTTTTGATTGGTACTTGATATATACACTTAAAGGTGAAATCCCTTTGGTATATATATATATATATATAATTTAACACAATTCTGTTAAATACCACAACAGTGATTCAGCTGAGAGAAAGAAATGAAGAAAACCATCCCAGCCTTTTTCATATTTTATTTGGTCTTGTTCAGTTGCCGATGCTGGCCTCAAACTTATTATCCTCCTGCATCAGCCTCCTGAGTGGCTGGGATTATAGGCTATTCTGATATTTTCATAATCCTGTATGTTCTGGGCCAACTACTGAGATTATAGCCATTCTCTCCACATTAGAATGTTAAGAGGTGGTTACTGTATTTCACCGATTTAATGTTGGTATTTGTAACATGGACACTGTTGCCCTTCTGGAAGCTTGTTGTGTCATTCTGGGCTTATTTGCTCTTGGTGTGATTCAGTAAGCTGCAGTACTGAAAGCTTCCTGTCTTGGCTAACAGAACATCTGTTCCCAAACTTTGTGACTTCCTTCACCTCTCATTAGTTAATAAGATCACTTTTGGCTTTTTTCATGGATATCCTCACTGAGCACCATATGTGTCACTAGGCTGCCAGTTTATGACCTGCCAAGGAGACTTGGCACATGATAGACACTCCAATTTATGGAAGTCAAGAAGTGATCTATGACACATAATGGGGGGTGGGAGGAGGGCAAGAATGGAGGAAGGAGGGACTGTATAGAGGGAAAAGAGGGGTGGGAGGGGTGGGGGGAAGGGAAAAATAACAATGAATCAAACATCATTACCCTAGGTAAATGTATGATTACACAAATGGTATGCCTCTACTTCATGTGCAAACAGAGAAACAACATGTATCCCATTTGTTGACAATAAAAATAAATTAAAAAAAAGAAGTGATCTATGGCAATGAGCTATTTAGCTCATGAGGCTGGTTTGTAAAAGCAGCACCCATCAACTTTAGGTAAAATTCTTTTTTTTTACTCATCTTCCTCTTCTTTTTTGAAAGTAAAGGATCCAGAAATCAAGAGCACAAGGTCTGGAGTCATACTCCAGTTTAAATTCTGGCTCAACCACTTATAGGTTATGTGCTCTTGATCAAGTTACTTGACCTTTCTCAATCTTGTTTTTCCCATCTGTAAAATGGGGATAATAATACTTCCCATCCCCTAGAGTTGATGTGAAATATCTAGAGATCTGGTTTAAAATTCATTAAGAATGAAGGAGATAAATTATCTAAAGCACAGTGCCTGACACACATAAAGGGTACTGAAATCATTAACTGCAGTGATAAATGTTAAATGTAATGTAAATATGACCTTAATGATGATGATGAAGTTTGTCTTCCTCTGTATCACACCCTCTTTTGTTAGAAATGGTGCATCAGTTCCTTAAAGGGTGCATCTATTGTTAATATCTAAGAGAAAATTTGGGGACATATCATATAGTGCATCTATAATCTTTACAATAATCTTTAGAAAGAAAGACCTTGGCTAGCATTTTTTCATTTCATTGACAACCTATATATAGAACTCATTCCCCATCTTCCCACTACAGTCCTATTTTGTACTTCCCTGGGCACCTTAAATACTTGGAAGAGGTGCTTAACTTTTCTCTCATTGCCTTTGTGTTCTCTAGCCTGGTTCCTCCCAAGGAGAAAAAGTGGATGAACTCTGAAATTTGTCTACTGGGTTTCATTAGACATTCTCGTTTAATGCCCACATGAATCTCTGAGACAAATTACTTCTGAGTTTTATATACATCTTTAAAAGGGAAATGGGGATGGGGTGGAGAAAGTAACAGTAGGTGCTCATGTAGGCCAGCCCCCGCCACATTGACTTCTTTTCCTTTAAGCACTTAACTACTGCCACATCCTAGTTGTATGGAATCCTGTGGTTTAGAATAAACAGATCACCCCTATAGATCTTTGGGGGTTTTGAACCCCACACTCTGATAGCACAGAAAGATGATTCTTGGCTTTTATTGGCAACCCAAGGAAACCTGTTATCCAGATTACTTAGAGCAGGAGGGAGGAGATATGCACAGTTACACAGTATATTTATCATTTATTTTGGGGGACAGGTTTTGTTTTGGTTTTGCTACCAGGATGATGAAATGTCTGTAGTTTCAGTTGGCTAATAGCATTGACTGAGCCCTACACCATAGGAGTTCTAGCAATTTTGGAAGAGGAGGAAGAAGAAAGAGTTATTCTGTTTGGCAGCTACAGAGATACATCTTTCTGAAACCTGTCTGAAACTAGCCTTCTCTTCGTAGTTCAAGTCTGCCACTTGCAGATGTTTTCCATTGGTGACTGTGTTGATTTAGACATGCTGAGAGGGTAAGCAAATTAACTGTTCTGTTTCTGGGTGTTTCCTAGGAGACTTAGTAACTCTTGGTAGATTTATCTCATGCCTGACAACCAGGCTTTCATATTAAGAAATTGAGAGAGATTATTGTGGGTAGATAAGATCACACTTTAGTGCAGAACTTAAGGTTGAATGCAAACATGGCCTGTGGTTGTAATATCAAAGCAGGTCTTGCAGTCTGCAGAGGTATACTGGGACTTGCAAAATGGGCCCTGGGTCCATGTGGTGAATAACAGAAGTAAAAAAAAAAAAAAAAAAAAACCCAGAGATGGAAAAACATCTATTTTGACATCACTTTCATCTTCTCATTTTGATTAATCCTATTACTGATATGATGCATTAGTTTGCTTTCTTACTTGGCATACAAAATAGGAAACTTTTCTCACAGAGGAGTGCTTCTCAGACTTCAATGGGTATGTATGCGAAGCATCTGGAAATCTGGTTAGAAGCCATTAAAAATTAGTTTAAAATAACCTGGAATGTGGTCAGTGCAGATTCAGCAGTTCTGGGGGTAGGGTCTCCAATCGGGTAGTTCTTCCAAGCTCCCAGGTAATGTGATGCTGTTCATTTAAAAACCACATTTTTGGGGCTGGGGTTGTAACTCAGTGGTAGAGAGCTCACCTAGCTCATGTGGGGCACTGGGTTTGATCCTCAGCACCACATAAAAATAAATAGATAAAATAAGGGCATTATGTCCATCTACAACTAAAAAATATTTCTTTTTAAAAAAAGAACCACACTTTTGAGGGGCAGAGTTTAGAGAGAACTATTTTGCCACAGTTGTACCAGTACTAGGTAGTTATTTCATTTTTCTGAATCTTTTCACCAAAGTGACCTTATCAAAATAAATTAGGGCCGGGTGCCATGGTATACACCTGTAATCCCAGCAGCTCAGGAGGCTAAGACAGGAGGATTGCAAGTTCAAAGCCAACCTCAGCAATAGTGAGGTGCTAAGCAACTCAGCGAGACCTTGTCTCAAAACAAAATAGGACTGGGGATGTGATCCAGTGGTCAAGTGTCCCTGAGTTCAATCCCTAGTACCAAAAAAGAAAAAAACCAAACATGTAAAATAGGTTTAGGGATATAGCTCAGCAGTAGAGTGCTTGCCTAGCATATACAAAGCCATGGGTTCAATGCCCAACACCACAAAAAGAAGAAATGGAGTGGAAATCATAATTTTAAAATAACATATTCAGCTTAAGTGTAGACTTGAGACCAGTTGTGTGGGTGGAATCTGTGCTAAACCATTTTATAGAGTAAGAAAACAACCCACATTGCTTCCCTCTGAATGGTATTATCAGCATGTGTTTCCATATTTTGAGCTGACCTAATACTGGTGCTGGTCTGGAGTTCATTCCTTCACTGTGGCGAGAAGATGTGGTAATGATGGCCAGCTCTGCAAAATGCTATCTTAGCTGCTACCATTTGGGACAGTTAGAATATCCACTTCTCTTCCTGCTTTGATTCTTTCCTAACTCAAACTCCTCTCCCTTCTACTACCTTTTAAATAGTAGCGTATTATTTCACTAGTAAAAGTAAAAGCAGCAAGCTTCTGCTAGGGAGAATCGAATTTCACAACTCCTCATGAGCAATAATGTGCTCCCCACCCCTCATATTTGTGTCAGATAACTAAGGAATGCAGTTTGTGATTTGCATGGAAGCCATGTATCTATAACCATGGCTAAGTTAATGCACTTTTTGTCTGCAAACAGATTATGAATATAAAACATCATTTCAAAGACAGGACATTGGCAGAGTTTTCACAAGCTATGGCAAATGTTATATTAAGATTTGTATTTTAAAATGGGAGATGAAGGGCTGGGGATATAGCTCAGTTGGTAGAGTGCTTGCCTCGCAAGCACAAGGCCCTGGGTTCAATCCCCAGCACTGCCAAAAAAAAAAAAAAAATATATATATATATATATATATATATGTATATATATATATATATGACCCTTAAAATGGGAGATGAAGTGGGGTGTTTGTTGTTCTTCAGATGTTCATTACAACTTAGTATGACTTTCTTGATAAACAAGACCCACCTTTATCCTATTTATTAAATTAAATATTAAATTAAATGTCTTCATTTTTCACACACTGATACATTGAAGTTGAAGCCATTTATCAGAAAACTAGAAAAAGACCATATCTTCCCAGCTAAATAAATCAATTCAGGGCTCTAGGTTTATTTGGCTAGTTCCTATTAAATACATGTATAAACACATGCATACACACACATATATTCACATTCACATTCACACACTCCTACTCCTACTCCTGCCAGTTGACTTTAAAGTTGAAGATTTTGACTTTACATTTTGGGTGATACACAAAATTTGGTGTTTCCTGCCAGGTCTAGGTTGGTAAATGTAACCCAGAATAACAACAACAAATTTGTTTAGCACCATTGTTGAACCCAGCTAGTTCATTCATCTTAAATAAAAGTAATTCACTTTCTTAGTGTTAAATTTACATTGGAATTGGTAAAAATTGTTGAATTTAAGCATGCCATGTAAAAATGTTATAATGAATTAAAGGGAAATTTTACTTAGTTCTATGGAAAAAGTTATTGACATCCAGGAAGGGGATGTGACTTGTTCAAAGTTACATACTAAATTTTGGAAAGGATGACTCTAGAACATAGATATTTCTCTACAAAAACCAAAATCTTAATACTTCCCTTAGGCAGAACCCTAACACTCCAGAATGTTGGCAGG
>NC_136471.1:100652151-100719898 GCF_902686455.1 Sciurus vulgaris | reverse complement strand
CTGCAGCTCAGGGTGTGGCCATGGTCAGCAGGATGTCCTGGAGGTGGGATGCGGTTGGTCAGGCAGGGGTCCTGGAGGTTGGGTGTGTTTGGTGTGGTTGTGGGATCCTAGAGGCTGGTTGCAATCAGTCGGTCTGGGGTCCTGGTGATAGGGCACAGTCAGTTTGTCTTGGGGTCCTGGAGGCAGGGAGCCGTCAGTCGATGTGAGGGCCCCAAGGCAGGGAGTGATCGGTCGGGCTGAGGGATCCTGGAGATGGGGCTCAGTCAGTCCCGCCAGGGGTCCTACAGGGCCTGGCTGTTGTCTCAAAATGGCGGCAGCCACGTGTAATCAAACCTGCAGGTACTGTAACAGTGAACTTCCAGGCAACAGCAGGCAGCTGGTGCTCCACTGGTGGTCGGCGATCAGTTTGCTGACTGTGTTGGCAGATCAGAGGTGAACCTCGTGCGTTGGCAATGGATAGGTGTAAGGCAGGCTATGGACAGGCGAGAGGCAGGCAAATGGTGGATGAAAGGCACTTGTCAGTGAGCAATCAAGAAGCTCAAGTGGGAATTTTTATTCCTCAAATGGGAATTACTTCCCAACTCCTTAGGCTGAAAATTTATTTCTGGATATTTATGAGGCCTCTCTTTTCTATTTGATTTTGCTTCTCCCATTGAAACTCCTCAGTGGTCTAGAACTCTACTTCTCAAACTCCTGCAGACTATATGTTCTGCCAGATCTGTCTACTTTCTCTCTGATATGCATGATTTTGCCCAGGTTGATTTGTAATTTTAGTAACCTCTTTGTAAAATTGTGATCTGCCTAGAGTAGCTCCTATAAGGCCTTCTGTTCCAGTTACGTGTGTTCCTCCTTTCTTTTATCACCTTCATTCTTCCCTTTAACTCCCTTGATGGCTTGGAATGTGACTCAGTGGTAGAGTACTTGCATGGTATGTATGATGCCCTGGGTCCTATCTCCAGGACTGAAAAAATATATATTTCTTTTAGCTCCCTTTAATCCATATATCCCCTTTCAAGTCCCTGCTTCTTTCAATCTTTTGAGTACCAACCCTGTCAGACTTTTCCCTTCCTACTCCAGTTCTTCAGCATCTGTGGGCACTTCAACTTTAGTCCTCTGCTACCATCAGGGGTTCTCAAGGAACTCAGAAACTCCTGAAAACAACTCTCTGGGGCTGAAAAGAAAAGCTAAAGCTAAGTGGAACTGATTGACTATTTTGTTTCCTCAGGTGGATTTTGGAGATATACAGTCATCTACTTGATGTCCCTTCAGTCTTGTCTAAAATTAACTCAAAAACCTCCATAAGATTATACCAGGGTAAAAGAATATTTTGGTTGGCCTTTTCCGAAAACATTGGTAAAAATTTTTAGCTGTTGTTGAATAGGATGCTCAACTTGTACCATTTTGGTCAGAAAAAATATAATATATAAAATGGAGATAAATCAGTAAGTTTTATATTACTGTTTCGTGACTCATGATCAAAGTTCTAGAATTAAATCTATATGATTTCTGTTTGCTTATGTATGTTTATCTGTGTGTTGGGGGGGTTGTAATGCATTTGATAATATTCTACCTTTGGATGATATTATCAAGTTAATTTGTGAACTCTCTTAAAGAAGTTCTATTCAAATTGGTATATAGACATATGAGACCTATACAGATTAAATATTTCTAAATTTGTCAAAAATTGGAACTAATGCAAATGCTTTTCAATTTCACATGACTTGGGTAAATCTTTGGTATGACTGGTTTAATACTGTTGTTTTAATAAAAATGGGAATTTCTTCTGACTTAACATTAAACAGGAAAGGAGCATACTTTATTTTTCTTGTAGAACTGTAATTTTAAAAATTTTATTGGTGCATTATGATTATACATAACAGTGGGATTCAGTATGGCATAGTCTTATAGGCACATAACATAATCTTTTCAATTTCATTCCCTAATACCTCCCTTTTTCCTCATTTATTCCGTCTTCTGTCCCCTTCCTCTACTCTTCTGGTCTCCCTTCTAATTTCATGAGATCCCATCTTTTATACTTTTATTGTCTCTAGCTTACATATTAGGAACATACATTTTTATTCTACTTGGGTTTACTAGTATGTTATCTCTACTAAGTATTTTAAATTATAAAGTCAAACTTAGAACAAGTGTACAAGTAAAAGTGCAGTATCAACTACTTCGTGTCTATCAAGCAGAACAGTTAAACAAAAAATATGGTTAACTTGTTTAATAACTTTATTTCATTTGTTTATTCATTTTTTATTTGATGCTGCAGATCAAACCCAGTGCTTCACAAGTGCTAGGCATGCACTCTACCATTGAGCCACAACCCCCTATGGTTAACATTTTTAGGTTTTGCTTTTTTGATGCTTGCGTGACATGCATATGCTTTGAAAATAGTGAGCAGGGAAATAACTTGAGATGATGGTTATCCTTGATTGATATTATAATGTCTTTCTGAAAATTTTCCAAAATATTTGGGAATATGAAACTTTAGAGTTGCACAAAATTAAACCAGATAATAGATATTAACTATCTAGATCATTTCTAAATAAGACAAACTACTGAAACATTTATTACTGAGCTTAAGGTCAGGTTTATATATTCCTGGCTTAGTATTTTTAGATAGTATAAAGAAACCAAAATATGTTTGGGCCTATTGACAAACATGAAAAAGTGTACTATGAGGAAATAGCACATGCCTATAAGAAATGTGAGATGATATATTCATAAAATTTTCTATTCTTTTGTACAGAATGCTGGTGGTAACAAAATTCACAATTGTCTACTTCCCAGTTTTCTCTGTGATAGCAAGTTTACTGATAGTTAAAAATTATAATCAAGCTATGTAATTAAAACTACTAGAAATCATAAGGGTTAAGGGAAATCCACATGTAACATATGCAAGGAAAGTAAGATATGTTTTTAATAAGGAAAAGTATTAAGGTATGAAGAATGTGTTTTCATTAAAAGAATAAGAAAGTAATTTTGTCCTGAAGGAAGAGGAGTATGTTTGTTCCACATGAGAAAAAGAATCGGAAGAAAACTGAATGGATATTTTAAAAGTTGTAAAGGTTTTGGAGAAATAATTTTATGAGTGGTCAAGTTGATAAGACTAGATGGATTTATTTATAGTTTTTCCTTTCTTTTTAAGGGCTTAATAATGTACTAATGTAAATTTATAATTTTTTCTCCCTATTAAGAGAACAATGTTTTCTTATATTATAATAAAAGGTTTTTATTTGCTCATTGAGTAATTCACTGAGGAAACACAAATTCTATATCTTATGAAAATAACTTTGTTGCATCTAGAAATGTTCTCAACTAGCTAGCCTCGGGACTCAAAAACTGGGTTTCCAGGCAATGATCTTGACTTTTCTTTTGTTTTCATAGAAATTCCCCTTATTAAAGGGTTGCCTAACTTCTTGAACCATCCATCAAATATCCTCCACCAAAAGAGAAATGGACTTAAATTGTTCAAATATTCCTTTCTTGAACAATAGTCTTCTTGACCTCACTTAGGCTCCTATGGACCAGAAGTCAAGTCCAATCTGTTTTTCTCCACTACAGCACCCCATTACAGTGGTCCCTCTACTTATTGTCAAGAGTCCTGTAGTGACAAGAGTGTTCCTTACTATCTTCCTTTCCTTTCTTTTTTTGGGAAGAAGTGCTGGGGTTTGAAACCTAAGACTCACACATTCCAGGCGAGTGCTCTACCACTGAGCCACATGCCCAGCCCTTCCTTAGCATGTTTTACAAGTTGTATGAATAATTTTATCATTAACAGAAATCATCTGGTTTGCTCAATATTTTCTGTATCTTTGGATCTTTATGTCATGATCCTGTACATGACACACAGTAGGTATTACAAAAGTATCTGTTGAATGAATGTCAAATGATCCTAAGAGAAATTGGGAGAATGAGATTTTTTAAAAATTATTTTTATTGTAAACAAATGGAATACATCTTGTTTTTCTGTTTGTACATGAAGTAGAGGCATACCATTTGTGTAATCACACATTTACATAGGGTAATGGTGTTTGATTCATTCTGTTATTTTTTCCTTCCTCCCCAGCTCTCCCACCCCTCTTTACCCTCTATACAATCCCTCCTTCCTCCATTCTTGCCCCCTTGCCACCCTCCATTATGAGTCATCATCCGATTATCAGCAAGATCATTCTCCTTTGGTTTTTTGAGATTGGCTTATCTTAAAATCAGTATACTACAGAAAGAATGAGATTTTTAAGTGGAGAATAAAGTGCTTCAGAGCCTTTACAGTCAGCTACAATTTGTCCAGTAAGTCACATGAACATATGTGGAATTTGGGGGTTGTTATAAAGAGTGACTTTGGAACATTTTCTGTCCTTCACAGGCCTCATTTTTCACAGGCGGCAACATTCTTTGAAAAACAAAAAGAAAATTAAGATCCAGTTTCACATTTTCCCTCCAGGTAGCATTCACAAGATTTTTTTTTCCTTCTGATAACATTTTGCTTCCTCTTCTCTCCCTCAAGGTCTTTCTGCATTTTAGAACACAAAAGCAAAAGCATGAAAGAAGCATAAAACTTTTCAAGGGTCTTAAGCACCTTAAGTTCAAGTTGTCCTAATATTCTCTAAAGTCCTACTAACTTCAGGAACTCTACAATCACTTTAAAACTCTGTAATTCATTCCAGAAAAAGAACGTCCTAATACCATACACTTTGAAAAAGCTGTATTGTATGGTAAGGGCTTTAAGGAATTCAAAAGCTGATTTCAAGGCTATAGGTAAACCCTCTGGTATGGCACAAATAAGTAGAAAAACAGTCTTCATTATTCAGGAATGCTTCGGGCTACCCTTTTAAAAAGTCTAACTGAAAAGGCAATACAGAACAGCACACATAGAATTTGTCTTCCTGGCTGGTAGGCACAGCAGGCTTGGGCATGTTTAGCTGAAAACAGGACATTTAGTGAGATGGCGATTCCAGTGTATTGCGACTTTGCTTTTGTGTGTACGCAGCACACACTCCCACATATTGTGATCTGAATGTACAAGCTGCTCAAGGTATAATGAGTCAGTGATCCAGCAGTAGTTTTATGTTCTGAAACTTATCATTCTGTAACACAATGGCAATTCAGGATAGTGTAGGAGCACTATAATTTGTGACCTATTACATGGGCCATAAACAATACTGTTTAAGAACAAAATCACCAGGCATTACAGATTCCAGTTACACATTATTTTAAAATAACTCCCTTTCATCTACCACTTTTTAATTTTCTGCTTAATGAAAGTTGTTCTGAGGAAAAAATCTAATTTTGAATTCTTGTCATCAAATGAAAAATTCTCAATCTAATCAACACAGTAGGATATGTCTCACTACTATAAGCCTAAAAGTTAGAAAAGATCATCTGTCTTTCCAACATGGTTCTTTAAACAATTCACTGTTATTAGCATAGAAAAATAGCTGAGCAACTATCTGAGATTCCGTCCCCGCCCCACACACATTGTGAGATAGACTAAAACTTTCACAGTCATTGACACATTATATGCTATTTAGATATAGACCTAGGAATTACTTCTTTCAATAAATATTTAGTGCCCATCCCCTAAATTTCCAGTAGGGAAAACTTCATTTTGAATGAACAGAAAAATAAGTTGTGTTCCAATGACGTTTAATAGGCTAACACATGGCTAATCCATTTAAGGGAACATGTTGATCTGTCAGAGTTTTTAAGTAAATAAAAGCATATATAGGGAGAATCCAAGATGGTGGATTAGAGGGAGGCTGTGATCCTTGTCACTCCGTAACTCTGGTTCCAAGCAGAGGATATCTTTTTCTAGGTAAGGCAGTTTTTGCTGCTTATCGATCCCCTGCTATTTACCCCATTTGTCTGCTGTGATCACCTGCAGTCTGCCAGTGTATCAACGCGATTTTTGAGTGCAGATTGCTCACTGTCAGGCACCTATCATCCGAAATATGACAGCCTCTCGCCTGTCCATCGCCTGCCTCACACCTATCCATCACACAACACACGAGGTTCACCTCCAATCATCCGAGAGTCAGCAAACTGATCGCCGACCACCAGTGGAGCACCAGCTGCCTGCTGTTGCCTGGAAGTTCACTGTTACAGTACCTGCAGGTTTGATTACACGTGGCTGCCGCCATTTTGAGACAACAGCCAGGCCCTGTAGGACCCCTGACGGGACTGACTGAGCCCCATCTCCAGGATCCCTCAGCCCGACCGATCACTCCCTGCCTTGGGGCCCTCACATCGACTGACGGCTCCCTGCCTCCAGGACCCCAAGACAAACTGACTGTGCCCTATCACCAGGACCCCAGACCGACTGATTGCAACCAGCCTCTAGGATCCCACAACCACACCAAACACACCCAACCTCCAGGACCCCTGCCTGACCAACCGCATCCCACCTCCAGGACATCCTGCTGACCATGGCCACACCCTGAGCTGCAGCTCCCCATTTGCCAAAACATTTCGAAGCCAGAGCGGCCATCTTGGATAATCCTGGAAGCCGTAGCTCCAATCTTTAGGTGGGGCGAAACCCATCCTGAGACACCTGCTGGAGGCTTGAAGCTCATTGTCAGGTACCTCTCATGCATCAGGCTACTGAACTCTGGGAGGTTTCATTACTATATGACTGTTAGACTGTAGATTTTCTTTTTTCTCCTTATTGAAAAAATTTAAGTTTTTATTTCTTTACTTTTCTTGCTCCCTTTTCCTTTTGTTTACCTGTTCCCTCAGAGTCTCTTTCTCCCTTTTTTGCATGCTAACATCCAATTTCTTTTGATTACACTCTCACCCTTTCTATTATCTAGAACTTCTGTATATTCTTTTCTTATCCCTGTAACAGCCACATTCTACATCCCTCTGCATCCTCTTTGTCCTCCATTTGAAACTGCAGACCTTATTGCAAATTTGTTTGTTTTACTGAAGATAATATTTGGACTCATTCTCTTTATTATGACAATGTTGTTATTGTCCTCATAGGGGCTATTTGGTCTAGGGTTGCATAGTGTCTGAATTGGGCACTGCTAATATTGATCTCCCCTTAAAGAAAGGGTTTTGGAAACCTATAGGGCCACTATAAGCCTATGGGGGGAAATCTGTAATACCCCAGATCTGCACTGCTAGAGGGGAAGATACATGAACAACATGAACAAACAAGGGAAGAAAATGATCCAAACAAATCTAGATTCTATAGTAATAGAATCCAATGACAGTATGTTAGAAGAAATGTCAGCAAAGGACTTCAGATTATACATGATTAAGATGATTCGCGAAGCAAAGGATGAGATAAGAGAGCAAATGCAGGCAATGAATGATAATACCAATAAGCTGAAAGAGCAAGTGCAGGAAGCAAAAGATCATTTCAACAAAGAGATAGAGATTCTCAAAAAAAAAAAAAAAAAATCAAATGGAAATCCTTGAAATGAAGGAAACAATAAACCGAACAAAAAACTCAATGGAAAGCATCACCAAAAGACTAGACCACTTGGAAGACAGAACCTCAGACAATGAAGACAAAACATTTAATCTTGAAAATAAAGTTGCACAAACAGAGAAGATGGTAAGAAATCATGAACAGAATCTCCATGATGTCTCCTATGGGATATCATGAAAAGACCAAATTTAAGAATTATTGGGGTTGAGGAAGGCACAGAGATACAAACCAAAGGAATAAACAACCTATTCAATGAAATAATATCAGAAAATTTCCCAAACCTGAAGAATGAAATGGGAAATCAAATACAAGAGGCTTACAGAACACCAAATGGACAAAATCACAACAGATCCACACCAAGGCACATTATAATGAAAATGCCTAACATTAAAAATAAAGATAGGATTTTGAAGGCCATGAGAGAAAAGGATCAGATTACATATAGGGGGCGACCAATACAGATAGCAGCCGACTTCTCAACCCAGACTCTAAAAGCTAGAAGGACCTGGACCAACATATTTCAAGCTCTGAAAGAACATGGTTGCCAACCAAGAATCCTATACCCAGCAAAACTAACCTTCAGATTTGAAGATGAAATAAAATCCTTCCATGATAAACAAAAGTTAAAAGAATTTATAAATAGAAAGCCTGTGCTACAGAATGTTCACAATAAAATATTCCATGAGGAGGAAATGAAAAACAACAATGGAGGTCAGCAAAGGGGAAAACTGCCATAGAGAAAAACAACTCAATGGAGAAACCAAGCCAACTTAAAAACCAAAAATAAGCCAAATGACTGGGAATACAAATCATTTCTCAATAATAACCCTGAACATTAATGGCCTAAACTCCTCAATCCAAAGTCATAGACTGTCAGAATGGATTAAAAAGAAAGACCCAACAATAGGCTGCCTGTGAGACTCATCTCATAGAAAAAGACATCCACAGACTAAAGGTGAAAGGATGGGA
The DNA here is from genome assembly GCF_902686455.1 of Sciurus vulgaris. Lineage (NCBI taxonomy): Eukaryota > Metazoa > Chordata > Mammalia > Rodentia > Sciuridae > Sciurus > Sciurus vulgaris. The sequence continues at coordinate 100,711,488 of NC_136471.1, read as the reverse complement.
AAAAACCTACCCCGCACAGGGACTCAGTATAAAAGTGGGGGTTTCCATCCTTATATCAGACAAAGTGCAATTCAAGCCAAAGTTAGTCAGAAGGGATAAAGAAGGACATTTCATACTGCTTAAGGGAACCATAAATCAGGAAGACATAACGATAGTAAATATTTATGCCCCAAACAATGGTGCATCCCTATACCTCAAACAATTCCTTCTAAATTTCAGGAATCACATAGACTACAACACAATAATTCTGGGTGACTATAATGCACTGCTGTCACCACTAGATAGATCTTCCAAACAAAATCCAACCAAAGAAACCATAGAACTCAATAACACAATCAATAACCTAGACTTAATAGACATATGTAGAATATTCCATCCATCAACGAACAGATTCACTTTCTTCTCAGCAGCACATGGAACCTTCTCGAAAATAGACCATATGTTATGCCACAAAGCAGCCCTTAGGAAATGCAAAAAAATAGAGATACTGCCTTGTGTTCTATCAGATCATAATGGACTGAGAGTAGAAATCAATGACAAAATAAAAAACAGAAATTACTCCGACACCTGGAGACTAAATAATATGCTATTGAATGAAACATGGATAATAGAAAACATCAGGGAGGAGATTAAAATATTCTCAGAGGTCAATGAGAATGAGGATACAACATATTGAAATCTCTGGGACACTATGAAAGCAGTACTAAGAGGAAAATTCATTGCATGGTGCGCATTCCAGAAAAGAATGAAAAGTCAACAATTAAATGACCTAACATCACAGCTCAAAGCCCTAGAAAAAGAAGAACAGAATAACAGCAAAAGTAGTAGAAGACAGGAAAGAAAATCAGCGCTGAAATCAATTAAATTGAAACAAAAGAAACAATTCAAAAAATTGACAAAACAAAAAGTTGGTTCTTTGCGAAAGTAAACAAAACAGACAAACCCTTAGCCACACTAACAAAGAGAAGGAGAGAGAAGACTCAAATTACTAAAATACATGATGCAAAAGGAAATATGAAAACAGACACCACTGAGAAACAGAACATAATGAGAAGCTACTTTGAAAATCTGTATTCCAACAAAATAGAAACTACCGAAGACATTGACAAATTTCTAGAGACATATGCTCCTCCCAAACTGAACCAGGAGGACATACACAATTTAAACAGATCAATATCAAGCAATGAAATAGAAGCCATTAAAAATCTACCATCCAAGAAAAGCCCAAGACCAGAAGGATTCTCAGCTGAGTTCTACAAGACCTTCAAAGAAGAACTCATTCCAATACTTCTCAAAGTATTCCAGAAAAAGAAGGTACCCTACCAAACTCATTCTATGAAGCTAATATCACCCTTATACCCAAACCAGGCAAAGACACATCAAGGAAAGAAAATTTTAGACCAATATCCTTGATGAATATAGATGCTAAGATCCTTAACAAAATATTGGCAAACCGTATCCATAAACATATTAAGAAAATTGTGCACCAGGATCAAGTGGGGTTCATTCCTGGAATGCAAGAATGGTTTAACATCCGTAAATCAATAAATGTAATCCATCATGTCAATAGACTTAAGGATAAGAATCATATGGTTATTTTAATTGATGCAGAAAAAGCGTTCAACAAAATACAACACCCCTTCATGCTCAAAACACTAGAAAAAATAGGGAAAGTAGGAACATACCTGAACACTGTGAAGGCTATTTATCTAAGCCTATGGCCAATATCATTCTTAATGTAGAAAAACTGAAACCATTCCCTTTAAAATCGGGAACAAGACAGGGATGTCCTCTTTAACCACTTCTATTCAACATTGTCCTTGAAACTCTAGCCAGAGCAATTAGGCAGAATAAAGAAATTAAAGGGATACGAATAGGTAAAGAGGAACTTAGCTGTCACTATTTGCTGATGACATGATTCTATATTTACAGGATCCAAAAACCTCCCCCAGGAAACTTCTAGATCTCATCGATGAATTCAGCAAAATAGCAGGCTATAATATCAACACACATAAATCTACAGCATTTTTATATGCAAGCAATGAAACAGCTGAAAGGGAAATGAGGAAAACAACTCCATTTGCAATAGCCTCAAAAAAAATAAAATACTTGGGAATCAATCTAACCAAAGAGGTAAAATATCTCTACAATGAAAACTACAAAACATTGAAGAAAGAAATTGAGGAAGACCTTAGAAGATGGAAAGATCTCCCATGTTCTTGGAGAGGCAGAATTAATATTGTCAAAATGGCCATACTACCAAAAGTGCTATACATATTCACTGCAATTCCAATTAAAATCCCAATGACGTACCTTACAGAAATAGAGCAAGCAATCGTGAAATTCATCTGGAATAATAACAAACCCAGAATAGCTAAAGCAATCCTTAGCAGGAAGAATGAAACAGGGGGTATTGCAATACCAGAACTTCAACTATACTACAAAGCAATAGTTACAAAAACAGCATGGTATTGGCTCCAAAATAGACAGGTAGATCAATGGTACAGAATAGAGGACACGGACACAAATCCAAATAAATACAATTTTCTCATACTAGACAAAGGTGCCAAAAATATGCAATGGAGAAAAGACAGCCTCTTCAACAAATGGTGCTGGGAAAACTGGAAATCCATATACAACAGAATGAAACTAAGCCCCTGTCTCTCACCCTGCACAAAACTCAACTCACAATGGATCAAGGACCTTGAAATCAGACCAGAGACCCTGCATCTTACAGAAGAAAATGTAGGTCCAAATCTTCAACTTGTCAGCTTAGGATCAGACTTCCTTAACAGGACTCCCATAGCACAAGAAATAAAAGCAAGAATCAACAACTAAATAGCTTTCTCTCAGCAAAGGAAACTATCAGCAATGTGAAGAGAGAGCCTAAAGAGTGGGAGAATATCTTTGCCTCTCATACTTCAGATAGAGCACTAATTTCCAGAATCTATAAAGAACTCAAAAAACTCTACATGAATAATACAAATAACCCAATCTACAAATGGGCTAAGGATAAGAACAGACACTTCACAGAAGAAGATCTACAAGCAATCAACAAACATATGAAAAAATATTCACCATCTTTTGTAATAAGAGAAATGCAAATCAAAACTACACTAAGATTCCATCTCACCCCAATTAGAATGGCGATTATCAAGAATACTACAACAATAGGTGTTGGAGAGGATGTGGGGAAAAAGGTACACTCATACATTGCTGCTGGTGGCACTCCAAATTAGTGCAGCCACTCTGGAAAGCAGTGTGGAGATTCCTCAGAAAGCTTGGAATGGAACCACCATTTGACCCAGCTATCCCACTCCTCGTCCTATACCCAAAGGACTTAAAATCAGCATACTAGAGAGATACAGCCACATCAATGTTCATAGCTGCTCAATTCACAATAACCAGACTGTGGAACCAACCTAGATGTCCTTCAATTGATGAATGGATAAAGAAACTGTGATATATATATATATATATATATATATATATATATATATATACACACAATGGAACATTACCTAGCTATAAAGAATAATAAAATTATGGCATTTGCAGGCAAATGGATGAAATTGGAGAATATCATGCTAAGTGAGATAAGCCAATTTCGAAAATCCAAAAGACGAATGATCTCACTGAAAAGCGGATGAAGACGCATAATGGGCGGTGGGAGGGGGCAAGAATGGAGGAAGGAGGGACTGTACGGGGGAAAAGGGGTGGGAGCCGTGAGGGGGAAGGAAAAAGTAACAGAATGAATCAAACATTATTACCCTATGTGAACATATGATTACACAAATGGTATGCTGTTACTCCATGTACAAACAGAAACAACATGTATCCCTTTTGTTTACAATAAAAATAAATTTTAAAAAAGCATATATAGCTGATTGTGTTAGTTAGCTTTTTTTTTTTTTTTTTACCATACCACATGCCTGAGACATTCTGATTATGAAGAGAAAAAGGTGTTTCATTCCATGCTTTGTTGGCCCCATTGCTTTTGGGCTTATGTTGAGGCAGTACATCATGGTGCGGTGTGTATAATGGAGCAAACAGTCATTTACCTCATAGCCAGAAATCAAAGAAAGAAAAGGAAGAGAGAGAGAGAGAGAGAGAGAGAGAGAGAGAGAGAGAGAGAGAGAGAGAGAGAGAGAGAGAGAAAGGGAGGAGGGAAGACCAGTATCCCATAATCCCCTTTGAAGTCATACCCTCAGTGACCTAAGTTTTCTAACTAGGCCACACCTTTTAAAGATCCCACTACTTCTCAAAAGCACCAAACTAGAGACCTTGCCTTTAATACTTGGACCTTTGTGGGTCACTCAAGATACAAATTTTAGCACTAATATTTAAAATGTAACTGGTACCCTCAACTGTTTGCACAGGAGGTGAGTGTTTTATTGAATACTATTTATCATGTGAGTATGTCACTCCACAGTTTTGTTTCTTCCATTGTGAACCACATCCTTTCTATGGAGACATTCCCCAAATGCTATAAATGTTGGATTTCATTCAGAAGGAGAACCAAGGTAGGATCAAAGGCATTCTCAACTAGAGATGGAAACATCTAAGAAATCAAGTCACCACAACAAGAGAGACATCTTAGCTATCCCACCGACTGTCATTATTCAGAGATTAGTAAAACATTGAGAAGGCAGTATACTCATTCAGGAACAATCGTGTTGGATGTGGAGATTAATACTCATTGAACCATGTAGTGTCTTAAGTCATGCATCAATCCATCTGAAAATTATCTACAGTACTCAGAGGATTATGTTAGCTATTGTGTGGTGTCAAAGCAAAGGCACCATTTAGGTTTGATTTCCTATTTCTTGCTCACTCTCCCTCTCTTGCATTCCAAATCCCAATTTCTGATATTTTACCAAATAGCTCTGTCTTATATTGAGTTCCCTTAGAAGCAAAGTCCAAAGAAGGATTTCAGTGTAAGCAGTTTACTTCGGAAGAGATTTGCAAAAAACAAAAAAAAAAATAACCAAACACTGCTTGGCATGTATGATTACACAAATGGTGTGATTCTACTTCATGTACAACCAGAAAAATGAAAGTTGTACCCCACGTGTGTACAATGAATCAAAAAAAAAAAAAAAGAATAAACAAAACCACTGCTTGGCATGGAGAAGTAAGGGAAAGGAAGGAGGCAAATATTGCCTTATCAAAGAAGTCATCAATATGGGTATCTAGAGCTTAATTCTGCTGGTAAATAATGAGTCACTATAAGAAAGTTACCCCTATGGCATCATCTCCAGTCTGCAGGTGAGAGAGAGAGTATAAATTTAAACATCAGCATTTAAGAACATCAGAAGCACCATTTTTCAGAAGGATTAACAACCTGAACCTTGCATCTTCTGAGTAGCTACTTAAAATATAAGGTACAAGTTCATTAAGAGAGTATAAATTTATACATCAACTGCTGCCATCTTTATTTGAGGGCTGCCGAGAGTGGAGAGGGGTATGAATTCCCCAGCACTAACATGACAATTTTCTGAGTAGTCACTTGTTTCAGGAGTGAGGGTGAGGAAATTTTGCACTGTTGTGGTTCAGACAAGCACATTCATTGCTAGCAGATGACAGAGGACACAGGACATCAATGAGAATTTCTAATGTTACACAATAAACATCAACTTTCCCTCTCCAAGGGAATAATCTCTTTTTAGAATGTTAAAGGAAAAAGATGTCATCATTGGGAGTCTATCAGGAGTTATACAGCAAGTAAGGTCAAAGATATCAGAAAATGGGTCTTAAAATGATTGGCTAATGACTTTGTAAGCAGAGAATTTTTCCTCATCCATAAAGGGACACTAAGCAGTAGTAGTCACAAATATTATAAATCATTGACTAGAATGTGCTGACATCTTTCCTACTCCACTTGTCTGAAGATGTATGTTTGATCACCACCCATTTTATACATGTATCAACACACTGCATTGTGTTTATAAATATGTATAATTATTATATACCATTTTAAAATTAAATTCAAGAAGATGTCTCATGATTAGGAAAATCAAAGAGTACTCATTCTCTTTCTTGGTCATTCTCTTACTCACACCATCCTCCTTAGCCAGGAAAGGAGATGTTGATACAATGGAACATACTTTTTTCAACTATTTGTATGTATAAGCATTATAAAGCTACATTATGAAAAGTATTATTTTGGCTTAGAAAGAAATGTTAAAAGCCATGTCTTCCAAGCTCCTTGCTGCCTAGGCTGAGAAAATTGAAGACCAAAAATGTTGGACTACTTGCCCAGTGTTATACAGGTGGTTCACGGTACAGCCATCCCTAAAGTGGAAGATCTTTTAGAACCTCCATGACAGTGCATATTTCCTGTTCTATACAAACCTCATCTAGAAATGGGGGGAGTTAAAGGTCCTAGCATGCATCCCATATTCAAATCAAATATCACACGAAATTAGACAAGATCCCCTCCTCATCTCTGTCTCCTTGGCTTACTTCACTCACAAACAGTATTTATACTCTGAAAGAAGAAAAAGAACAGCAGAAGCACCATTTTTCAGAAGAATTAACAACCTGAACCTTGCATCTTCTGAGTAGCTACTTAAAATATGAGGTACAAGTTCAGCTCTAGGCACAAATAGAAAAGTTTGGGGGTAAGGAATCAATAGGTCAGCTGACCAAGTTTTCTAGTTCTGGATAAGCCATAGTCAAATTAGAAAAGCAATAGTGTGATCCAGGGCAGCAAAATCCAATTTTGCCTACAACACAGAGATTCCTTGAGGCAGCCCTTTAAAGATGACATTATAGACAGGATTATTTCCCATGTGTACAAATATGGCTAGGGAGAAAAACACATACACAGATAGAAGGTGATGATCCGTTCTATTCAGGAAACAGATTTTCTTGTTATTTTATATATATATATATATATATATATATATGTATTTTTTTTAGAAAGAGCATTATAAAAGCAGCAGGAGAGTGTAATAGGAAAAGAAATGGAACACTGCAAGTCTTTTTTATGATGTTTCACACACAAAAAGAAAAATAACTCAGAGAATCATCAGATTTCTTAGAAGATGCAGTAAATATATTGTTAGCATCTCAATGAGTCGCTAACAAGATGTTGTCTGCACAGAGGTGGCACAGAAAAACTGTCACCAAACTCCAGTCAATGATTTATAGTATTTGTGACTACCACATGCAAAGAGTGTCAGCTGGCAATTTATTCTTGCTGATGTAACCCGACAGAGTTTTCTTCCTTTCTGACAACCAGTCCAGTAAGTAAGGTTAACACATTTCAGCTCTAATAAGCAGAGGTAACAGTGGAGCAGAGCTAGCAGTGGAGTTTGGTTCTATCTTAGTCATGCCTATATGTTGGTTGTGTTGAAACAGAGGCAGCAAAACAGTTCATGGCAGCCACTCAGACTGTGACACAAAGGAGGGAGACAAAGAGAGTAGAACAGTGCTTGTCAAACTTCAATGTGCATCAGAATCCCCTGGAGGGCTTGTTAAAACACAGATGGCTGGGCCTTCCCCTCCTCATGTGTGTGACTCCATAGGTTTAGAGTGGGCATTTCTAACAAGTTCCCAGGTGGTGCTGCTTCTTCTGGTCCAGAGGCCACATTGAAAATCACTGGAGTAGAATGTGACGCTCTCCCATCTGGCTGGTGACTCAGACAAATCCAGGTCCACACCTGGAGACAATACTCTAATCTCCAGAAAGCTGGTTAAGCCCAGAAGTGTGACGGAGAGGAAATCATTCTGCCAGACATACCAGAAAGACTTTGTTTACCAGGTGACTTTTAAGCTAGGCACTAGAAGGAGAAAGATTCCTCCATGGGGACAAGCAGCAGGGAACAGGATTTCAAACAGAGGATGGGTGAATGTGACCTGTGGCAGATGAGTAGAAATGGTCTTTGGGATTGATTCTAATATGCTTAAACCAGTAATATGGCTACTTGTTTTACAACCATATACATGAAGGGGCCCCATTACTCTGTTCATTTAATCAGACATTCACATTAACCACTTGAGGGAATTGCACACAAACAGAAAGAAAAGTGAAAGAAGTTGGAAGTGACTTCCCCCCAACTTTTCCTCCATTGCTGCCTGCATTTTCTCAATGCAAGCTGGAGTGACATAAATAATTATCCTTCAAAGGCAGAATAAATTTTTCTTAGCTGAGAGGACTTGATTATGCAGGGAAGCTCTTTTAAAATAATCAGAGTCCATCAGTGGCTTAGAGGCAGCCTCAATGGGGCAGAACAAGCACCAAACATATGTGAAGAAGGTTGGGTTCCTGTTCAAGCTGAATTACCTCAAGCAACTGTCATAACCTCTCTAAGCCTCGGTTTACTCATCTGTGAAATGGAATAATTCTTACCTCTGAAATGCATTGTATACGACAAAATACGAAAGCTGCTCATGGACTGTGAAGTGCTGTATAAGGTGTTAATAGAGTGATTGTCAAGATGTGTTCTTGGATGCCTTTCAGACTTTGAAGCCCACAGATTTAGAAAATCTGCTTGAGTGAGTTGTGGTTATAATTTCTGATTCTACCATAGAAGACTATAAAAAGAACCTGGGATAAATGGCTTGCTGTCAATTTGCTCAAGTGAAGACACAAATATGCATGCACATGTGATTTAATTTAATATTCAGAGACTGCTTATTTCCTTCCAGTATCCATCTTTCCCTTTCCTTAGAGCAGAATCCCAATTTATAACTGGGCATATTGCCACCCAGCAAAATGGAAAAAAAAAAAAGATTGGACGTTTCAGTCTCTTTTACATGTAGGTATGCCCATGAGAAATTCTGGTCAGAAAATGTCCCATCTGGGACTTGTGGGCAGAGTCCTTACAGAGAGCTAACTCAGCTGGGAAGGGTGCTCTTTTGTCACCCCAACATTTTCCTGCTGCCCACCTGATATGTGGTATAATAGCTAGAACTCCAACAGCCATCTCTCACTATCATGCAACATAAAAGACAGAATCTACAAGCTAGGATGACAAAGTGAATGAAAAGAGCCTTTGTGTCTGATGACAATGAAGGGCTGCTATTTCAACCATCTCCTGCCTATCTCCAGACTTCTTTTAAGTGATCACATTTATCTGACATATTCTGCTGTTATTTTTTTACATTTGTGACTGAACTTCACCTTATCTGATACATATGACTTAAATTATCTGTTGCCGGTGGTTGCAGGAGTCCATTATCATTGCATTGACACACATGCTCCATTGGTATCCTGTGATGCAATTGGCATCTGAATTCACATTTCCTAGATGCACTGAAAAACACTTGTAATCCAAGAACTGCTCATTCTTTGATTTTCCCTTCCTGGTATTTAACCAGTCAGTAGACTTTGATAGTAGGTATATTCTGATCCTGGATTCAACACCATTTTCTTTCCATCCTTCCTAAGTCCTACAGATTCCTTGAGAAATTTGATGTCATGAAGTTTTTACTTTCTTCCCTTGAAAAACTTATCAAAGAGAAGATGCTGATGAATTCCCAATTATGTTAACACTATTCACTCTGATAGTTTTTCTTACAGGATTATCATGGAATAGGTTATGTAATCCCATGAATATGTAGTAAAATAACGCAGTGGTAGGAATTTAAGCATCTGATAGTGGTTATAGGATATATTATTTTGGGCAGTTCAACTTTCTTGGGATCTCTGAAAACTGATCTTTAAGTGATCCTCTGAAGGTCAGTCTGACCTTATTTGTCCAAGAATGCTTCATTCAACACTTTTTCATCTCAATGGCTCTCATGGCCCAATTTTCACAAAGATTCCAAGTGGCACTAGAAATAAAGTATCTCACATGTGGGGATCATGTTTCAGATGTCATGATGACCTTTGTTTTCTCCATACCTCCTGATGTACATAATAGGAGCCTGATAAATAATGCAAGTATGTCCATTAGACTGTCATTACTTGGGGTGTTCAGCTGATGGCTGCCTTATCCCTAAGAGTGGATAGACACTACTCTTTAAAGAGATCACTCTCATTCCAATGTAAAATGTTTTCTTTAGATAATCGTGCACAAAATGATATATTTTTATCATCCAGCTTTTTGAGAAATAGACACTTAAAAGGCACAAAGTAGATTATTGCTTCATGGCTCAGATGGTATATATCTGTCTTTTTTGTTTGTTTAAGTCTTACTAAGGATTGTTGTGTCCTGAATTATTCCACTTTCCATTTCTCCCTGCCATTATACTTCCAAATATTTTACAAATAAAACCTTTTTGCTTATTTTACTTTTTTATGGGGAAGTATTGAGTATGACAGGGCCTGTCATCACCTAATGAGAAATGGCTCTTGGGACACTTATGACTATTATTAAGATGACATTTTGCACACTTAGCATCAGCAAGGAACTGAGATGCATGGGCTTTAAAATAAAACAGTGAAGGACCATAGAAAAGACAGTAGTCAAAGAAAAATAGAAGAAATAATTTTATGGGTTTAGGCTCAGGCTGGTAACATTTTCAAAGGCATCTTGAAATTTTTCCTTTAAAGAAAAGTGGAGAAAACCAAAGAGACACAGGGAAGTGAGATTCTATCTATCATGGGGTTAATTACGATTCAGTAGGCTTCTTGCTTTAGTGACCCAATCTTTTCACAAAAAAAACAAGTCCCTCTCATTGTGTCTTCATCAAGGAATCTAGAGCACAGAAAGTCAGCTCCAGATTGGTTTTGAACTACAAGGAAAAAAATCACCAATATAACATGCATGCATAAGTAATGCATTGCTGCAAAACTGAGCCTTCGTATCACACTGCAGACATGGAGTAATGCATTAAAAAGCCACCATAAAGTATTGAACACTTAAAAACACCGTTTTTCTTTTTTGACAGCATAATGAAAAGTTTCAAAGCCTCTTATCTTTCAAATTATTGTGCCAGTTTATGGTTTCATTTTCCAACAGATCTTTAGGTATGTGCCAAAAGTCATGGGGATGAGAATGAATATGAAGATGAAAACACAACTTCAAAACTCTCACAACTAATGCTTGGAATCTTGAAAGTTAAAGCAGATGCCTGTTATAAATTGCAATTTTGTGTGGAAACAATCTGTCAGCAACTTAATGCTTAGTAGCAACTGTTCTCAGAAAACAGCTTGTCCTCTTTGGTAGCATGGCTATGCTTGAAGGATGAAAGGTTGTCCAAAATTATGAAGGCATGGAAACAGGGGCCTGTGGCCAGGCTTTAATGCAGTTACCGACATCATATCTGGTCCTGTCAAATTTACGTATATTTCCACTTGGAAGGAATTCAACATTTATATAGGACAGTGCTTGTAAAACTTCAATGTGCATATGACTCACCTGGAGATCTTGTTAAAATAGATTCTGATTCAGCAGGTCTGAAGTAGGCCTTGAGAGTTTACAAGTGTTACCAGCTCCCAGGTAAAGCTGGTACTGCTGGTCTGTGAAGCACAATTTGAGTAGCAGCAAGGAGTAAGACCAGTTTTGTTTTGTTTTACCTATAGTTTTCAGACAGACATCCTAATCTTTAAAAATTAATTATGTCACAAGTAATTTGTTATCAGTACTAGTTAAATCACCAAGATTTTCTCCCACTGTAACTATATCTGTGGTCGCTATATCTATATTTTTATCTATATTACTATTGCTCTCTCTATTTGTATCTGCAAATAGAAATCAGTTCAAAGTTATTCCCATAATAATGTTACACTGCTTGACATCTAGCTTCTGCTACACTTCATTGGTAAAAGAGAAAAAGGTAGATTCCTGCCAGGGAATTACACATAGGCCTGATTATCCCTCAGGGAATGAATTACACATGTGAATATTATCTGCCTTGAGTGGAGAGAAGACTGGGAATTGCTAATCCAGTTGAATCTTTCAACTGAAGCTTTCATGTCCTTTACAATGTGCCAAATCTTTGCTTGAATAGTCCAAACGATCTAAGTCATCATATTGCATCTTTGGAGAGCTCTAAGGATCAGAAATTCTTCTTTATATTGAATCATCTCTTTTGTCCCCTTGTGCTTTCATCTATTAGTTGTGATTCTATTCTTTAAAATAGAAAGGCATGGATCTACATTTTTTTTAGTTTTCCAGAACAGATTTATTGACACATAATTCACATGATATAAGATTCATATAGTACACAATTCAATGGTTTAAACATATTACATTATTATATTATTAATGTTTTAAAATTATGGTTAAATATATATAGCAAAATTTGTCATTTTAACCATTTTATTTTATTTTTGAAGTACATTTTCAACCTTTATTAAGGCAGAGTTGCCCTGCCTTATTTTTTATTTTTTTCAAACATGTATATAGGGTAACAATGTCTGTCTCATTCTACTGTCCTTCCCATCCCCACTGCCACACATCTCCCTTCATTCTCCTCTGCATAATCCAAAGTTCTTTCATTCTTCCCTACCCACTTCCCACTATGGATCAGCATCCCCTTATCAGAGAAAACATTCAGACTTTGGTCTTTTGGGATTGGCTTATTTCACTTAGAATGATACTCTCTAGTCCCATCTATTTTTCTGCAGGTGACATAATTTCATTCTTCTTTAAGGCTGAGTAGTAGTCCATTGTGTACATATACCACATTTTCTTTATCTATTCATCTGTTGAAGGGCATCTACATTGGCTGTATAGTTTAGCTACTGTGAGTTGAGCTGTTGTGAACATTGATGTGGCTGTGTCACTGTAGCATGCTAATTTTAAGTCCTTTGGGTATAAACTGAGGTGTGGGATAGCTGGGTCAAATGGTGGTTCCTTCCAAGTTTTGTTAGGAATCTCCATACTGCTTTCCATAGTAGTTACACCAATCTGCAGTCCCACCAGCAATGTATGAGTGTACCTTTTCCCCACATCCTCACCAAACCTTATTATTGCTTGTGTTTTTGATAATTGCCATTCTGACTGGAGTGAGATGAAATCTTAGAGTAGTTTTTATTTGCATTTCTCTAATTGCAAGAGATGATGAACATTTTTTCACGTTTGTTGATCGATTGTATCTCTTCTTCTGTAAAGTGTCTTTCCAGTTACTTTGCTCATTTATTGATTGGGTTATTTGCTTTTGTGGTGTTAAGTTTTTTGAGTTCTTTATATATCCTAGAGATTATCTGAGGTGTGTGTGGTAAAGATTTTATCCCATTCTGTAGGCTCTCTCTTTACATTATTGATTATTTCCTTCACTGAAAAGAAGCTTTTTAGTTTTAATTCATCCCATTTATTGATCCTTAATTTTACTTTTTGTGCTTTAGGAGTCTTGTTAAGGAAGTCAGGTCCTAAGCTGACATGATGAAGATTTGGGCCTACTTTTTCTTCTATTGGGCATAGGGTCTCTGTTCTAGTGCTTAAGAATTTGATTCACCTTGAGTTGATTTTTGTGCAGGCTGAGAGTTAGAGGTTTAATTTTATTTTGTTACATATGGATTTCCAGTTTTTCCAGTGCCATTTGTTGAATAGGCTATCTTTTCTCCAATGTATATTTTTGGTGCCTTTGTCTAGTCTGAGATAACCATATTTATGTGAGTTTGTCTCTGCATTTTCTATTTTGTAGAATTGGTCTACATGTCTATTTTGGTGTCAATACCATGCTGTTTTTGTTACTATTGCTCTGTAGTATAGTTTAAGTTCTGGTATTGTGATGCCTCCTGCTTCACTCTTCTTGCTATGGATTGCCTTGGCTATTCTGGATCTGTTATTTTTCTAGATGAATTTCATGGTTGCTTTTCCTAGTTCCATGAAGAATATCATTGAGATTTTAATAGGAATTGCATTGAATCTGTATAACACCTTTGGTAGTATGACCATTTTGACAAGATTAATTCTGTCTATCCAAGAACATGGGAGATCTTTCCATCTTCTAAGGTTTTCTTTAATTTCTTTCTTTAGTGTTCTATAGTTTTCATTGTAGAGGTCTTTCATCTCTTTTAATAGATTGATTCCCAAGTATTTTATTTTTATTTTTTTGAGGCTATTGGGAATGGGGTAGTTTTCCTAATTTCTCTTGCTGTGATTTGTCACTTATGTATAGGAATGCATTTGATTTATGGGTATTGATTTTTCTATACTGCTGCTTTGCTGAATTAATTTATGAGTTCTAGAAGTTTTCTGGTGGAATTTTTTGGATTTTCTAAATATAGAATCATGTTGTCAGCAAATAGTAATAGTTTGAGCTCTTCTTTTCCTATTTGTATTCCTTTAATTTCTTTCATCTGTCTTATTGCTCTGGCTAGAGTCTCAAGGACTATGTTGAATAGAAGTGGTTAAAGAGGACATCCCTGTTGGGGGCTATGTTATGTTGGCGGCGCCGGGATGGCGCCTGATCACATCGGCAGCGAGGAGGTTAATTGACATAAGCACACTCAGGTGATTTTCTCGTCCATGCATACAATGTATGCACATGTGTTCTCGAGCACTAATTGCCTGCTCGGAGCGTCTCGCCTAATCTTTGCGTAAGAGGCGTGGCCCTGCTCTCCGCCTCCTGGAGGTGATATAAGCGTAGGCGGAGCGAGACAGACACAGCAGCCATTAGCAGGAAAACAGCAGAAGAAGACACACGCGGCAGCAGCGAGTCGGGGCAGCGGCGGAAAGCAGATCGCGGAACGGAGAACTGAGACGCATCCCTAGGGCACCTTAGGTAGACACGCCCTTAGTTCACAGGATGCAGGACTTTAAGGCACGGCAGGCCTCTCTCCTTCTAAGCTCTAGGAAAAGCCTGTCTTTCTTTCAAAGTGTCTCTCTTAAGCAAAGTTTCTTTCTCTCTGATAAGCGGGGTCTCTCTCCTCTCAAAGCAAGTAAACCTCATTTCCTCTATCCTCTATAAACAAACAAGCAAGAAAGCAGTGCACTAAAGAGAAAGATAGAAGTGCCTCAGTTTCCACTCCGCCACCCATAAGACCCGTGCAAGTTGTTGCTGCAAGCGGTGACAAATATCCATGGATTTTGGAACCGCAAAGAGCCAGCGACACATCCCTGTCTTGTTCCAGTTTTTAGAGGGAATGATTCCAATTTTGCTCCATTTAGAATGCTGGTGGCCTTGGACTTAGCATAGATAGCTTTTACAATGTTGAGGTATGTTCCTACTATCCCTAGTTTTTCTAGTGTTTTGAACATGAAGAGATACCATATTTTCTCAAATACTTTTTCTGCATCTACTGAGATAATCAGATGATTCTTATCTTTAAGCCTATTGATATGATGTATTATGTTTATTGATTTCTGGATGTTTAACCAACCTTGCATTCCTGGGATGTAATCATACATGTACATAGGGTAATGATGTCTGTCTCATATCATGTTTCATATCCCTGCCCCCTCCTCCCTCTCATTTCCCTCTATGTAATCTAAAGTTCCTCCATTCTTCTCTCACTGCCCACCCCCCCAACCCCCATTATGTATCATCATCCACTTATCAGGGAAAACATTTGGCCTTTGGTTTTTGGGGATTGGTTTAGTAGCACACTATCCTTTTAATGTTTTTGTATGTGATTTGCCAGAATTTTATTGAGAATTTTTGCATCTATATTCATTGGGGATATTAGTCTGAAGTTTTCTTTCCTTAATGTGTCTCTGTCTGCTTTTGGTATCAGGGTGATACTAGCCTCATAGAATGAGTCATGGAATAATTTGAGGAGTATTGGTGTTAATTCTTCTTTTAATGTCTCGTTGAACTCGGCTGAGAATCCATCTGGTCCTGGACTTTTCTTGTTTTGTAGGCTTTTGATGGTGTCTTCTGTTTATTTCATTGCTTGAACTTGTTCTTTTTAAATTGTGTATGTCCTCTTGTAGCAGTTTGGGTAGATCATATGTCTCTTCAAATTTGTCAATGTCTTTGAATTTTTCTATTTTATTTGCGTATTAGTTTCAAAATAGTTTCTAAATATCTTCTATATTTCAATAGTGTCTGTTCTGATATTTCCTCTTTCATCACAACTTTTCGTAATTTGAGTTTTCTCTTTGTTAGTGTGGCTAAGGACTTATCAATTTTATTTATTTTTTCAAAGAACCAACTTTTTGTTTTGTCAGATTCTTCAATTATTTCTTTTGTTTCCATTTCATTGATTTCAGCTCTATTTGGACTTCCTGGTGTTGAGGGTCTGGATTGAGGAAATTAGCTGAAATTCTAATTGTTTTCCCCCTATATGTTATTCAATTTTTTCTCTCACAGCATTTAAAATTCTATCCTTATTCTATATGTTAGTTATTCTCATTATAATGTGTGACCCTGCAAAGAGGCAGCCAGATGGCAGGCACTTCCACACTGAGCGGAAAAACCTCAGGTGCAACCAGACCTGCAGGTATTCCAATATATCTCCAGGCCCTGGCCTGTATCCCCAGACCAAGCTGGCCACACCCTGAGATGGTGACAGTGACAGTGGCAAAACTGAAGGCCTTGGCTGGTGTCCCAAGATGGCAGTGGCCACATGTAACCAAACCTTTGGGTACTATGACAATAGACTTCCAGGCAATAGCAGGTAGCAGGCAATCAGCTGGCAGTTTCTGGGTGGTCTTCAGGCTAATAACTGACAAGTGGCAAGTGGATGTTGGGTGGTGGGCAATGGGTAGGTGAAAGATGGGCAATGGGCAGGCAAGAGGTGGGCAAATGGACAAGTGGCAGATGATAGATGGTGGTCAGTGAGCCATCTGCACTCAAGAGTCAGGTGATATTCTGGCAAACAGTGGGCAATCTCTGCAGATGAATGGGGGTAAACAGTTGGGGATTGGTGTGCAGCGATGATTGCCTAGCAGAGAAACAGTATTTCCTCTACTTAAAACCCGAGTTATGGAGCAACAAGGAATGCAGCCTCCCTCTAGTCCACCATCTTGGATCTCCCAAATCTACATTTCTTTATGGCAGGTCATCAGTTACCAGCTGTCAAACCTGCCTTAGGTTTATCTTCTTCAAGCTCAACGTTTCCAAATTTATCAACTTTTCTGCAAAGCATGGTATGATACTTAGGATGTAAATATGGGACAAAACATGATTTTTCTTCTTCTCCTTATCCCCAAGTGTTTTCCAGATCCTCTGTCTCCTCTCAAACACACTTTTAGGAAAGGCTGTGAAAAATCTTTCTCCTAGCTCTGTGTCTCAGCAACCCATTTCTTCTTCTTGAATGAAGAGGACAAGTATTACCAGTATTATCAATTGTGTGTGTGTGTGTGTGTGTGTGTGTGTGTGTGTGTTTCTTTTTAACACAAATGCATATTGTTGCATAAAGCTTTTTTGTGGAAAAGATAATTCTGAGGCATTTAATTGACAAAATATACCCTAATTCATTTAAACCATCACTATTAAAATATTTGAGTTATTTCCAATATTTTAATTTTGGAAAAATTCTGTAAGAATATTTGAAATAATTTAGTCAAATAGTGTAATCATTTTTAATTTTGATAGATATTGACAAATTGCCATTTGTTGAGTTCTAAAAAATTTAAATCCCAACAACACTATATGAGTGTTTTCCACAGTCCTGCTAACAGTTTGTTATGGAGGTTTAAATTTTTGTCAAAATGAAGGATATAAAAAATGTTGATATATATTTAATTTATAATTCTATTATAAAAGTGAGACAGTATGGAGATTCCTTGAAAACTTGAAATGGAACCACCATTTGTCCTAGTTATCCCACTCCTCAGTCTATACCCAAAGAACTTTAAAACAGCATACTACAGTGACACAGCCACATCCATGTTTATAGGAGCTCAACTCACAATAGCCAAGCCATGGAAACAACCTAGGTGTCCTTCAATGGATGAATGGATAAAGAAAATGTGGTATATATACACAATGGAATATTACTCAGCCATGAAGAAGAAAGAAATTATGGCATATGCTGGTAAATGGATGGAACTGGAGAATATCATGTTAACTGAAATAAACCAATCCGCCGACAAAAAATAAAGGCTGAATATTCTCTCTGATTTGTGCATGCTAATCCAAAACAAGGGAGGTTGGGGAAGGAAATAATAGAAATCCATTGGATAAGACAAAGGGAGATGAAGGGATGGGAGGGGGGTGGGGAATAGGAAAGACAGTAGAATTAATCAGTCATAACTTTTCTAGCCTTGTACTTGTATACACGATCAGGGTAACTCCATTTCATGTACAACCTCAAGAGTGGGCTCCTAAATAGAATAAGTTATACTCTATGTATGTATAATCTGCCAAAATACATTCTACTATTGTATTACTAAAAAAATTTAAAAAAAAATGCACTTGTCTGTTAAAGGATATGCTTAGTGGGAACATTTAACACAATTTTAGACAATGTTTGTACAAACATTTTTGACTGCCTGCAAATTGGCAAAGGCTCAATGAGAGATTAGTCCATAGTTTATGAATGTGTTAGCTTCTACTTCCCAAACCTATACCTGCTACTGACCCCTTGACTTCTTAGTTACTATGACTATAAGTTAGCCACCTTGTTATGCTAATCAATGAAATAAATGAATCTTTCTAACCCTAAAAAATATGTTGATGTTGATTTAATTTATATTTCTGTTTTTATAAAGGTGAGGCTGAATATCTTTTCATTTATTTAAATTATTTTATCTGACCTGTTTACATCCCTTGCTCATTTCCATTAGGACATTCAGCTTTATCAATTTGAGAAAACTATTTATTAGAGTAATATTGACATATTACAAGCACTTGTCTGTGATAGAATTTGCACTTTTTTTCAATATTTGTCCTTTTTAAATGTTTTTGTTTCACTTTCAATTTTTTTACAAATGTTATCTAATTTACCAATCCTTCATTAGCAACTGATAATTATAGTAATTTAATGATTGATTTATTTGAAGTTTATCTTTCTGTGTTTGTGTTGTATGTATGTATCTTGAAAGCATTCGAGATAACATCCAGTTGATCTAAGAGCATTTTCAAAATAAAACATGATTTTTTTTCCCATCGAGTAGAAATACCACTGTAAGAACCCAGAAACCACTCTGGATGCAGGAACTCACATAAGAGAGTTTATTAAGCAAAACGGGTGTCTCCCTGCAGGGTAAGAGAGAAAATGAGATGGAGAGAGAGAGAGAGAGAGAGAGAGAGAGAGAGAGAGAGAGAGAGAGAGAGAGAGAGAGAGGAGAGAGAGAGCGTGCCAGGAGGAGAGAGAGTATGAAAGTGAGGAGGAGAGAGAAAGAAAATGACGGCAGAGCTATTCTTAAGTTGTGGAATTTTGTGAGCTAACAAGGACCAATAACAGAGAAGAATACTTGCAGGCTGATTGATGAACCAATAACTAGCTAGGATGTTCAAAGACTGACAAGCTATGTTGTAAATTGGGAGGCGGGGAAGTGACTGCAGCGTAAAGAGTGGGGGATCAGCTTTATATTATAGCCACTACTTTCCTGTTTATTTGTACTATACTTTCTATTCTATTTGATTTGTAACAGTGGTCCATTTTATGCTTTGAATGTAACCCTTGGTGCTCTGCCACTGCAACTTATTTTTAAAATGCACATGTTTCTTTCCCTTCCTCTTTCGCTGCTCCTCCCTAATCTCAGGGGAAACAAGATTATCTTTCCTCCCCATTTTAGGTAGATTTATCTGTCCTTGAGTACAGAGGATCTCAGAAATAAGTATCTCCCAAATTAAAAAGTGAATTACAGCTTCAACAGAGAATATGTGGAATGTAGCCTTTGAATAGCCTCTTCAAAAGCCCCTTGTTCCTGCTGATGGGCAGAATCACAGCCTCTGGGACAGGAGTGTCGTATTTCTTCTTTGCTAGCAAAGCAATCCACTTATTTTTTCTCTCCCTTTCTCCCTCCCTACCTCCCTCCTTTCTCTCTCTCTCTCTCTCTTTCTGTCTTTCTTTCTTTCTTTCTTAGTAACAAAGTTGATAATCTGCAAAGGGATCCAAAAGTAGCCCCTGCTCTGGCTTTTTTGAGCAGGACTGGCACTTCAAGCAATATGGCTTCCATGCTCAGCATTTAAGGCAAACTCGAGAGTCAACTGCTTGAGAGTTAGGAGGTGGGTGAGCCTGACTCTGGTCAAACAAGAGAAGTTATTATGGTGAGTGATGGAAGGACATGAAGGATTAATCTCTAGTGTACACACTAAGACCCTTGATTACATCTGGTTACCCTTTGTGGGAATATCTGGTCCCTGTTCATGGGGACATCTGTGGCACAACTGGTGTAGAAGTCATGGATAAATGGGAGTTGGGAACTTGGGGGAATTTCCCCCTCTCTGTTATGTCTGTTTTAAAGGTTCCCATCTGTCAGTCATGGTTTGGGGGATCCTCTTGTAACAGGGGTTCACTTGATGCTTTGACTATATCCCTTGTTGCTTTGAAACTTACATGCTCTTTTCTTCTTCCCAATATTTTCCCTGACCTTCTCCCTGATCTTCTTTTCCCTAAACATCTCCTCCCTAATCTTCTTTTCCATGATCTTCTCCTTTCTCCTCTCTCTTTCCTAATCTTATTCTCTCTGAAGCACCTCTGTAAAATCCCCCTGTTCCTGCTGATGGGCAGATTCATAGTCTTGGGGACAGGAGTCCCCTATGTTTGTGCTTTGCTAGCAAAGCAATAAACCTTCTTTTTCCTTTTTCTCAAAATTGTGGCCTTGTTATTGGATTGGTATCAGGGAGAAGGACCAAGCTTTTGGCAACACTCTCTTTATTTGTCTGTGTGTATGTATCTGTTATTGGCCTTTAAGAAATGAGCAATACTACATTGATCCTATAGGTAGTTTTGTAACAGTGGTCCACTTTACATATTGAATATAGCCCTTGCTGCTTATTTTAAAAGGGATATGTTTTTCTTTTCCACTTATCCCTCTTTTCCCTCCCTAACCTTGGGGCAGAGAACAAGGGTCCCTTGAATTATTCTCCATAGGAAGAGGATGTCACCAGAGGAACTAGGAAGTGACTATCTCCCAAATTGGCAAGTGAATTTCAACACATCAGAAGGGCACACCTGGAAAGAAGCCTTTGAATAGCTTCTTAAAAGGTCCTCTGCTCCTACTGATGGGCAGAATCACAGGCTTTGGGACAAGGGTACCCTGTGTTTCTCCTTTGCCAGCAAAGCAATAAAACTTCTTGGGAAAAATCTTGGTTGAATGGGCCACGTATAGGTATAAACATGTCTAAGAAAAAGATGTTTTACTGTAACAATCTGGCCTTTGAATGATTTTCTGAATTATTGTATAATCTTACAGCTGGAGGTGGTCTGTCAGAGGTAAAGTAAATGAAAGAAATTCCATATGTATAGGCATGTATGCAATTGTGTAATAAGGAGTCTAAACAGTCAAAAACTAAATTGAGGATGCGAAATTAACTTCCTCAATTGTGGGAGTGTTGTGGAGCTGGGACCTTCTGAGAAACAGGCAATATGAGGACCCCCCTCCCCAAAGCCCGATTAATGTGACCAAGTCAGAAAGATTTCAGACATTTCTTTCAGAGTAACAGAAGTGAATTTATTGAAGGGATATGAAAAGGGAAAGGAGACACTGTCAATGAAGAGAGTGGGTCCTTTCAGAGTGGAGAAGGATAATATGCCTCTCCTGCACTCCGGTTTTATTGGGGGTCCTAGAGAAGTTTTTAGGGATCCCCACCCAGGTCCACCTCTTCATTTTTGACTGACAGTGAGATGACATCAGACTTTCAAGGACCCACTGGCATGGCAACTGTAGGTCACCTTGGATCATGCTTACTGGTTCTAATTGCATTCTTAACCATCCATTTTTACAGATTTTATGGCTAGGAGGAACTATTCTTATCTCCCACGTTTCAGGATCTGGTCACAAAAGGCTCCCTCTTCAGTGTAACTTGGGTATCACTTATCAACATTATTTTGGGCCTGCATTTCTCCAGCAGTGGACAGGTAGTTTGCTGAGGAATGTGACACATCCTGTCCACTTAGGCCAGGTAGGGCTGTTGGTAAATTGCTTCTTGGAAAAAAAAAAAAAGCATGTGGAGGTCAGAACAGTGGGCCCATTTTATAAAATTGTAATCTTAGCCTTGTGTTCCCCAAATCTTCATGTTTGTCCCCAACACGAGGAGAGCAGGACACCAGA
Organism: Sciurus vulgaris; assembly: GCF_902686455.1. Lineage (NCBI taxonomy): Eukaryota > Metazoa > Chordata > Mammalia > Rodentia > Sciuridae > Sciurus > Sciurus vulgaris. The sequence goes on along the minus strand of NC_136471.1, from coordinate 100,689,478 downwards.
AGAAACGGTTAAAAATATTTAAATCCTTTCAACCCAGTGCTGATGGTTCCGGAACTACTCATCCTGGCCCCGGGCAGCTTCAAATCATCCTGCTGTGGGTCAGAGGTGTAAGCACAAAAGGACGGGATGCAGACATCAATAAACGGACTTGGGCACTGATCACGGGTTACAGAGGGGATTTTGGTTTTATAGGGTAGGGCTAATTTGCCATGAGGGAAGGTCAAGGTTCAGGGCTCAGCATTTAGTATTGGCCACTTTCTTTTAGAGCCCATTGTTATTAGCAAAGGATTTGCTGGGAGGTTAATCCTTGGCTAGTTTCCCTTCCCTCCTCCTGAGCTGCATGCACCTTTCTCCATTTTTCTTTGGGGGCTATCTTACAGGAATATTATTTTCCATAGCCCTTCAAGAGACACTAGTCCTGGGCTGAAAGAAAAGAAAAAAAATTCAGGAAAGTTGCCTGGGCTATAAAGAATGGGCAAAGAGGACTGGCCTCTGCTCTGCCTTCTAGCCACTTTTACCTATGAGAATAAAACCAGAGTTTAAAAACAGGACTCAATTTTCTTCTGCTGGTGTGTGAAATCTGTGTGGGCTCTAGGACTTACTGATATCTTTCTGGGTTCCTGTGTCATGAGTTCAAAGAATAAAATTCACAGATGGTGGAAGAAGAAAAAATTGAAAGGAATAAAATTTGTTTGAATGAGAGGAGGAAAGATGGAGCTCTGGTGATGTGAGTGGAACCTAGCAAAGGACTTTTCCACTTGAGTCTGAAACTTACAGCTTTGGGATAAAGGCATTGATCAGAGTCCCTGCTGAACAAACATTAAAAAACATTTGAGTTAATTGTTGGAATCTGAGCTCTACAGGTGTTGAGAGGGTACCAAGGCTATTGACTTGACTCATGACTTTCTAATTGGTGTGCACTTTTAGCCTTTGAATCTGTAACTTCCATTTGGGTCCACCCCTATTTCTACTCCCTCTAGTGGACTAGAATGATAACACTCACAGGGTAACATTTCTATTTGAAAAAAATCCCTTACTTATGGACCATTACCCCCATTGTCTGATGACTAACTAGCCTATCTTATGGGGGTTGGAAGTGAAAACTGTCAGTCACAAACAACATGGCAATGGATTCCAGTGCTATTAAATTATAACCTGGGGACAAAATAGTCTCCCCTTTTAAGATCTGTCAGGATGCCTTTAAGAAAAATGCAGCTCAGCTCAGGTCCCAAGGCAGTTCAGACCCTAAATCCAGGGGAGCAAGCACTCTGGGTGCCCAGTCTGAGTCGTGGTCCAGCAACAGCACCCAGAAAGCCACTGTGGACGTGGGAACTCACACCAGAGATTTTATTAGGTAGACGACTAGAGCATCTGCTCAAGGCTGGAAAGAAGGGAAGAGAAAGAATGGCACAGGAGCTTCTCCTAAATATTGGAATTCCGTGAGTTAACAAGGGACCAATAACTGAGAAGGAGACTTACAGGCTGACTGATGAACCAATAGCTAGCTAGGATGTTCACAGACTGACAAGGTAGGTTTTAAGATGGGAAGCGGAGAAATGGCTGCAGTGTAAAGGGCGAGGGAGCAGCTTTATATTATAATGCCCCATTTGGCCAGGGAACACATCTGGGTGCAGCTCTGCCTTTTCCTACAGAGCTAAAATACAAGGGCCTTCTGGAGTCCCCATGTATGCCGGCACCTGTATCTTGGCCCTACTGATTTCTGCAGAGAGAGGTCACTAATGGTCTCTGTATCAATGTGACCTTCATTGGACAGAATGCCATGTTTTAAAAAAACCTCTTTGGGTATAATTGACAACGGGGAATTTGCTTAAAGTTGATGGCATTGTGATGATGATAAGAGAGACTATTGAAACAACAGTATTCTGTGCTCCAACCCCTTTAATGCACACTGGGAGGAAAAAAAAAACATTAAGGCACAGTTTTTTGTATATGCCAAGTGGTCCAATTCCTCTTCTGGGATAAAATTTTTTGTATAAATTAAATTTACAAATAACATTTTCACCCCAAAAGCAACAACTTCATTTGCATGTGCCTTCCAGGAAAAGGAAACATCCTGCTCTGCTGGAGGTCTACTAAAAATGAGTAAGGCCATTTGGGCCAAAGGGACCCTGAGAAAAGTTATCAATATTATCTTAACCAAGATTTTGCTTAAGGAGGAAATAACTTGCCCCAGGAAGAAAAAAATACCACCTTGAGAAAGAAGCATTAATGGGGGTCCATTCTCTTCTGGACAAACTCTTAAAACGTGAATAGCATCAGCTTTGCCAGATACCCTACAATATGCCTATTCTGCCTATTCAGATGGATAAAACCCATTTGTGCAAAACTTGAGAGCTATAAAATTTTTAAAGTGTACTGTCCATTGCTTTTAGGATTTTTTCTTTGTCAGAAAGAAAAAGATGGTTTAGAATTTTGATCAAGCTTGATTTTCATGAATAACCTAAATATATACAACGAGAGATACGTATATATCTGAAACTAGATATGTTTGTCTGAACCCTGTCTAAATGTTCTGTAAAAGTTTATAAAATAACATTTTATGTAGGTTTAGAGGGAAGGTAACCAATAAGTGCTCTTTTTTATACATTGTGTCTGGCTTATAGCTGTCGGCTTTGACTAAGTCTATTTCTGATTACTAACACTGTTTCCCAAATGTATAAGAGAATTAAAGTTATCTTTTCGTTCCTGGTAGTGCTCCTAAACTACACAGATTTGTAATTATCATTATCATTAACTATGGATTCTAAATTTTACTTTAAAAATTAAACCTACTTAATATAAGGACATCTGCTTTATTGTTACACTAACCACTACTGGTTTCTTTATATGTTAGATATATTCATATTATTCTATATATATAAGTCTTTTAAAACATAAAGCTTAGGAGAGCCTGTTACTGGTGTTCTCCAAACTTAAGTTGTCTGTACTAATAATCTCTTTTATATTTATAAGAATAACAAATTTAATTGGGGATTTATGTGTCATTTAGTGGTCTGTAACTGGATAAATGTATCCTGCTATCTATAAGATATATATATATATATATAAAATTTTATGTTACTTTTACACTGGGATGGATATATAAATATATTTTTGAAAGATGATAAGGAAAACCTGATCTGTTTAAAGGTTACATGGAAGCATTTTGCCACATTTTCCACAAAAAGAAAGTTAAAAGCTGTCTTAGCTTTTGTTTGATTTATGTTCCAGAAGTAATGTTGCAGGGTGTGTGTGTGTGTGTGTGTGTGTGTGTGTGTGTGTGTTTTGTCAAGAGACCTGCCTTACCTGAGATAAGGCTCTACCTCTCACCTTACTCCATGTTAGAATGACTCCAAAATAGGCTAGACTTAGGCATGGTTTAAATTATGTTCAATGGATAGATTTTTGTTGTAAAGATTACTGTAATCTCAAAATAAACAGGATATAATACATGACTAAGTAAAAGTTGAAAATTGTAAAAATCATGTTTCTTGGTTCGTAGATATCATACAAACTGAATATGTTTTTGCTCTTGTTAATTTTATTTTGTATTTCCCTTATATACTTTATAACCTCTGCCTGTTGGTGTTTAGCAGAGGTACTCCTTCTAATAGAACAATCTGAGTCAATTTGAGGCAATAAATCATCACCTACAGGACAGACAGATTATAAGGTTAGCTTCCAGTATTAATGCTGACACCAATTAAATGAAAGGGGTAACTGTAAAATTATAGACATGGAAGTTAAACCCATTACTCCCACTTTAAGACTGCTGAAACTGGTCTGCTGGATATTTAAAACTGAGAACGTGGACCCCAAAGTCAAGAAAGTAAAAGAACCAATGGAAAAAACAGCCAGTAGTTTTGTCCTTGCCTTCAAAGGTCAGTCAGGACCCAGGGAGTGATGTGAACCCTCTAAGGTCACCTTGACCTCTCAATCAGGGGGATCAAGAGGACCCCAGAGTATGAGAAGCTAACCAGTTCATATTCTGCAAAAACAAGGGTCATTGAAGAGTGAAAAGCCCCTGATGTTTCCAAGGGAAGCCAATTGTGGTCAGCAAGACCTTGACCATACAGGTAGAAAGCATGTCTGGTAGAAGAAAGATAAAGGAGTCAGAAGTCTTCTCACAAGTTCCCAAGAGTGCCCCTGAAAAATCTCAGTAAATAGTAGATAGAAACAAGATCAATTTTGGCCAACTTGGTCTTAAACACTTGGCAGACAAGTATAACCAAAGCATAATTCTAAATGGACATTCAGGAGAGACATTGGGTCTTTCAGTATAACTTGAGATGTACACTTCAGTCAGCCCTACCAAAAGTACGTAAAGTTAGAGGTTATAAAGGAAGGTTCTCATGTGCGAGTGCCTAACAATAACTATCACAAAGGACTATAGAGTCATGAGTTTGTCCTGAACTTCAGAGACTGCCCGAAATATTAATTGCTTTTGTGCTCATTGTTTACAAACAAGTAATGCTTTGCTGTCTTGTTTATTGTCCTAGCATGTTCCATGCCCTATGTATACCTTTTTCAATCTTCTGCCAACTGACACCATGGGTCTCTGGACTGCCCTGATACTGAATACCCTAAACTGTCCATGACCCACCTGATAGAGAACAAGGACTTCAGGTCACTTCCAACCAATTTCACCGTCTCTCAGCATGAAGCAGCTTGGAGATGCCATTGCTCACTTTTTCATAGAAATGGAACATAATTTGACAGTGGGGAAATGTAACAGTGGTCCACCTTGTGCTTTGAATATAAACCTTGCTATTCTGCCACTGAGGCTTTTTTAAAAGTATCTTTTTAGTTGTCAATGGAACTTTATTTTTTTTAAACTTATTTATATGTGGTGCTGAGGATTGAACTCAGGGCCTCACACATACCAGGCAAGTGCTCTACCACTCTCTACCACTGAGCCACAACCCCAGTCCAAATGAGGCTTTTTTAAAAGGAACATTTTTTTCTCTCTTCTCCCTCTCCCCATCCCTAACAGGATTAGGGAGACAGAGTTAGCTTTTCTTCCCCATCTTAGGCCTAGTTATATTTTCTTGAGCATACACTCACCACAGGAAGGAGATGTCACCCTGAAGATCCAGGAAATGACTAGGAGATCTAGGAAGTAACTATCTCCCAAATTAACAAGAGAATTTCAACACACTATTAGGGTGTACCAGGACCCCCACTCCCCCACATCAGGGCACAGCTGGAATGTAGTCTTTGAATCCTTTTTTAAAAACCCTCTGTTTTCCTCTCTAGAATCACAGTCTGTGGGACTGGAGTCCCCTATGCTTCTCCTTTGCTAGCAAAGCAATAAACCTTTTTCCTTTTCCTCAAAATCATGTCCTCCTTATTCAATTGGCATTGGAGGGCTGGAGTTGTGGCTCAGTGGTAGAGCACTTGCCTATTATGTGTGAGGCACTGGGTTTGATTCTCAGCACCACATAAAAATAAGTGAATAAAATAAAGATCTATCAGTATCTAAAAATTTTAAAATATATACATGCATAAACTGGCATTGGAGACAAGGACCCAGCTTTTGGTAATGTACTGAGAAGGGGTTAACACTACAAAATACTTATTCAAATATATTCATATCACAAATCTATAATACACAAGAAGACATATTGATTTATGTGTATACATTAATATGTATTTCATTTAGTATGTCCTATCTTACAGGAGTGTTCGTTTTTTGTGTTTTAACTATTATGAATTTAACTATGTTCTTTTAAAAATGTTTTTCAAGCCCAGAGTATAGGAGAAGTATGGTTTCAAGTGGCATGGGATGAGAGATGTGGGATCTAGAAGAATCAGATGAAGTTGATCCATGGGACACAGAGGCCTGGCTTCCAGGAACTAGCAGCCACGGAAGTATATGGCACTGTGTGGGAGTGGTTACCTGTCTACTTTCCCTGAGAAAATGACTCCCCTAACTCCACTCCATCCTGTTCACCACAGAAGAAGCTCCTCACATTTGGGGCCCCTTTACCTGTGTGTCTAAAAATAAAAGAGAGTTGGGCTACTCCATGTCATTAGAGGCCAGAGCTGCTATGGCCGGACCTGTCACGCCCCCATCTCATTTCAAAAGAGTATTGGCTCTTGTGTGTTTATTGATTAGATAAGTGCATAGGTAATTGATCGATTTACAACCAACATCATCCTCCAGCAGTTGACCCTTTTCTCATCCACATGGACTGTGACTGAGAGACCCCCACAGTGGGAAGCCAAGGTGAGTACAGAAAAGTTTTCTAAAGGATTCATAAAATCCAACACATGGGAAGTCTTACCATCTTAAGTATGTGGAATATTATTTTTTGAGAAAATCTTTACTACATGATGCTTTGATTGAAATTGAGCCATAGTTTTCTTTGAAAGGACATTTAAATGACAGAGTATTTTAAGTTGCTTTTAAAAAAAACCTTTACCTTCTCTTTGTCTTCTTCTTATTTATTTATGTATTTCTATTTTCTTTAATATGTATATCATGCAGTGAGATATTGGCCATGACAGAATGGTAGGATATTCTATTCTTAGAAATTTTGTTCTTTAGCAACACAAATTCAAAGAGTACTTTTAATCTCGTATCCTAAAGAAAGGGGTAACATATTCAATCTAGTAATACTAATGAAAAAAATAACTCACATGATTTGAAAGCAGGCAAAATTAAGCCTTAAATAAATCTATATTGGATTTCTTTAATTTACAAAAATAATACATTGCCATCCAACAAATTTAAGGAATGAGTATGTAAAGAAATAGATAATCAACCGTATGTACTCCTTCCATACTAACTGTTCATTGTTTGTGCTTTAGATGGAGACTATTTTATACTTATATAAATCATAATTTTTAAACAAGACATACCTATTTTCTGCAATTTGCTGTTTTTATGTATTATTTTGTAAAAAAAATCTTTTGAAAATTACTACCAAATACTTTTTACTTAACATTTTAATCAGCTTAAAAATAATTTTCTTGCAATTTAATTCTACTCTTGTGTCCCACAAATTACTTTTGTTAAGAGGAAAATCAACACCATTCAAAGTATTTTCCTTGGACACTAGAATGTAAGTTCTGGTGAAGATTTTTATCTCTTTGGATTAGATATATCCCAAAGTCTTGATACGTGGTAAGTGCCTGATAAATATTTATTTAATGAATCAACTTTAGTCACTCAGTTTCAGGACAAATTGGGAGTGAATGGGGATATCAGAATTGAGCAGATTTGGAGATCAGTCAGGGCAAGGTCTTAAGTATGTTCTCAATCTGTCAAATGTTTCTTTCGGCATGGTCCACTAGGATGTTAGTAGATGTTTGTTGGGTGAATTGTGTTTTTGCTTAAATTTTTGTTTGATGACTGGTCAAAGAGCAAAATGGTTCTTCTTCATCCTAGCAATATGATAAATTGGATATGCATTTTATTCACCTTTTAATGTGAAGATTATACTAAGGAAATTAATTTTAAAAACATTTGGAGAACACTATATAATTAACAAATTAATTTCTATTATGTGATTTTGTGATAGTCTCTTTTCTGAAAAAAGGGATCATGAAATGCATACATACATATACATATGTGTCTGTGTCTGTGTGTGTTTGATATATTGTCTTTTGCCTACAGTTCTTTCTAATCTTCAGAAAAGATTCATTCCTTCATTGAACAAATATTTCTATTCTTAGCACCAGGACCTTGGATACATGAACATAGATCTTGGCAGTACTATTAGGGTATGAGGGCAGAATGGAGGCAACACAAATTAATGATGACCCTCATCCTTAGCATAGTACTATTGCTTAGAATGCTGGAAACCTTCACAGTCACTCAGTAATTTGTTATGTTCAGCCTTCAAGTAAAAGGAAACTGGAAAATCATTTTTTGAATCAGGACAGAAAGATGCCTGACCAAATACTTTTTATTGCATTGGCAACCCCTTAGTGCACTCTTCTGTTGCCTTTGATTCTATCTGGGGACAAAAGTCAAGTCAGATAACTTAGGACATCTAGAATTTTCAAGATGTTATGCAAAGAAAGAAAACAAAGATTCCTTTGCTTCCAGGGAATTAGTTATAAAGATTCACTCAGGCTTTGAACTTGTTTGTATGCAACTCTACACCTTCTACGATGCAAATTACTTTGTCAGATAAACCTGAGGAGATCTGTTGAAAAATTCTGTGGACTTTGGCAGTCTAATAAAGGGCCTATTTTCAAAACATTGCCTTATGTAGTGTGGGTCATGTCAGGTGATCTTCTTTTGGTGCTACTTAGAGTTAAAAGAGGGGGAATAACTTCTGGCAAATGGTACTGCAATAAATGGAGAAAATGCTGTAAGGGTGGATAAAGCCATCTTCTGTACCCATTTTTGTAGCTAAGAATCTTTGTGAATCCAAACAAATTACTTACTCACCCTGATTGATTTCCCCATGTACAAAAGTAAATATTTTTAATATCTTCTTTTTTTATTTTTTTATTTGTTCTTTTTAGATATACATGGCAGTAGAGTATATTTTGACATATACATATGTGGATTATAACTTCCTATTCTTGTGGTCATTAATATCTTCTTGACAGGTTTGGAGAGAGGATCAATTGAGATCTCATGTGGAACATTAGCTCAACACCTGGCCCTGGTATTCTTATTGGTAAGAATGAAACATATCATCAGCATGAAAGTATTTATTTTACTGTTAAATTCCTTATTCTTCTCTATTGGAAAGCACTGTAGCCAACGTGAGGCCAAACTTCTCTGCTTTCATGTGGTCAGCACTGTACTTTGCTTTTAAACTCTTATATTGGGTAGATTTAAGTTCTATGGAAAACATAGAAGTGAAAATTATTTAACAATTGCACTTTCTCACCATCTAGCCTTGAACTTATTTGGCAAGAACAGCCCAGCATGCTGCTGAAGATATATTTTGCCCTCTTATTGGCTCAAAGAGAGTTGTCAAGTATTGACTTCTCATTGCACTTTAATGAGTCCATTCTAAGTCATTATAGTTTCCATAATTAAGCACTTCTGAAAAACATATTGTTTAATTGACAGATTATCTCGGTTATTTCAGAACCACTGTAATCTATTATGAAGAGAAAAATTACTACACTGAGGCTTTCAATATAAAAGATCAAATATTTCAAGTCTATCTTAGTGTCATGGTGTGGTTATAAGACATAGAGATTTTTTTTGTTGTTGGTGCTGGGGATTTAAACCAGGGTCATTTTACCACTGAGCTACATCCCCAGCCCTTTTTTATATTTTATTTTGAGACAGGCCCTCACTAAGTTGTTTAGGGCCTCACTAAGTTGTTCAGGGTCTCACTAAGTTTCTGAGATGGTCCTTGAAGTTGCGATCCTCTTGTATCAGCATCCTAAGTTGTTGAGATTATAGGCACGCACCACTGTGCCCAGAAAGACATAGAATTTTTGATGTATAATTTAGTAATCATAAGTTTGCATCTCCCTAATATAGCACAAGTTGTCAGTTGTGTTATTGTCCTCCAAACCTGTATTAATCCCTCATTATTATAGATACTGTAAAAGATGAATGAAGTTGGCCTTCAGCTCATTCTCTCTCGTCTTTCCCATTAGGTCTATACACTAACCTGAAATAAACAACCAAAGAAAGAAGCAAACAAAATCATGTACAACAGAAATCAGATTACTTTTTTCCCTTCTAACACACATTCTCTAGGCAGAAGCCAGTGTGATCTTTTTAAAAAGTAAATCAGACTATGTTGTTCCCTTTCTCAAAAGGCTTTATTGTCTTTCCAATGAATCAAGGAAAATAATCCAAATTCCTTCCTTGACAGGTTTTTTATTATTTTTTTTTTTGTGTGCCTGTCAATGGACTTTTATTTTATTCATTTATTTGTATGATGTGCTGATAATCGAATCCAGTGGCTCACACAGACTAGGCAAGCACTCTACCACTGAGCCAGTTCCCTTTAACAGGTTTTATATTATCTAGTTCCTGCTTCCATCTCTGTTTTCATCTTCTATTGTCTTTCCGTCACCATCTTACTGTTCCTCCAAATGCACACTTTATCTCGACTATAGGGACTTTGCTCTCACTTGTTAGTTTTTAGAGTACTCTGTCCCTGAATTATTTGCACTGCAGGGCTTTCAGGTCTCAGCTCAAAGTTCTTCCCTAGTGAGGCCTTCCTTGACTGCCCACTCTGAAGTAGTAACAACCTCTGTATAGCCCCTACACTTTTTTTTTTTTGTGTGGTACTGGGGATCGAACTCAGGGCCTTGTGATTGCGAGGCAAGCACTCTACCAGCTGAGCTATCTCCCCAGCCCTCAGCCCCTACACTTTTGATTTTATATATGATTATTTGATACAGCATTCATCATCACCCCAAATAATATTCATCTCTGTTTTATCATTTGCTATCTATCTTTTTCCAGTAGCATGAAGGCGGGACCTTATGCATGTTTTTCATTGGTATATCCCCAGTGCCTGATTCAGTGCCAGGCACATTGAAAACACTAAATAAATGGATGAGTCGTGTGCTAATCTCTCAGAAAGGTGGCATATTTCTCTTAGGTGCTTGATAAAGTGCACTTACCTAGAGGCAGGTTCTCATCTGAGTTCTGCCTTTATTTAGCTGTGGGATTCTAGACAGAGCATTTACATTGCTGGGCTGCACTTGATTCATTATGAAAATGAGGAGAATATATCAGCATCATTCAAACTAGATCAAAGAAATTACTAATAGGCAATCTCTTTTTAATTTTAAAAAAAGCTGATGAAAATTTTGTATTTTATCAATATTATATGTCAAGAGCAAATATAATATCAATTTTGGGCTTTGTCTAGAATCTGTTAGTTCCCAATAATTAAAAATTTTATGGGTCTTATTTATAAAACAGGTGAACAAGCCAAGAATAATTTAAATTTTTGAGTAAAAAAGTTTCAAATGGGGAAAAATAATGGGTTATTGAGACTGAACGAGTTATTGAGACATTGGTGGAAACGAGTTCTCAGTGTCTTAACAGCTGCAAAATTCTGTGATTCTTAGGGCATAATTCAGCATTCATAGTTGTAAGCAACAGAGTCCATTCTAGCCAGTTGCATCAGAAGGGGATACAATAAAGGTCAGCAGGTACCTCACAGAATCTCCAAGGCAACAAATAGTAATGCTTAAATATACTTTGAGGTTGTGATATTTTATTCTATCATTTTAAGATTGAATTTTTACATAAGATTGGTGAAAACATTGCTGAAATTAGGATGTTAAATATCTCCCAAAGCCCTTTGTGTTAAAGGCTTAGTCTCCAGGTTCATGCTATTGGGAGATAGTGGAAACTTTATAAGTTGGGGCCTAGTGGGAGATGCTTAGGGCCTGACCCCTTCCTCTTCCTTTGCTGCTCCTAGGCCATGAGGTTAGTGGTCTTCCTCCACCACACACTCCCTACCATTGCTATCTGGTACACCCAAGCCTCAAAGCAAAGGGTCTACCCATGGACTGGAACCTCTAATATTGGGAGTCAAAATAAATATTTTATTTTTATAAGTTAATTATGTCAGGTATTTTATTGTAGTGGTGTTAACACAGACATATATATTTCCTTGATTAGTAATAAAAAATTATAACCATAATTCATATGACTGACAGTGAATGGGAAAGCAAGCATATCCTTGCCAAGGGCTAAGACACCTGGGAATCATTGGCCATCTGCCAGTTTAAGACTTCCCTCATACTTCTCTGCATGGTCCTATCAAGTCATTTTCTCTCCAAGACTTTGTTGCCACTCTGAGAATACAAATAAACATTTAGGGGCTGGGGAGATAGCTCAGTTGGTAGAGTGCTTGCCTCACAAGTACAAGGCCCTGGGTTCAATCCCCAGCACCGCAAAAAATAAATAAATACATAAATAAATAAACCTTTAGGGTAAAGATCTCTCTATCCTTTCACCCTCCAATTTCCCATGGAACCATCTCAACTCCTTAGGACACTAACCCAAAAAGAAAGACACCAATTTACTTCTCTCTTTCTGGGAATTATAGGCCTCTGGACTCCCTGCCTACCCTCTGTCTTTCTTCTCCCATCTCAAGGACTGTTTTTCCAATGTGAGTAGGAACAATGCTCTGTTCTCATTCACAGAATGTTTCTTCTAGCCACTCTCTATGCCCTGGGTTCTCTCTAACTTCCCTCAAACAGAAGTCATACTATGGTGGGCCAAGAGGCAAAAATTGACTATATATTAGTTTGTTTGGCTAAGTAGTATTTGTTCTTTGAATGACTGGAAATTCTCGAATCTTCCTCAAAATTCAACATGGGGCTCTCCATCTAGACTATTTCATCCAAGGTCAAAGATTTAATCTTCATCTAGATAGCCTGTTATTTGACATCTCTATGTCTATATCTTAACAATTCTAAAAATCAACAATTATAAAACCAAATTCATGATCACTTGTTCTTGATCTTATTCCATCTTGCCCTATTTATGGTATCACAGTTCTACTCATAATATGAAATCAAACAAAAGCAAACAAATAAAACAAAATCCAAAGTCAACCTTGAGATTTTTTTCTCCCTCATTTCCTATACCTTAACTATCAATTCCTACTACCATTAAGTCCTTTAAACTGTTACCTCCATTTCTACCACAATCTCTCCAGTCTAAGCTACCATGATCATCTTTACCTTGAACAGTCTCTTAGTTATTCTCCTTGCATCCATTTTTTCCTTTTAAAATAATTATCCACCAAAGGGTTAGAATGTGTTTTTAAAAATTCAAGTCTGATCATGTTAGCCAAGCTACCTCTTCCCCAAGTAACTCTTTAACAGTAGGAAGTTTGTGTGTTTATTAAATGAAGACCACAAGATCAGAGTTTCCGTAGGTTTGGTTTCTGCTGAGTTTTTTTTTTTTTTTCTGACTTTCAAATGGTCACCTTCTTGCTGTGTCTTCATATGGCCTTTCCCCTTGTACAAAAACACAGATTATCTTTAATTACCTCCTTAAAGCCCCTATGTCCTATCTCAGTCTAACTGGGGGTTAAGACTACAATCAATGAATTTTGAAAAGACATAATGTAGTCTCTAACAATGCTTGTTGAATCAAATGTGATAATGTGATATATTGAGGTCATTCCCATCACTTAAAAATTTTATCAGACTAGGAGAAAGTTAATTTTTATTTCCATGCTCAGTTATATCTTGTATAAAATGAAGACAATATTCACCTTCAATATTTGTTCTTAAAGATTAAGTTACACAGTGCATATAATTGCACAATGTATCTAAGTCACCAATAAATGTTAGTGATTTTCCTGTTTTCTTAAATAGTTGATGAAAGAGTTAATGCACCCTTTCTTTGAAGCACAATCACTAGACACAGTAAGAAAATTTCTATATACCAACATTTCTATATCCTACCAAAGAATCATGCAATGTAAGGACGATTATGGATATTTTGGAATCATTAAGAATAGATTTTTAGGACCTAAATGCAGACCGTTTCTTAAGGGCTTGAATGCTAATTTACCCTGATAGCTCACTTTACCAAATAACTCAAAGCTATCAAGCATGAAAGATAAAGATCTAGCAGCTTGATTTTTACCTGTAAGTATTTGTCAAGAAAATCATCTTAGGGAATTTAGTTCTTTCCTTGTTCTGTGAGATAAGAAACCATAATTCCATAATACTGAGTATATGTTTCAGTGTAAAAATGAATCAGAAATGATAGTTTACAGATTCCTGTCAGAAGGTCCCTTAATCTTACTCAATACAACACAAAAGGAAATAAAAGATCATGAACCCTGTGTGACATAACAAAATTGCCACATTCACTGAAAACTAAAATAGGGGAAATGGGAGTTATCAAGAGTACTCATTGTAGTCAAAGAAAAAATAGAGAGCAGAGTATTTTTTGTAGAAAATAAGACACTCAGGGACTAGGATGCTTCTATGACAATGTTCACCATAACAGTGTTTATGAAAGAAAAAAAAAACTGGAACAGTTCAGTTATCCACTAATAATTGAGTGACTAAAAAGGTCACATAGTCCATTTATACTATGGAATACAAAAGTTAATAATAATGATGTAGGTCCCTGTATATGTGTATGGAAAAAAAATTATGTTCTTAAGTTGAAAAGCCAAATTTCTGGTTATGTTAAAAATAGAATATTACTTATTTATTTTTGGTTTATATAAAAAACCTAAAATACACACCAAATGACAGGAGTATTTCATTACTTGTGTGTTTTTTTTTTTTAGGAGCAGTAGATCTCAGATTGAATATAATGGACAGGAAGTAGTTTCCAAAAGTATTTTAGGTATGACATTGCAATCCCCAGGGTCCTCGGCACCTTCACCTACTTGTATTAAAGCCAATGCAGCACGCTGCTCCTGGAGTAGCCTTGTCTTGTGCCTTTTTCTTTCCTTGTGTGGACACCATCCAGCTCCTGTCAGCCTCTGGCCCACCATCTTCTTGAGACCAAACACCATGACTTTGATTAAGTGGCAGAGTTCTGATGGGGAGATATTTAAAGTTGATGTAGAAATTGCCAAACAATCTGTGACAATGAAGGCCATGTGGGAAGATTTGGGAATGAATGAAGAAGGAGATGATGACCTAGTTCCTCTACCAAATGTTAATGCAGCATTATTAAGAAAGGTCATTCAGTGGTGCAGACACCTCCTCCTCCTGAGGATGATGAAAACAAAGAAAAGCAAACAGACAGTATTCCTGTTTGGGATCAAGGATTCCTGAAAGTTGACCAAGGAACACTCTTTGAACTGATTCTGGCTGCAAACTACTTAGACATCAAAGGTTTGCTTGATGTTACATACAAGAATGTTGTCAATATGATCAAGGGGAAAACTCCTGAGGAGATTCCCCCAACCTTCAATATCAAAAATGACTTTACTAAAGAGGAAGAAGCCCAGGCATGCAAAGAGAACCAGTAGTGTGAAGATAAGTGAAATGTTGTACCTCATATTGTAACACTATAAGGATTGTTCCAAATACTAGTTGCACTGCTCTGTTTATAATTGTTAATACTAAACAAACATTTGACAAATGCAGCAGCAAATCAATTTTATTAGCATCATACTGTTCTTCTTGCATGTGCAGTTTGAGTACAGACTCCAAACCTATGACTGAATTTCTTCTAGTATGAGAGGAAGTTTCTTTTTTCTTTACTCTGAATAAAACTGGACTGTGGGTTCTCTGTAGAAAGTGGTGAAATAAATAAATAGTCTATCTTCATCCATAGTATATGATTTTTTACTATAAAAGTATTCGTTAGTTATTAATATTATGATAATTTGGTTAGAATAGAATTGTAGGTTAAAATTATTTAATTATACTTTTAAAAGTTTACTCCAGTCTTCTGACATCCACTGTAGGTCATTTCATTAGGGTTAAATGAATTCTCATCCCTATTGAAATGACCTACTTTTATCTCTAGAAGGTTTTGGGTTTTTTTTTTCTTTTTTCTTTTTCTCAGTATTTTGAAATTGCACACATTTTAAATTTCATGTGGTAAATTTTAAAGTAGACTTTTCAATTAAAAACAACTTCTCTGGGTTTTGGAAATTTTCTTATTTATTAATATCCTCCTTTCTACTTTCTTTGGAGTTTTATGAAATTTATGGATTGCTTTTTTTATATCTGAAATTTATTCTTTTAAAATTTTCACTTTATCTTTTGGGGTCGATATTCTGGGAATTTTTCTGAACTTTATGTACCAATTTCTTATTGAAGTTGATATTCTAGTAAATACATTTTTAAAAATTTCAGGACAATTTTAATTAATCTTGGACTATTCTTTTACCATTGCATCCTCTTTTTTGTTTTATGTATACAACAGCACCACACATTTCTTTGTATACCTGCATTTAGGTTTCATCTGCTCCTGAATCGTCTCTCTTTCTCTAGAAGTTAATTCTCTGTCTGCTATTCTTTTTCATTCATGGGTAGGTTTTCCTCCAAATGTCTGTAGATTCTTGACTTTTAGTACAAATACAAGAAGGTAGACTGACTGATGGTTTATTTTATGTGTTAACTTGACTGCATTATGTATGAGTTACTGTAACACTGGTTTAAACTTTATTCTGAGTATGGCTATGAGGGTTTTTCTGAATAAGATTAATATTTGAATAGTAGACTGAGTAAAGCAGATTGCTGTCCCTAATGTTGGTGGGCCTTGTCCAATCAGTTGAAGACCTGAGTAGAACAAAAAGATTGAATAAGAGGGAAGTCCTTTTGCCTGACTGCTTCAGATAAGATGTTATTTTTTTCCAACTTTCAAACTCAGACTGAAACATTGGCTCTTTTTGGGCCTGAGCCTGCCCGCTTACACACTGGAACCTACACCATAGATTCTCCTTGTTCTCAGACCTTCAGACCCACACTGGAGCCAAATTACCAGTTCTCCAATTCTCAAGCCTGCCAAGTCAACCTGCAGGTCTTGGTACTTGTTGGCTCCCATAATCCTTTGAGTCACCTTAACCTTATAATCTCTCTCTTTCTCTTCTCTTTCTGTCTTTCTGTCTGTGTGTGTGTGTTCTGTTGCTATGGGGAACTCTGATGAACTTTTTGAAAATGCTGTTTGTCAGTTGTGAATTTTACACAAAAGGAATCAGGTAAGGTACAGTCAGGGAGATGACTATCATGCTATATCTATCCAAATTTTAGAGTGGGGGAAGTGTTTTATGGGACACCCTGACTAATCATAGATGCCCTGGTTTATCCCTTGATAATCTGATTTCTTTTATTTGGATAGCCCTTCCCGTTTATGTATTAAGAGATAGATCATATACAATTCCGTGTTGTATATTGGTTAGCATGAATATGTTGGAGAGGGAATGAAGCCAACAACTCTGTGTAGAGATTTAGCTTTTGTCATAATTTCTCTTTCCTGTACCTCTCAGCCTGCCATCTCCCATAATGAACTATTTTTCAGAGCTTTTCTAAGTCAGTTTTGTCCCCTGTAGCCCACAACTTGTGTATGCAGTCTAGGCTTTGGTTTTCTCCTCTTTATTCATCTGGTGTTTTTCTATTATCTTTCCATATTCTAGAACTCATTAAAATCCCTTATGTGGTAATGATGTACATTCCAATTTTTTTATTCTTGTGAGTTCATACCCCTTTCTATTATTTTAATAGGGTCTCCTGAGGGAGAAGAGAAAAACATATGTAATCATTTGCCATATTTAGCAAAGTAAGGGCTTTGGGAGGCGTTAAGTTATACAAAAAAAAAAAATTTGTACTCTCTAGTAATGCTTTTTAAAATAATTCTGTAGAAGAGAAAAACTAGACCTTTTAAGACCATTCACAGGTGTGTGTGTGTGGGTGTGTGTGTGTGTGCTTATTCCTATGAATGTATGATTATTTCTTTGCATAGTAAATAGTTGTTATACTGTATTGTATAAGGAATAAAGACAAAAAAAGTCTGCCCATATTCAGTACAAATACAACCATCTTAGGCCTAACTACATAGTTCACATCAGCAACTACATAACTTTTTAAAAAATATTTATAATCCATAGATATGGAACATGTAGTTATGGAGCGCTGACTATATTATCTTCCTGATCTCTGAACGTCCTTCTGAAAATTCTCCTAAAGTATGTAAATACCTACCTCCTCCATGTCTAAATGGTTATTTAATCTCCAATTCCTATCATTCCTTATTCATCACATCCCAGATGAGAAACCACATTTCCAAACAAAATGAAGCCTTGATTCATATATAAGACTACACTAAGCTTCAAGACTTCTGAGACCCAGTCTTACTTTCAGTAGTAAAACTTGGCTGTTCCTCAAACATTTCATAGATTGTTGAACTTTAGAGCTGAAAGGGTCTTTAAAGTACTCATTTTCAGGTGAAGAAACTGAGTTGCAAATACATAGTAATTTGCCCAAGGTCAAGCATTTACTTTACTAAAGACCGGGATCTAGGATCTTTGTCTTCTAACTATTATAATCAAATTTCCTTCCATAATAATCAAAATAAGACTAGTAGTCAAATTTCTACATCTACTACAAGCCAAATTTACCTTTATAATAGCTCCAAGGTAGGTATAATTATTATCATCTCCTTTTGACAGATACAAAAGATAAGAAGAGGTTAAAAAACTTGCACAAGGTCACACAATAATTCACAAATCCAAGATTGAAGACCAAGAAATTTGACTGTAGAATCTCTGTGCTTTACCATTACATCTTTCCGCCTTCCTGCACAATGAGACCCTTATTAGTGGTTGCATTTCTAAACTGACTCCAGCAGGGGTATAGCACAGTAATAGAGCACTTGCCTAGCATATAAAAGGTCCTGGGTTCAATTCTCAACATTGTTAAATAAATGAATAAATAAATAGAAATAATAAAATGAGACCCTTCTTACAAATTTCTAGTGATAAATAGAATAAGTATCACACCAAGTACAGAAATACTTTGCCTGAGGCTTTATCAGTGATAAATTTGACAGAAAAACTAACAAACTTTCATCCAAGTGCTTACCCAGAAAGCATAGAGGAGAGAAATTTAGGAAGACTTTGTATTTTGGCCCAGACATAAACTGGAGAGGCACTGGTGCAAGCTGGGACACTGATACTGGACAGTGAAATAATCAAGTCTAGATAGTTTTCTTTTTGTATTCTGCTTTTCTCACTAGGCATTTTGATGGTAGCTCTTATAAAAGCAGGTGATGTCATTTTCATCTTCAGATTCTGTACATATTAATATATACTAGAACCAAAAACCATTCATCACTGCAAAAACTTTGCTTGCATACTCTGATGAAAAACTTGGCTTCAGCTCTTCTTATAACCCTAGGCCTATGAAGAAACCTGTGACTATTAGTCTATGTACCTGAAACCTTTATAAAAAATAGTTATATCCACTATCACTGTGAAACAAATCACCACAACATTTCACAACTTAAAGCAACAATTTATTATTTCTCTTGATTCTATGGATTGTTTGGGTAGTTCTGTAAGTGCTGCATGAAATTACTCATGCACCTATATCTGGAAGAAAGGACTAGTGGAATCTGAGTTATGCTGGAGTAGTTGGATGGCCTGGACCTCTATCTTCACATGGTTTTTCATCCCAGACTTTTCAAAGCACGATTCTCTCAGGTTTTCAAGAGAGCAAGAGCAGAAGCTGTGAGACCTCATAGCACCCAAATTCAGAATCTATGTTGCATGACTTCTGTATTAGTCAGTTTTTCATTTTTGTGAACAAAATATCTGATGAGAACAATTTAGAGGAGGAAAAGTTTATTTTGGCTCACAGTTTCAGAAGTTCAGTTCTTGGTCAGCTGGCTCCATTACTTTGGGTCTGAGTAAGGGTATAGCACAAGGGTTATGGTGGAAGGGTATAGCAGAAGAAATCTACCCAGTTCATAGAAGCCAGAAAGCAGAAAGAGAGAGACAAGTGACCTATTTCCTCTAGTCAAGCCCCAATTGCCTATAATTATTATCCAGTAGAGTAGGTCTTTTAAATTTTTAATCCATCAAATGGATTAATCCACTGGTTCTCATAATCTAATAATTTAACCTCTGAATATTGCTTCATTGGATACCATGTTTGCAACATATGAGCTTTCAGGTGACACTTCATATATAAACAAACTATAACAATTTATGTCACATTGAGCCAAGGAAGTAATAAGGCCAGTACTCATTCAGTATTAGAGGGGACTGCACAATTTCATGAATTCAGGGTGGTATGATTCAGTGTTGCCTAATTTGCAGCAATCTATCATACAGGTCTTTTTAAGCTAAACCAGTCTTTCTCTTCCATGATTGGCTAGAGTAAGAGCAGCTCCACCAAGAAGAGAAAAAAGCATTCATTACTGAGATCTCCTTCCAGAAAAAAGCATAATATCAAGGGAAGTTAGAGAAATATAGTTATATATTCAGACTCCCCTTATTGTAAATAACTTTCATGGCATCAAATTGACTCTTACTTGATCACAGCCATAAGGGGATGGGGCAGTGTGAATTTCAGCCCAGTATGCAGTGTAGTATTTCCCACTTAAAGTTGGTTAAAAATGCAAGTGAAGGAGGTAAGGAAGTCACATAAAATGCAGTGTTGCCATACAACTGTCATACACTAAAGTCAGGGTTAACAAAGTAAATATCCATGTGGAGAAGAGGGAGGGGATTCTTGCAAGAGAATTAATTAAAGCTTTATTTTCTGGGCTGGGGTTGTAACTCAGTGGCAGAGCACTTGCCTAGCATGTGTGAGGCACTGAAGTTGATTCTCAGCACCACACATAAATAAAATACAGGCCCATGGACAACTAAAAAATATTTTTTAAAATACTTTTTTTTTTCTGCACCAGCATGCTCAATAGCAGAGTAGTTTTCAGTGACACAAGATTGGGTCTTCTTGGTCCTTTACAAGAACATGCTTATAAGAAAGTAGTATAGCATAGAATTTGTATGTATGTGTGTTTGTTGGTGGGTGTGGTGTTGAAGTACACGAGACCTTTTGGGACAGATGATTCAAAAACATATTTATGTTTGTGTCAACTAATCCTAAACTTTTACACCACAAAAACCCTAATAAACTTCTAGTTTTGTAGGAACAAAGCAAGAAGGGGACTAGGGATATAACTCAGTGACAGAACAGTTGCCTAGCATGCATGAGAACTTGGGTTCCATCCCTGGATCCATGAAAATCATTGTCAAAGCAATAAGGTAGGCCTTTGGATACTACAAATGTATGTAATAGGAAAAGACTTCTTCCTTTTATCCAAACAAATCCTGACTATCCACCAAACAAGTGTAGTAGTTTTGATTAATATCTGGTCACCAGGTCATTTCTGCTACATTTCTCGTTGGTATCTAATCTGAGACAAATGCCAAATATCAGAATCTCCCATAGGCTCCTGTAAAATTGCCTGATATAGCTGATCTCCTTTGAATAGAAGTTTCATGAATTGGGGATATGAGATGAAGGGGAGGCTTTTTGGCCCACATGAAATTAATCCCTAGGCACAGAGGTGGCAGGGATTCATCAAATTGCACTTTAAGTCCATTTTTCACATCTTTCTTCTTTGAAAGAAGGTATATCAATAGTCTAACTAATGCAGCCCATATACTCTGATGACTTACCAAGGAATAAGCACTCAAAACTCAATGATGGAAAGAGAATCATATATTTTGCCCTTGCTTACTAATCTTTGGCAGAATAGTAACATCTGGTAAGGGTAAAAAGAAGGGGGAAAGGAAAATACCAAAGAAGAAGTAGATTAAATCACACTTTTTTACTTATAACCTATACGATTCAAAAGATAATCTTTTCATTTTTATTAAATTTTTACTAACTTATCAGAGGACTACAATAATGAGTTATGAACCTCCTCATGAAGATATCTTGGTTCTGTCTAGGCACAATTTTCTATGTGCTTCCCCATAACTTTATTCATGTCACTGCTACCAGACTGATTCAGCTATCTTATAGAGACTATGAGCTATTGAAGTTCAGGAACCATGTCCCAGTTTTTGTACTTGGCCTAGCACTTAGCATAATGATTGGCACATTTGTTTTAAAAATACATTTGAATGAATTAGGTAAATACAATTCAATTGCTGAAAGCTCTGTATTGCTACCTGGCATTTTTTAGCTCACAGTGGTAAGTAAAAAGCAAAGATGATTTATTATTTTAACATAAGAATAACAATAATTCAGTCAGACATAATTCATGAAGATTATAAAATAACAGTTTTCTTTAGTGAGGTACCTTGCAAAAAGCAAAAGACAATAGTGTGGAGGTTATAAGTGGGGATGTTTTAAGGTCGATGCTTACTTACCAACTTAAGAAAATGTAAGAGAAGAACTTCAACATTTATAGAAATGTAACAATGACCAAATTGTGTGTACATCCTTGCAATCAAAAGATAGGATAAATCAGAACAGTGTGAACCCAGTCAAGTAGCAGAAAAGTTTATGTGAGAACAAGGTTATTCAAAACCCATGTTTCACACTGTGGCAAAAAAGTTTATGTGAAGACTAGGCTGTTCAAAATCAATACTTATAGTTCTGCTTATAGGCCTTCCCCCATGTTAGTGATGTAATAATGAAAAATAAAGTTGTGTGCAAATGAACTGTTTAGTAACCAGGGAGGAAGGAATTGGGATCTGGTTAGCTCCAGCTTAGGGAATGACTGGGGAGGAGTTTGAAAAAGAATTGTGGACAAAAGATTGTATCCCAAAATGAATAGGGTTAGTAATAAAAGAGATTTCCCAAGTCTGTTGTTTGATGTCAAGTTGGTGGGGTAGGGTGATAAGGATACCTGAAGGCAAAAGTGAAACTATTCAATTCCTATTTTATTGTCAATATCTCTCTAGGAGTTTGTTTTAAGCAGAAAAGTGTGAAGAAATATCATTTTGAAGGAAACTGAGTCTAATGTGTGAACAAACAGTAGCCAGTTAGTATTTTAATGAGTTTAGTACTCTGCAGATAATTTTCTTTGATAAATTAGCACTAAATAATTATTTTACTGAAGATAAGTAGATAGATAAAGAATGAATAAAATAAATGTGTAACTAAATTTATCCAAGGGTTATTGGAAGAAGTTTTACACACTGTCCCTAGCTAAGCCTTGAGCATCTTCAGATAATTCAGTGGTGCCGATGCCCTGTCATTATGATCATTAAAAGGACCTTTAGGTCTCAGGTGAGGGAAACATAAGGAAGGGTGCCATGGTGTTCACTTCTCCTTGACTCATCACCATGAGAAAATTTACCACTGCAACAGAGACTCCAATATTTAAGGAAAGAAATGATATACCAAAAGCTTGCTTTGGAAATACACTCTTTGCTTTGAAACAGACAGTGCATCATTTCTACTCTTTCTCTGTAAATTCTGTCTTTTGCTTTCATTTTTCCCTTAAAAATATTTCTAAAAGATATTGCAAAAATATGTCTGTGGCTCATATTATTCATAAATTGTGTACTTCATTTAAAATTTCTAGGTTCTCAATTCTTAATCTTTAATCACTTCAACCCATAGAGTTTTTAATAGCTTTATTGAGATATAATCCACATACCTTAAAATTCACTCATTTATAATGTATAATGCATGTTTTAGTATATTCACAAAGTTACAAAACCATCAGTACAATCTAATTTTAGAACACTTTAATCACCTTCAAAATAAACTCCCTACTCATTAACAGTCACTTCTAACCCCTGCCTCCCACCTCCTTCTTCCCCAACACATGCAAGTGTTAGGTAACCACTAAATTAATTTCTCCCCTCCATGTATTTGTTTATTCTAGATATTTCATATGAATTAAATATGTAGTGGCATACCATTTACACTCTATGACAATGGGCTATTTCACTTAATGTATTTTCAAAGTTCATCCATATTATAGCATGTATCAGTATTTTATTCCATTTTTTGAAAAATAATATTCCATGGTTTGTTTATATATTCATCAATTGATGTACATTTGGAATTTTTTTTTTACTTTCTGGCATTATGAGCAATGCTGCTATGCACCTCTGTGCAGTTTTTATGTGGACATAAGTTTCCAGTTCTCTTGGGTACCTAGGAGTATATTATGGTCATATGGTTACTATTTAACCACAGTTTGCAGAATATCAAACTGTTTCCAAAACAACTATACCAATTTTTATTCCCACAATTGATGCATGAAAGATGCCATTTCTCTATTATTGCCGACACAGTATATTGAATGTGCTTTTTATTTTAGCCCTCTTAGTGCTTAAAGTGGTATTTCAGTTTGGTTTTCCTTAAGGTCTAGTGATAGTGTCCTCTTATGAGCTTATTTTTCCATTTTTATTAATCCTTTGAATAAATGTCCATTAAAACCCTTGACCATTTTAAGGGGGTAATTTGTCTTTTTATTATAAAGTTCAATTCTTCCTTATATATTCTGAATGCAAGTCCCTTATAAGATCTGCAGATATTTTCTCTAGTCCTTTTGGTGTCTTTTCACTTTCTTGATGATACCATTGGCAGAACAAAGGTTTTTGATTTTGGCAAGGTCAAATTTATCTCTATTAAGATTGGAGATAAATCTCAGTGGTAAAGTGTTTGCCTAGCATGTGTAAGGCTCTGTGTTCAGTGCATGGTACTGCAAAATAAAATTATGTAGAAATAAAAGGGAGAAAAATAGGAAAGGAAGAAGCCAAATTTTTACTGTTTGCAGATGATATTCTCCTATATTCAGAAGATCCAAAAAATTCAGCCAAGTAGCAGGTTACAAACTCAATATGTAAAAATAAATGGCTTTCCTATACACCAATAATGCACTTGCTGAGAAATAAATCAGAAAAATAATTCCATTCACAATAGCACCCCCCAAAAATACCCAAGAATAAATCTAACCAAGAAAGTGAAAGATCTCAAAAATGGAAACTATAAAACACTGAAGAAGGAAATAGAAGAAGACACAAAAAGATGGAAAGATCTCCCATGTTCATGGATAGGCAGAAGTAATAGGTAAAAATCCTCATATAATCAAAAGCAATAATAGCTTCAATGGCATCCCCAGCAAAATACCAATGGAATTTTTCACATAACTATGAAAAAAGTTCTAAAATTCATTCAGAAGAACAAAAGACCCAGAATAGCCAAAGCAACTCTAAGCCAAAAAAGCAGAGACATCAGAATACCTGAATTCATATGATACTACAGAGCTATAGTAACAAAAACTGCATGGCACTGGCATAAAAACAGATGTAGACCAGTGGAACAGAATAAAAGACACAGAGATAAACCCACACAGATACAGTCATCTGAGATTGAAAAAAGCACCTAAATACGCAATGGAGAAAAGACAGTCTTTTAAGCAAATGGTGCTGGGAAAACTGGCTATCTATATGCAGAAGAATGAGACTAGATCTCTATCTCTTACCCTGCACAAAAGTCAACCCAAAATGGATCAAAGACCGAGGCATTAGACTACAAAATTAACAAGTCCTAGAAGAAAATGAAGGATTAACACTCCAGCATATAGGCACAGGCAAAAACTTCCTCATTGGGACCCCTAAAGCTCAAGAAATAATACCATGAATTAATAAATGAGATGACATCAAATTTAAAAGAAAATATTTTCTTTTACTTTCTTCACAGGAAAGAAAATAACTAAGATCATGAAGAGAGAGTCTACAGAATGGGAAAAGGTATTTACCACTTGCTCCACAGAGAGAGGACTAATATTCAGAATACATAAAAAAAAAAAAAACTCCCCAAACACTAAAAGAACAACTAACCCAATTAACAAATGGGTAAATAAACTACACAGACACTTCTCAGAAAAAATTACTCTTGAAGATGAGGACAAGATGTTTTCAAAACTAGTTTTGGAAGGATCTGGACCTACCTCACCAGCTTTTGTTGCTTGCTCTTTCATTTCATATTCCACGAAGGCAAATCCCTTTGGATCTCCAGTACATTTATAATAAAGACTAATTATATAAACCACATTGCCACAGTTCCCAAATATTCTTTCAATCCAGCTGTGACTAAAATTTTGGGGAAGTAACTCCTGTGATAAATTAGAAGCAACAATAAATATGAGGCTTTATTTGCTATATAACCTAAGCTTTTCAAAATTTCTACATCTTACTCAATGTTAATAAATTTTAACCTTAATATTAAAAATGGATTAGAAATGGCTAACAAATATATGAAAAAAATTCAATAGTGAAATGCAAATCAAAACCACACTGAGATGTCATATAATTGCAGTTGGAATAGCATCCTTTAAGAATACAAACAATAAGAAATGGTGGAGAGTATATGGGAGGAAGTAACATGTTTACACTCTTTTTGGGATTGTAAATTAGTACAACCACTATGAAAATCAGCATAGAGTTTCCTCAAAAGACTAGGGATGGAACTACCATATAATCCAACTATGCCACCCTTCAATATTTATCCTGAAGTATTAAAATAATTATACTATAGTGGTACACACATATCCATGTTTATAGCAGCATATATCACAATAGCCAAGTCATGGAATCAATCTAGGCATACATTATCAGGTGAATGAATAAAGAAAATGTGGCATATATACACAATAGAGTTTTACTCACCCATAAAGAAGAATGAAATTATGTCATTTGCAGGAAAATGGATGGAAATTGAGAGTATCATGTTAAATGAAATAAGCCACACTTAGAAAGTCAAGGGTCATATTGTTCTCACCTATGTTGAAACTAGAGAGAATAAAGAAAGGGTGGCATTTCATGAAATGAGAAGGGAGACTAGTGGAGTAGAGGAAAGGGACGGGGGGTAGGAGGAGAGAAAAATGGGAGGTGCTAGGAAACAATATTGATCACATTATATTGCTATATCATGTGCATGCATGAATATGTAAAAATTAATCCTACTATTACATATAATTATAAAGCACTAATAAAATTTAGAAAAATTATATTTTCTGTTTGTACTTTTTGTGTCATATCTAAGAAAACATTGCCTAAACCAAGGATATTAAGATTTGCTCCTATGTTTTCTACTAAGACTTACTTAGTTTTAGCTCTAACACCTAAGTGTATGATTCCTTTGTAGTTAATTTTTGTGTATGGTGTGGCAAAAGGATCCAGTTGTATTTTGTTGCATGTGGATATCCAATTTTCCCACCACCTTTGTTCAAGAGACTATTCTTTACCCCCACTGGATTTTGGAACCATTGTTAAGAATCAAATACTTTGTGTATATATACCATAATTTCTCTATCCATTCACCTGTTGAAGGGTGTCTAGGTTGGTTCCACAATCTAGCTATTGTGAATTGAGCTGCTATAAACATTGATGTGGCTGTGTCACTGTAGTATGCTGATTTTAAGCCCTTTGAGAATAAACCAAGGAGTGGGATAGATGGGTCATATGGCAGGTCCATTCCAAGTTCTCCACACTGCTTTCCAGAGTGGCTGCATCAATTTGCAACTCCACCAGCAATGTAAAAGTGTGCCCTTTTCCCCACATCCACACCAACATCTATTATTGTTTGTGTTCTTGATAATAGCCATTCTAATTGGAGTAAGATGAAATCTTAGAGTTGCTTTAATTTGCAGTTCTCTAATTACTAGAAGTGTAGAACACTTTTTCATGTATTTATTAATTGACTGTATGTCTTCTGTAAAGTGTCTTCTCAGTTCCTTGGCCCATGTATTGATTGGGTTCTTTGATTTTTTTGGTGTAAAGTTTTGTAAGTTCTTTATAAATTCTGGAGATTAGTGCTGTATCTGAAGTGCATGTGGAAAAGATTTTCTCCCACTCTGTAGGCTCTCTTTTCACATTATTGATTGTATCCTTTGCTGAGAAAAAGCTTTTTGGTTTGAATCCATCCCATTTATTGATTCTCGCTTTGGGAGTCTTGGGCTTTGGGAGTCTTGTTAAGGAAGTCTGATCCTAAGCCAACATGATGAAGATCTGGGCCTACCTTTTCTTCTATTTGGTGCAGGGTCTCTGGTCTAATTCCTAAGTCCTTGATCCATTTTGAGTTGAGTTTTGTGCAGGGTGAGACAGGTTTAATTTCATTTTACTGCATATGAATTTCCAGTTTTCCCAGCACCATTTGTTGAACAGCTATCTTTTGTCTATTGTATGTTTTTGGCTCCTTTGTGTAGTATAAGTGAAATAAGCCAATCCCAAAAAATCAAAGGTCAAATGTTTTCCCTGATAAGTGAATGATGATATATAATAGTGGTGTGGAGTGGGGGGTGAGAGAAGAATGGAGGAACTTTAGATTATGTAGAGGGAAATTAGAGGGAAAGGGGGTATGAAAAATGGTGGAATGACACAGACATCATTATCTTATGTACATATATGATTACATGAATGGTATGAATCTACATTGTGCACAACCATAGAAATGAAAAGATGTACCCCATTTGTGTACAATCAATCAACATGCAGTCTGTAAAAATTAAAGAATAATTAAAAAATTAAAATCCAAATTTAACTTTCAAAAGGAAAAAAAAAAGAATAATTTACTTTGGATTGAAGTTACTTTGGATTAGGTAGAGGGGAGTGAAGGGAGGGGAGTGGTAGAGGGGTAGGGAGGATAGTAGAATGGATCAGACTTTATTACCCTATGTACACAACTGGTGGTATTCTACATCATGTACAACCAGAAAAATGAGAAGTTATATTCCATTTTTTATGATGTGTCAAAATGCATTCTACTGTCATGCATAACTAATGAGAACAAATAAAAAAGAATCAATTGACCATAGATCTATGGGTCTATTTTTGAATTCTCAATTCTATCCCATTGATCAGTATGTATTCCATTGTATGAATATCACATTGTTTTGATTACTACGGATTTGAATTAAGTTTCGAAGTTAAGAATTCTGAGTCCTCCAACATTTTTTTTTCAAAGTTGATTAGGCTTTTCTGAGTCCCTTGCAATTTCATATGAATTGTAGAATTGATTGTTCCATTTCTTGCCTCCCCAAAAAGAATATTTGTGATTTTGATAAAGATTGCACTGAATCTGTACACTGCTTTGAGTAGTATTGTTATCTTAATAAGAGTAAGTGTTCAGATCCTTGAATACATGTTTTCATTTATTTAGGTCTTCTTTTACTTTCGTAAGGAATGTGTTGAAGATTTTATCATAGAATTCTTGCAACAGTTTGGTTAAATTTATTCCTAAGTATTTTTTTTTTATTGTAGGCGGTATTCTTTCCTAATCTCTTTTTATGGCTGTTAATTTCCATTATTTAGAAATACAATTTATTTTTATGTGTTAACCTTGTATCTTGCAACTTTGCTGAAATTTTGTATTTCTTCTCATATTCTTGAATGGATTCTTTAGGATTTTATTCATATATAATTATGTCAACTATGAATAATGGTAAGTATCCTTATTCATGTCCAATTTTAATTTCTTTATTTTTTTGTTTTCCTAATTGTTCTTGCTAGATCGTTCAGTACACTCTTGAAGAGAAATGGTGAGAATATATGAGAATATATATCTTTGTCTTGTTCCTTAGATTGGGGGAAAGCTTATAATCTCTCACCATTAAGTCTGATGTCATCTGTGGGTTTTTCATTGATAATCATTCACAAAGCAAAGAAGTTCCTTTCTGTTACTAGTTTGATGAATGTTTTTATCATTTAAGTGTGCTAAGTTTTTTTCAAATTTTTTTTTTTCATCTACTGAGATTATCTTGTGTTTGTATTTCCTTTATTATATGAATATTGTATATGACAATGCTTAATATCTGTATATTAAACTAACCAAACATTCCAGGGATAAATCCTATTAGTCATATTGTAAATTTACTTTTATATGTTATAGACTTTGGCTTTAATATTTTGTTTAGGATTTTCATGTTCATGTTCCTAAGATATAATTTGTAGTTTTCTTGTGAGTTTTTATGTGTAGATTTCTTTTCTTTTTATATCTTTGTTGGAATTCAGTATTTGGTAAATCTAGCCTCCACAGAATGATTTGGGAAGTTTTTTTCTTTCTTTTTCTTTTTGAAATTTGTGGAGGATTGGTGTTAATCTTCAAACTTTTGGTAGAATTCACCAGTATAGTCATCTGACACTGGGCTTCTCTTTGTGAGTTTTATTATCATCATGAAAAGATACATAATGTCTGCATACATTAAAAATTATTGTTTCAATCTTTAATTGCTACAGATCAATTCATATTTTCTAATTCTTCTTGAGTTAATTTCAGTTATTTGTGTCTTCCTAGGAATTTCCCCATTATATCTAAGTTATTGAATTTATTATCATACATTTGTCATAGTATTTCCTTAGAATAGTTTTTATTTCTATTAGGCCAATAGTGATTTCTTCTCCTTCATACCTAGTTTTTATAATTTGAGTTTTGTATCTTTTTTCTTGTTCATCTCTCTAAAGGTTTGTAAATACTGTTGATCTTTCAAAAAAATTTTATATTCCCTATGATTCTTTATTTCAATCATACCTGTTGTAATCTTTATTATTTTTCATCCTTCTACTTGTTTTGGGCTTAGTTTTCTCCTTTCACTAGAATTTCTTAAGGCGGAAGAAAGTTAGGTTATTGACTGGAGATTTCTCTTTTCTTTTTTTTTAATTTTAATTAAAAATCATAAATTTACATAGGGCAATCTTGTTTGATTCATTCTGTTATTTTTCCCTTCCCCCCACACCTCCCATCCCTCTTTTCCCTCTATACAGTCCTTCCTTCCTCCATTCTTACCACCATCCTTATCCCTAAACCTAAACCTAATCCTAACCCTAACGCTAACCCCTCATACCCCCCCTTATATGTCCTCATCTGCTTATCAGCGAGATCATTCGTCATTTAGTTTTTTGAGATTGGCTTATCTCACTTAGCATGATATTCTCCAGTTTCATCCATTTGCCTGCAAATGCCATAATTTTATCATTCTTCATGGCGGAGTAATATTCCATTCTATATATATGCCACAGTTTCTTTATCCATTCATCAACTGAAGGGCATCGGGGTTGGTTCCACAATCTGGCTATAGTGAATTGAACAGCTCTGAACACTGATGTGGCTGTATCTCTGTAGTATGCTGATTTTAAGTCCTTTGGGTATAGGCCAAGGAGTGGGAGAGCTGGTCAAATGGTGATTCCATTCCAAGCTTTCTGAGGAATCTCCATACTGCTTTCCAGAGTGGCTGCACTAATTTGCAACCCCACCAGCAATGTATGAGTGTACCTTTTTCCCCACATCCTCGGCAACACCTATCGTTGCTTGTGTTCTTGATAATCGCCATTCTAATTGGGGTGAGATGAAATCTTAGGGTAGTTTAGATTTGCATTTCTCTTATTACTAGAGATGTTGAACATTTTTTCATATATCTGTTGATTGCTTGTACATCTTCTGAGAAGTGTCTGTTCATTTTCTTAGGCCATTTGTTGATTGGATTATTTGTATTCTTGGTGTAGAATTTTAGAATTCTTTATAGATTCTGGAAATTAGTGCTCTATCTGAAGTATGAGTGGCAAAGATATTCTCCCACTCTGTAGGCACTCTCTTCACATTACTGATAGTTTCCTTTGCTGAGAGAAAGCTTTTTAGTTTGAATCTCTCCGAGTGGTTGATTCTAGCTTTTATTTCTTGTGCTATGGGAGTCCTGTTAAGGAAGTCTGATCCTAAGCTGACAAGTTGAAGGTTTGGACATACTTTTTCTTCTATAAGAGGCAGGGTCTCTGGTCTGATTCCAAGGTCCTTGATCGAATTTCACTTGATCCATATCTCTCAGGGTGAGAGATAGGGATTTAGTTTCATTCTGTTGCATATGGATTTCCAGTTTTCCCACCACCATTTGTTGAAGAGGCTATGTTTTCTCCATTGCATATTTTTGGCACCTTTGTCTAGTATGAGAAAATTGTATGTATTTGGGTTTGTGTCCATGTCCTCTATTCTGTACAACTGATTTACCTATCTATTTTGGTACCAATACCATGCCGTTTTTGTTACTATTGCTTTGTAATAGAGTTGAAGATCTGGTATTGCAATACCCCCTGCTTCGCTCTTTCTACTGATAATTGCTTTAGCTATTCTGGGTTTTTTATTCTTCCACATGAATTTCACAATTCCTTGCTCTATTTCTGTAAGGTACACCATTGGGATTTGAATTGGAATTGCATTGAATTTGTATAGCACTTTTGGTAGTATGGCCATTTTGACAATATTAATTCTGCCTATCCAGGAACATGGGAGATCTTTCCATTTTCTAAGGTTTTCTTTAATTTCTTTCTTTAGTGTTCTGTAGTTCTCTTTGTAGAGGTCTTTCACCAGTTTTGTGTGATTGATTCCCAAGTATTTTATTTTTTTCGATGTTATTGTGAATGGGGTAGTTTTCCTAATTTCTCTTTCTGAAGATTCATCACTTATGTATAAAAATGCATTGGACTTATGAGCATTGATCTTGTAACCTGCTACTTTACTGAATTCACTTATGAGTTCTGAGAGTTTTCTGGTGGAAATTCCGGGTTCCTCTAAATATATAATCATGTCATCAGCGAACAGGGATAGTTTGAGTTCCTCTTTTCCAATTCGTATCCCTTTAATTTCTTTGGTTTGTCTAATTGCTCTGGCTAGAGTCTCAAGAACGATGTTGAATAGAATTGATGAAAGAGGGCATCCCTGCCTTTCTCGTTTTTAGGGGGAATGCTTTCACTTTTTCACCATTTAGCATGATACTGGCCATGGACTTAGCATAGATGGCCTTTACAATGTTAAGGAATGTTCCCACTACCCCGATTTTTTCTAGTGTTTTGAGTATGAAGGGATGCTGTATTTTATCAAATGCTTTTTCCGCATCTATTGAAATAATCATGTGATTCTTAACTTTAAGTCTGTTGATATGGTGAATGACATTTATTGATTTTTGGATGTTGAACCAACTTTGCATCCGTGGGATAAAACCCACTTGTTCGTGGTGCACTATCTTTTTAATATATTTTTGTATTCGATTTGCAAAAATTTTGTTTCTCTCCTTGAAGGGTCTCTGTCTGGTTTAGGTATCAGGGTGATATTGGCTTCATAGAATGAGTTTGGGAGGGTTCCCTCCTCTTCTATTTTATGGAATACTTTGAGAAGTATTGGAATGAGCTCTTCTTTAAAGGCTTTGTAGAACTCGGCTGAGAACCCATCTGGTCCTGGACTTTTCTTTGTTGGTAGGCTTTTGATGACCTCTTCTATTTCATTGCTTGAAATTGATTTATTTAAGTTGCGTACGTCCTCCTCGTTCAGTTTAGGTAATTCATATGTCTCTAGAAACTTGTTGATGTCTTCGAGGTTTTCTGTTTTGTTGGAATATAGATTTTCAAAATAGCTTCTAATTATGTTTTGTATTTCATTCATGTCTGTTTTGATATTTCCTTGTTCATTCCCAATTTTAGTAATTTGAGTTTTCTCCCTCTTTCTCTTTGTTAATGTGGCTAAGGGTTTATCTATTTTGTTTATTTTTTCAAGAACCAACTATTTATTTTGTTAATTTTTCCAATTGTTTCTTTTGTTTCAATTTCGTTGATTTTGGCTCAGATTGTAACTATTTCCTGTCTTCTACTACTTTTGGTCTTGGTCTGCTCTTCTTTTTCTAGGGCTTTGAACTGTAGTGTTAAGTCATTTATTTGTTGATTTCTACTTCTTTTGTTGAATGCGCCCCATGAAATAAATCTTCCTGTAAGTACTGCTTTTTAGTGTCCCAGAGATTTTGATATGATGTGTCTTTGTTCTCGTTTACTTCTAAGAATTTTTTAATTTCCCTCCTGATGTCTTCTGTTATCCATTCATCATATAATAGTGTATTATTTAATATCCAGGTATTGGAGAAGTTTCTGTTTTTTATTCTGTCATTTATTTCTAATTTCAATCCATTATGATCTGATAGAGTACAAGGTAGTAACTCTATCTTCTTGTATTTGCTAACAGTAGCTTTGTGGCATAAGACATGGTCTATTTTAGAGAAGGATCCATGTGCTGCTGAGTAGAAGGTGTATTCGTTCTTTGTTGGATGGTATATTCTATATAAGTCGGTTAAGTCTAAATTGTTGATTGTGTTATTGAGATCTATGGTTTCTTTATTCAATTTTTGTTTGGACGATCTATCCAGCAGTGAGAGAGGTGTGTTCAAATTGCCTAGTATTATTGTGTTGTGGTCTATTTCATTTCTGGAATTGAGAAGGATTTGTCTGACATACATGGATGAGCCAATATTCGGGGCATAGATATTTATGATTGTTATGTCTTTCTGATTTATGCTTCCTTTAAGCAGTATGTAATGTCCTTCTTTATCCCTTCTGACTAGTTTTGGCTTGAAGTTCACATTATCTGAAATGAGGATGGATACTCCACCTTTTTTGCTGTGTCCATGTGCATGGTATGTTTTTTCCCATGCTTTCACCTTTAGTCTATGGGTATCTCTTTCTATGAGATGAGTCTCTTGCAGGCAGCAAATTGTTGGATTTTTCTTTTTAATCCATTCTGCCAGTCTATGTCTTTTGATTGATGAGTTCCGGCCATTAACATTCAGGGTTATTATTATGAAATGATTTGTATTCCCAGTCTTTTTACTCATTTTTGTTTTTTGACATGATATGCTTTCCCCTTTATTTGGTTATTCCTTTCGGCTAGTTCCTCCTGTTGCTGATTTGCATCACTGTTTTTTATCTACCTCATGGAATATTTTGCTGATAATGTTCTGTAGCGCCAACTTTCTTTTTGTAAATTCCTTTAGCTTTTGTTTATCATGGAAGGATCTTATTTCATCGTCAAATCTGAAACTAAGTTTTGCTGGGTATAAGATTCTTGGTTGGTATCCATTTTCTTTCAGGGCTTGGTAAATGTTGTTCCAGGCCCTTCTAGCTTTTAGTGTCTGGATTGAAAAATCTGCTGATATGCTTATTGGTTTCCCCCTGAATGTAATTTGATTCTTTTCTCTCACAGCCTTTAAAATTCTGTCTTTATTTTGTATGTTAGGCATTTTCATTATAATGTGCCTTGGTGTCGGTCTGCTGTAATTTTGTATATTTGGAGTCCTATAAGCCTCTTGTACTTGGTTTTCCATTTCATTCTTCAGATTTGGGAAATTTTTGATTTTATTTCATTGAATAAATTGTCCATTCCTTTGGTTTGTTTCTCTAAGCCTTCCTCAATCCCAATAAATCTTAAATTTGGCCTTTTCATGATATCCCATAATTCTTGTAGATTCTGTTCATGATATCTTACCATCTTCTCTGTTTGGTCAACTTTGTTATCAAGATTAAATATTTTTTCTTCAATATCTGAGGTTCTGTCTTCCAGGTGTTCTATCCTATTGGTTATGCTTTCTATGGAGTTTTTAACTTGGTTTATTCTTTCCTTCATTTCAAGGATTTTTGTTTGGTCTTTTTTCAATATCTCTAACTCTTTATTGAAATGATCTCTTGGTTCCCATATTTGCTCCTTTAACTGTTGATTGGTGCGATCATTTAATGCCTGCATTTGCTCTTTCATCTCCTCCTTCAATGCCTGCATTTGCTCTTTCATCTCCTCGTTTGCTTCTCTGATTGTTTTAATTATGTACATTCTGAACTCCCTTTGTGACATTTCTTCTGCTGTGCTGTCACTGGGTTTTATTGATATCGTATCTAGGTTTGTTTTGGACATTTTCTTCCCTTATTTTCTCATATTGGTCAGATGTCAGTGGGACTTTGTGATATTGCAGAATTCTTGTATTGGCTCATATTGTCCCTGTAGATTTCCAGTGTATCACCTTCCTGCCTTCAATGGCCTTGAGTCTTGGGGTAACTTGATAATGCAGTGCTTCCAAGGAAAGCTGCCCCTAGCCTGCTACTGGTTCCAGGACTTGGAGCTGGCTCTGTGTGGAAAGGCTCTCACTGGGTGGTCTGTTCTGAGAAGCTAGCTTGGATAGGCACTTCCCGCCCGACGGGGCCGGGCTTCGGGCTGCTTGGGGAAGTCCCTGGCTGCCCTGTCCTGGTCCCTGAAGCAACCTGTGGGCAGGAACTCGCCACCCTGGTTCAGGGACT
Source organism: Sciurus vulgaris (assembly GCF_902686455.1). Classification (NCBI taxonomy): domain Eukaryota; kingdom Metazoa; phylum Chordata; class Mammalia; order Rodentia; family Sciuridae; genus Sciurus; species Sciurus vulgaris. The sequence goes on along the minus strand of NC_136471.1, from coordinate 100,654,019 downwards.
TGAAGCTTTTTTCTGTGCAGAAAGGCTCTCACTGGGGGGCCTGCTCCAAGATGCTGGAGAATCTGGCCCTGTGGGAAGAGCCCACTGCCGGAGTGCTCACGGCCACCTGGGGAAGTCTCCAGCTGCCCTATCCTACTCTAATAAGCCACCCAAATCCAGGCCTGCCGCCTGGGCAGCACTTCACCGGGTGGGGGATACTCACCCGTGGCTCTATTTTAGTCCAAGTCTCTCAATGCCTCCCCTTCTTGCATCCTGGGTTCTGGAGTGACTGGAGATGCAGTCACCCTCTAGTCTGTCATCTTGGATCACCCCGTTTAAAAAATCCTGTGTCCAGGGGGGCAGAGGAGTAGGTCTGCCTGGAGAGGTCTCTGGCTGCCTTGCCCTGGTCCCAGAGGCTGCTTGCAGGCCAGAGGTCACCGCTGGCTTGGTGACTTGTGGCTGGCTCTGCGTGGAAAGGCTGTCACTGGGTGGTCTGCTCCGAGAAGCTAGCCTGGAAAGACGCTTCCCGCCGGAGGGGGCCAGGCTGCGGGCTGCTTGCGGAAGTCCCTGGCTGCCCTGTCCTAGTCCCTGAAGCATCCTGTGGGCAGGCAGATCTTCTCTTTTCAATGAAAGTATATATAGATATAAATTTCCCTCAAAGCACTCCTTTGATGTCTTGGTTTGGTGGCTTTTCATTTTTGCTCATTGTGAATTATTATAGAATTGTATTTGTTATTTTTCTTTGCATTATTGTTTATTTAGTATTTAATTTCCACATATTTATTAATTTTCAAGTTTTTCTTCTACATTGATTTCTAATTATTTCATGGTAATTGAATAACACATACTTTGTATGATTTAAATCCTTTTAAATTTATTGTGGCTTCATTTATAACCTAACATATAGTTGATCCTGGACAGTATTCCATATATGCATCAGAATGATGTATTTTCTGCTATTTTGGAGTGAACAGAAAACCTCTCTTAGGTCTATTTGGTTTATAATGCTTTTCTGTTAGGTTTTGCCTGAGACCTGCAAGGAAGGTCAAATAGTAAGAATGTTCTGGGGATAGGACTTTTTGAAGAGCACCAAATCCAATTTACTCCCTCCAATGACTGCAGGGCTACTGATTTTCTCTGTTACCATGTTTGCGATGCTGCTCATTTTCATGGCTACTGTGAAACTGAGGAGATAGGGAGGGAAGTAAGGGAAGCTGAAATGCTACAAAGACTGTCATTCTTAACAAGGCTTAGCATTTTTTGAATTAATATTTTATAGATTAATGTGAGCATTCAGTTAATTTTTAAAGTTAGGGACAAAATTGATAAAATTTTCTGGTAGTTTCACTACTTTTATGAGGAACAGATTTGCAGAATTCCTCACTTTTCTCACCCAAAAGTCTCTCTCCTCTAACTCATGAATGTATAACCTCTTATAAGTTTTAGCCATTTCTTCTAATTATATGTATGTGCCTTTTATGTTTTTCTCTTCTGATTCTTATTTCTCTTCATCTCTGGTGTTAAATTTTTTATCTGTTTTGAAAATCCTAGAACTTTTCCACTTTTGTAGTATTAATCTTTATTGGAATCATTTCACAACTTAAAATGATAATCTACTTTTCATTCATTTTTACTCTTCTGATTTTTAATTTGTAGTGTTAATGTTATGAATATTTTATTTTTAGTCATAAATGAACCTTTATTTTATTTATTGATATGTGGTGCTGAGGATCAATCCCAGTGCCTCACACATGCTAGGCAAGTGCTGTACCACTGAGCCACAATCCCAGACCTGTTATGAATATTTTTAAAATTTTTTTCTTTTTGTTCTATCTCTAAATTTTTCTTTCCTCTTCTACATTTATTTTATTTTTTAAGTTTTTAAGAGC